>NW_008353878.1:281329-311252 GCF_000622305.1 Nannospalax galili | reverse complement strand
CAGAGTTTGGTGCAAATATCTTAAGGATTGTAATATCTTCTTGGTTAATTGTTCCTTTGATCAGAATGAAGTGACCCACTTTATCTTTTGTGACTAATTTTACTTTGAAGTCTGTTTTGTTAGATGCTAGAATTGCAACCCCTGCTTTTTTCTTAGTACCATATGCTTGGTATATTCTTTTTCATCCTTTCACGTTAAGGTAGTGCCTGTCTTGAAAGTGAGATGAGTTTCTTGCAGACAACAAAAAGATGGTTATTGTTTCTTAATCCATTCACCTATTCTGTCTCTATTGACTGGGGAGTTCATTCCATTGATATTTAAAGTTAGTCATGAAAGATGTGTATTGAATCCTGTCATTTTTATTTCTGTTCACATTCTTGATGTAGCTGTACTTTTCCACAGTTATACCATCATTGCATTTCTTTCCACAACCCCTTGGGTATAGTCATTCCTTTCTTCAGCTCCTTGTATTGCTTCCAGAACTCTCTGAAGTGCTCATTTTTTGGACGTGAATTCCTTCACCCTATTCATGTCATCAAACATTTTTCTTTCCCCTTCAGCTATGGTAGACATTTTGGCTGGGTAAAGTTTTCTGGGTTGGCATTTGTGGTCATTTAGAACTGGAAATACTTTGGTCCAGGCTCTTCTGGGTTTCATAGTTTGCACTGAAAAGTCAGCTATAATCCTGATGGGTTTTCCTTTATATGTGACTTGGTTTTCTTTTGCAGCTTTCAGTATTTGTCTGTTTGTTCTGAGCATTTAGTGTTTTTACTATGGTGTGCCATGGAGAGTTTCTTTTCTGGTCCTGTCTATTTGGTGTTCTATATGCTTCTTGTTTTTGTATAGTCATGTCTTTCTCTAATTTTGGGAAATTTTCTTCTACAATCCTGTTGAAGATCTGGTTCATACCATTATCTTGAGATTCTTCTTTTTCCTGTATGCCTATGACTTGTACATTTGATTTTTTTATGGTGCCACACAATTCTTGCATATTCCATTCTTGTGTTTTCTTAAATTTTTCATAATCTTTGCTTGAGTGGTCTAATTCATCCACTTCATCTACCAGTCTTGATACTCTGTTTTCCATTTCATTCCTTCTATTGGTGAGGATTTCTCCTGTCTTTTCTAATTGGCTTACTGAGTATTTCATGTCTTCATTACAGCCTGAGTATTCTTCAATATTTCTAACTCTTTTCTGAATTCATTTAGAAGTTTATCCCTGTCTTCCTTCAGATCTTTAATTTCTTTTTTTGTGTGTTCTTTAAATTCACTGAATTCTTTTACCATGTTTATAATTGTTCTTTTGGGTTCCATGTCCTACATTATCTCTAGGGAGTTCTCACTGTACTCCTCTGGAGGGCTATTGGTACTTGGTGGAGATATATTATTTTGATTTTTCATGTTATTATTTTTTCTCTGTGACTTTGACATGTGTATTTCTTTCATAGCTTCTGATTCTTGTGTGAGCCTCAAGCCTTCCTTTGTTTATATCTGCTTCTTTTTGCAAACTTTATATGCATTTGTGGCTTATTTTGGGGGTATGAAAAGCTGGTTGGTCTAGGGTTCTGGTTCTCTCTTTTGATTTTATATTGGAGTGGCCTAATTGCTTTTGTCTTTAGGAGTTGCCACAGAGGCCCAAGTCAGATGAGGCTCAGATGCTCTCAGGCTTTTTCCTAAGGTCTAGATCCCTCCAGGAAAGATGGTGCCCTTAGGAATTTGGGGGCTGGGCTCACCTGGGAGCAGGGCCCAGGAAAGATGCTGGTCTCAGGAAGCTGGTGGCTGTGCCACCCAGAAATGCAAAGGGAGGTGGGGGTGTTCAGAGGCCCTTAATTCTCCTGGGACCACTGGGAGGAACTGGGTTGGTCTGGATGCAAAGGATCAGTAAAGAGTGGTGGCTGTGGGTGGAGAGGTTAGCCCCAGTGTCTGGGGTGCCAAGACATGAAATAGGCCAGTACCCAGGCTAGTAGGAGAGATGCAGTGGGGGAACTGGGAGGGTGAAAGAGGCTGGGGGGGGGGTCAAGGCACGGTGGGCATGCTGGACTTACCAGGAAAGGTGCTGGCTCTAGGACACTGGAGGCTGTGCAGCCCAGAAAGCAAAGAGAGGTGAGGGCAAGACCAGGCCCAGAGGGCTCCTGGGGACCAGTATAGGTGCTGCCACCAGGACGCCAGAGGCTGTGCAGCCCCAGGACGTGTACCCTGTAATATTCTTGCTAATGGTATGTGACAAACACAGCATTTGGCATCATCATTTTTTGTTTTGATCATTCCAATAGATGTGTTGCGATATCTCATTATCCATAACAATTTTTTAGACGTGTGAGTTAACATGATTCTAATTAGTCTCAGTTTTGAGGTATCAGCTAACATTTAGAAAATAAAAAAAAATTGGGGCTAGAGAGATGGCTCAGCAGGTAAGAGCACTGGTTGTTCTTGCAGAGGACCAGAGTTCAGCTCACAGTATCCACAAAGTGACTAGCAACCATCCTTAACTCTAGTTCCAGGGGATCTGACACCTTTTTCTGGCACCTGTGGATGTTGCATACACATGGTGCATTCATACACATTCACACAAAACATACACATAAAATAAAAATAAATAAAATTTAAAAGTCAAAAGAAAATAAGAAAAGTTAAAATTAATAGCTTGTTCATGCTGATTCAGATAACCTCTGACTTACTATATTGTATAAAATTTTATAGGAAGGAATTAACATATTAGTCAAATATAATTTGGCAGGAGAAGCACCTTGTGCCTGATCTGTGTATTCTCAGGTGGCTCAAGTCTATTGGGTATGTCTAGTAGAATGGTGGTGTCCGCCAGAAATCTATTTGCATGTGAAGCTTAGACATTTTCTAGAACAGTGACTGCTAATCTCAAAGAAAGAGCCAGGCAGACAGGTTTTCCTACTGAACAAACAAACAAACAAACAAACAAATGAACCCTCCACATTCACAGCTGGAAAATCAGGAAAATTTTTGTGGCCAGTTGCATTGGTTTGCTAATTTTAATTTTAATTAATTAATTATTTATTTTTGAGACAGAGTCTCACTGTGCAGCTCTGGCTGGCCTGGAACTTATTATTTAGACCAAGCTGACCTCAGACTCACAAAGATCTGCCTATCCCTGTTTACCCAGTATTGGGATTAAAGAACTGTACTCCGATTTGTTAATTTTATGTGCAGGTTTCTTTCTCAAGTTGAGAAAGTGAGGAAAAGTAGAGGAGGCAGCAATTAAAGACAGAAAAGTCATTCTTATAGAGTTTGGAAGACTCTTTTAGGTTTAAAGAATTTATAACAACAATAATAATAATACTTGAAAATAAACCAAGGGATTTATGTACAAATTAGGCTAAATTCATCTTAACTGGTCAAAAAATGCATCATAAATTTGAAAAGCATGTAGTTTGTGGTATGAGTAGTTGTGGGAATAAATCCCACCATGACTTCTGTGTTAAAAATGAATCTATTTTATTATGGTAAAAATAACATAAAAATTACCATCCTCAACACTGTGCAATGTGCAGTATAGCCCTGGAACTTGTTCCTCTTATTTTACTGAATTTTTTTTGTCCTATACCCAATTCTTTCATGTCACACTTTATGATAATAAACATTCTATTTTCTCTTTCTGTTTGATTTTTTTTTAATTTTTGAAATTAACATACAAAATAGTTTGGTGGTATTTAGATTCCTTCCCCTTCTCCCATTGCCCCCACCCAATTTAATGCACTCATAACACACACACACACACACACACACACACACACACACACACTAGAGTCTGATTTGTGTCCCCCAATGTCCTTCAGTGTGGATTCATCCACTGGGCCCACCAAGAGTCCCATCCCTGTAAGACACTGCCTTCCCAGCACTCATCAATTGCCCAAAATTCCTTAGATTGAGTCTGCAGTATTCATAGGTGCTAACCTAATTTGTTTTGCTGTTTGAGAGTCTCCCTGTAGCCGCAACTGGCCCGGAACTCAGTATGTAGACCAGGCTGGCCTCAATGTCATAGGAATCTGCCTGCCTCTGCCTCCCAAGTACCAGGATCAAAGGTGTGAACCACTGCACCTGGCTATATTTATCTTCCCATATGTCCTGTGTCTGGATTATTTCACTGAACATACTGTCCTTCAGGATCATCCACGGTGTCACAAGTGACAGAATTTATATTTTGAGACTGGATAATATTCCACAGTATATGTATATATATTCTCTTGATCTGTTTGCTAGGCACTTACATCCTAATCATGTTAATTGTGACAGTTCCACAGTGTTATCTGTGAACTATATTTTTTCACATTTTTTTGTGAAACAGATCTCTAGAATATTTTCATCTTCTGAATATTAAATTCTTTGCCCATTAAATAAGAACTGTCTTTCACAGAGGTAGGACAGCTGGATCATATAATTCATATGACATTAAGTTTTAGGAACCTTCATAATGATTTCCAAAGAAGTTGTAACCTTTTGTATTTTTACCAACATTGAACAAGATTCACTGCCTCTTCACCCTGGCCAACACTTGTTTTGTTCTTAACCAGTCCCGCTTCCTTCCTTCCCTCCCTCCCTCCCTTTCTTTTCTTCCTTCCTTTGTATAGTACCCATAATGGGTACAAGGCAACATATTGTTCTGCTTTTGATTTCCATTTTTCAGATCATTACTGATTTTGGTCATCTTTTCATGTTTGCTTGCTTGTAAATCTTTATTTGAACCCCCTCAAAGCTTTTCTGATACCTGTGCCCCCCTGGTGTCTATCTGCAGAACTTCAGTTCTGACATTTGGTTCACAGTACTCAATGAATTTTGAACTCTGGTGCCAGGCTGAGTCAGATGAGACAGAAACTAGTCCCCTCGGCAGGCAGGCATTCTGACAAACCAGGCATTGAACCCCAGGTTCTGTTTGTTTTTTTCCCTGAGGGAGGAGACCCACTACAGGTGATTCCTTCAGTTGCTCTAGGTTATGCTGCATGGGGGAAAGGAATAAATGACTGAACTTTCTTAACTTGGGCTTTGTAGCTTCTCACCTGGTTGCTAGCATCCTCGCAGAGGTACTGAAGTCCAAATATTGTTAATCTTTGGAGGGCTGGAGTTTCCTAGTCCTCCTCCAGAGCCAATCTGCATTTAAAGCAGTTTTCCTCAAAAGCCTAAGCTGCTCAGGGTTCTTCTTGTGATTTATATATTACCTTTCTACTTGATGCAGCAACTCTGTTCATTTTGTACTTATTTAATCACTGGAATAAACCTTCCTGAAGACAATTCACTACCAAATCATCATTTTCTCTGTGGGCCTCAAGACTTCCAAAGTAGATTACTTAATTTTTTTTTTTTTTTAGTTATGTGTGTGAGTGCTTGCAGGGGCCAAAAGAGGGTGTCAGATCCCCTGAAGCTGGAGTTACAGCCAGTTGTAAGCTGCCAGATGTTTGTGCTGGGAAACACCCTCAACTACTGAGCTAGATGTGTGCGCTGTACAAACACTCTTGAGCCATCTTCCCAACCCATAAAATAGATGTCTTTAATTCCCAGATTATTATCCTCTAAATTGACTCAAAATAAATAAATTCTCTCTATCTCCATATACCATAAATCCATCTGTTTAAGTAGAAAGTTCTCACAGATGCACACCAGCCTTGTTCTCAGGAAACTGTAAGGGTCTTGATTTTTCTGTTCTCAGTTTCATCACGTTTAAACAAGAGCCTTTTGAGCTGTCACTTTCTGGCTGTCCTCTTGGCCCATACCTAAGTTTTGCCCACTTATTATAGGAAAAGTGATGAGAGTGATTTAAAAGATTTTGTAGTATCTGTTAGTTTATTATTTGCCTTCAGGCCTGTGCATAAATGTGCATGATTTCACCATAGCCTGTTGATTCCTTTAAAACTTCATCTAGGTAAGAATCCAAGGGACGAAAACGAACTTCTCTCATCCTTAGCCATAGAAAATTAAAAAAAAATTATTTGTTTGAAACTATGTGTATGTATGTGTGTGTCAGTGGGTATGTGCATGTGAGTGCAGGTGCCCTCAAAGGCCAGAAGTGTCAGATCCCCAGGAGCTGGAGTTACAGGTGGTTGTAAGCTGCCCAACATGGTTGCTGAGAATTTAACTCTGATCCTCTGGAAGAGCAACAAGTGCTCCTAACTGCTGGGCCAGCTCTCCATCCTCACCATAGCAAATCTTAATACTTTATGTGTCCATTTTGGCTTTAGCAGTTTGACAAATTCTGGATAAGCTAGTTATACACTTGGTCACTATATCAAAAATGGACACTAAGCATCTTCCTTCCCAGATGGAAATGTGGATTATCATCTGAGTCTACTGGGATTTGTATGAATGAGCAATTGAACCTGTCTGGCTAATTGCTAACAGAAGGAATGATTGAATATCAATTACTGAAAGAATAAAGTCATCCCTTTAGGCAGATTTTCCTCTGCACCCACATGGAGAATGCTGAACAACTCTTTTTAACAGTGTAACTCATTTACTTATTTGGGTAACTATTTTGTTGTAAATGGTCTTTAGAGACCTATCAAGATCGAATGTTGCTTAAAAATTAAGTGTCCTACACAATCACATTACTGTTTATGATAGAGACATCTGGTAATTCCTGCTCTCAGAATCTTCTGGAAGGAGATGTTCAACTTCTTGTTTTATAGAGCAGAATTTGGGAGTTTGAGCAGGTGCTAAGTTAAACTTTAAAATTTTCATAAGAAGTCTTCAACTTTGTCATCCCTAAACCTGGAAAACAAAATACATGATCTTTTCAATAATTGGGATACCTGGACTTCTAAAGGGATTTTATTTTTGTTATGCAAAAACTTGGCTGACAGGAGCTGGAGAGATGGCTCAGCCATTATGAGAACTTTCTGCTCTTGCTGATGACGTGGGTTTGGTTCCCAGCACCCACATAGTGGCTAATAATGGGCTATATTAGCTCCAAGGGAGCTAATATTCTTTTCTGGCCTCCATGGGCATTGCATGTGTATAGTTCACCTACATACACACAGGTAAAACACTCATCTGTATAAAATACAAATAAAATAAACTGACAAAATTTATATTGAGGAATAACATTCTAATAAAAATGTTAAAATAATGATTTCCCTTGAGGACTATTACTACAGAAATCTGCCAGGTAATTAGAAAGCTACTTTATTAATTGGTTTGTGACATAAATATATTTATAGACTGTGACAGTACTATGCTCATAGTTTTTTTAATATTTTATTTTTATTTTATGTGTATGTGTGTATTGCCTGTACGTAGGTAAGTGCACCCATATCGTACAATGCCCGAGGAGGACAGAAGAAGCTGTCGGATCCCCTGGAAGTGGAGTTAGAGACAGTTCTTAGCTACTATGCTCATAGTTTTTATTGCCTATAATATAAAAAAGATACACTGTCTCCTCATTTTATAGAACATTGCCCTCAAAGTTAATACACATTGTTATTTTTTTCTTTTTAAATTAAAGTTCAGAACCAAAACATAATGATGTCTTTGGTATGATGGTGTGTTTTCTTTTATTAGATGATAATTGCCTAGCAACCGTTTGCATTTTATGTTACTTTGACTTTATAAAAGACCAAAAATATTTTATATTTAGCTTCATGCAGTGTTTTGAACCAGACTTGCTTTAGAATGTAGCCGGAGATAGCCTCTCACAACCTTCCTACCGCGGTCTCAAGGTGCCGGGACTATAGCGGTGCACCACCATACCCAGTTTCCTGTCCCTACTTTATTTTTCCTTTCCTCCTCTTTTCTCTTCTTTTCTTTTCTTCCTTTTCTAGGTTTTTTTTTTAACAACTATCTTGGTTACTTAAAAAAATGTGTGTATCTTTTTGTGAGCTCTCTCCTGTGTGCTGTTCAGAAGTGCTATTCTTTTTTTTTATATACTTTTTTTTCATCTTTTTGAGGCAGGGTCTCCCTGTAGCTCCAGCTGGCCATCCTTAATTTATTATGCCATTGAGACTATAAATTCTATGGGGTGGATTTTGGTGGTTTGATGGCAACTTCATTGATAATGTGCATGTGTCGTCCACGTTTTAGCACTTCAGTAATTATCACACTGTGCAGTATTCATGTCCGTGTGTGGTGGTTTGAATAAGAATGTCCCCTATAAGCTCATGTGTCTGAATACTTGATCAGTTGGCAGCTTTGTTTGGAAGGGTCATGGAATCTCTAGGAGATGCAGCCTTGCTGGTCCCACTTTCAGTAGCTCTCTCTGCTTCCTGCACCGGCTTGAGGATGTAAGCTTTCAGCTTTCTGCTCTGACCATGCCTTTCTTGACATTATGGATTCTCCCTCAGGTGCCATGAGCCCAAATAAACTCTTCCTTCTATAAGTTGCCTTGGTTGTGGTATTTTACCACAGCAACAGAAAAGTAACTAATATATCATGTGACTGGCACACACTCCAGTTCAGTGAACAAAGCCAGATTGTTTTAAATTCCCTGTTGGTCTCGCCTGTTCCCACATGTATTCTAGTAATTCAAGGGTTACCTGGCATGAATTTTCTCCCTTAGTTCAAGGAGTTTATTTACATATGCATGGTTCACCCTTCCATTCTTTTTATTTTAAATATAAAAGTTTATGTTGACACAACTAAAAGACTATAAAATACTATAGTACTTAAATTTAAGTTGAAAACTTGTTTATATTTATGGGGTACCATGGGATGTTTCCATGCATCGTATAGTGTTGAAATCTGGGTTAACATTTATTTTTCTTTGACATGAAAACATTGAAGAACTTCTAGTTATTTATTTTTTGTAATATCTTTTTTTTTTTTTTTTTTTTTTTTTTTTTTTTTTTTTGTCTTTTTGTCTTTTTGAGACCGGGTCTCCCTGTGGCTCCAGCTGTCCTGGAACTCACTATGTAGACCAGGCTGGCCTTGAACTCACAAAGATCCATCTGCTTCTGCCTCCCAGGTGCTGGGATTAAAGGTGTGTGTCACCATGCCCGGCTATTTTTTGTAATATAAAGAGCATTATAATTACTTATGTCACACTACTATGTAATAGAATAAAACTTACTTCTTCTCCCCAGCTGTAACTTAACATCTATGGACCAACCTTCTCCATTCCTCCTCTGTCTGATATTCCACTTTTAACTTCAATGATATCAACAGTTTTGGATTTCAAACAAGTGACAGTGTGCCATTTGCCCTTCTGTGCCCGGCTTACTTCATTAAACATGGTATCCTTCAGTTCCATTGATGTTGTCACATATGGCAGGATTTCAGCCCCTGCCCCATTAAACAGGTGAAGGGTATTCCACCGTGTTCACATTTCCGTTGTCCATACATCAACTGATGAACACTTTGGTTGCTTCCCTTACTTGGTGACTGTGAACAGTGTACATTTCTCTTCAGCGTGCTGACTTAATTCCTTTGGATATATGCGAGTAATAGGATTGCAAGATTGTTTGAAAGCTCTGCTTTAACTTCTTGAAGAACCTTTGTACTGCTTTCTAGTATAGATCTGCTAATTGACATCCTTATTGACACTGCTCAGGGGTCCTTTCTTCCTGTATCCTCACCATTTGTTACCTTTGGGCTTTTGTATTAAAATATGGCAAACCTACTTTTAGCACTTTGGCTACTTTTCTAAGCCAATTTTAACATTAAAATACTTTATATTGTATTTTATAGCTTTTTAGTTAAAAGAGTTTGTTACGGAGTACCTCACACATAACACGTATATGTACAGTTCAAGGATTAATGATAAAATGAACCTCTTTGGGGCCGAAGAGATGGCTCCATGGTTAACAGCAGTTGCTGCTCTTCCAGAGGAATTGAGTTTTGTTCCCAGCACCCACAATGGGTGGCTCTCAGCTCTCAACTGCCTGTAACTCCAGTTTCAGAAGGTCTGACACCCTCTTCTGGACTCTGCAGGCACTGGCATATACATGGCAGACACCCTCATAAACATAAAAAATATAAAAATAAAATGAACCTCTTTGACTCTACTGTCTCCCACAGAAAATAAACCCCAAACAACAACCCCAAAGAATGACTAAGACCTTGAGGGCTACGGAGGTGTCTGGCAGGAAATCTTTGTGCTCTCTTTCAGTGAGCTAACCTGAAGATAGAAGTAATTGTTTTCTTGATTTTCTTTAGTTTTAGTTGTTAGTTTTGGTTGTCTTCACACCCCATCTAAACGTAATGTGACATGATATGTAACGTACAGTGACTACCTTTTGGTCAGGATTGCCTTGGGGATCCACACATGAAGATTTGTGTAGCCATTGTCACTGCCATGTAACAACAATGAACAGAAAGCCATAATTTTCATGTAGTTGAAATTTTAATGCTTTCTTTTATGGTTTTCATTTTGGAGACATTTATGATGCCTTTTCCTATTATGATATAAAAATTTTATGTTATTGTCTAAACAGTTATAGTTTTTGTCTTTTGTATTTATCTTAATCTGAAATTTTTACTGTGTTTTATGCAGAGCAAAGGCCAGCTACAGTTCTCTGCAGGATGCTTTAAAGGGCAGTGCATCCCTTTCTGTTCCTGGCTATGCTTCTTTGCATGTGGTCTTTTTTTCTGCTCTGTTGGTCTGTCCCTGTGTCAATGTCACACTGTTTTAGTTTCTCCAGTTTTAAGTCTTGATGTCTAGACTGGCAGGTTCTCCTGCTTTGCTTCCTCGAGGGATGTCTTACCTGGTTTCAATTTTTTGCTGTTTCATATGTTTTCCCTTCAACTAGTCTCAAGCTGAAGACAGGCAACTTTTCTTGATGTAAAACAGCATTTATTTCTTGTTTATTCTTATGCTGATGGTGGAGTCTTTTAGGGTCTTAGGGCTGTGAGGAGTCTCTCCCTAGTTCCTCATCTCAGTCAGGTGTTAGCCTCAGGTTGGCTCCTCTGTAGTCTGTGCAGACCTCACATATTCACAGTCTTAAAGTTTCAGCAGAGACCCCGAGGCAAAGCCACTTCCATGTTGACACTTCAGAGTCTCCTTCATCTTACTTGTCGTCTGTCAATGTTTTGTTTTCACTTAGGTAAAAATGCCCTAAAATTACACATCTCGTATTTTATTTATATTTGAATATTTTCATTTGAAGCAATCATTCACTGTACCTAATTCCCTCTAAATTCCACAGAGCTCCCTATTAAAACACCTTACAATATTTATAAACATCTTCCCACACTCGTTAACATCTCTTTCAGAGTTTTTAATAGTTGAATATGATGACAATAAATTGGTGAGGTATGGTTTATTCTGGTTTCTGCTTTTGAGAAAATATATGCTTAAATTTCTCACTTTGCCTAAGCAATACTGTGATAAAACTCTTGTAGCCAAATCTTTGTATTTATTTATAGTCATTTGCTTAGGATAAATTCAAGTGCCATCATGACTTCTAGGCTTTAAATTTGCATTCCAACCTACCCTTCATAATGATTGTATACTAACCATACCAATTTACATTCTCTCTATCAGTCTGTAAGAATGCCTCTAAACACTGGATTTGAATATAGCTGAAAGCATCATGTTTTTATAAGCTCTCTTCACTTATTTGGCCTAATAACTATTTACTAAGTTAAAATGATTGTCCGCCTATGTATATTTATCAAGAATATATTGTGATAGTTGATCTCAGTTGTCAGCTTGATGAGATTTAGAATCACATGGAGATACGTGTTGGGGAATTCCTCTCAGGATTATCTTGATTAGGTAAAGTGAGGTGGGGAGACCTGCCAACTGTGGGCAGCACCATTTCCTGGGCTGGGGTCCTGGACCAAATGAGGGGGAGAAAGTGAGCCAAGCACAAGCATTCCTCAGTCTCTGCTTCCTGACTGCAGACATACTGTGGTTAGTGACCTTACAGCTCCTGCTCCCCATTATGGACTGTACCCTCAAACTGTGAGCCAAAATAAACCCTTTCTCCTTTAAATTGCTTTAGTCAGGGTATTTTATCTCAGCAATAAGAAAAGTGACTAAGCAATACTCATTTCAAATTCCCATTTAGTTCTATTTGTTAATTTAATCAAATTTGTGTTTTTACATATTTATTATTTTTATTTTATGTGTATGAGTGTATTGCCTGCATGTATATATAAGTGCACCCGTGTTATGAAATGTCCCTGGAGGTAGAAGAGGGCGTGGATCCCCTGGAACTGGAATTACAGACAGTTGTCAGCTGCCATGTGAGTGCTGGGAATCGCAACTAGGTAGGTCCTCTGCAAGAGTAGTCAGTGCTTTTCCATTTCTCCAGTCCCCAGAATTCATTTTTTTATAATATGTGTATTTTTTTTGTATGTGTTATGCACAACGCCTCTGTTAGGTCATGTAGGGCAGGCAGCAGAGGTGTGAGGAATGAGCTGTGATCTAGAAGAGATGAGGCATGCTGGGACAAAGTATGTCAAATGTTTTTGCTGAGGAGTCCAGCCCAAAGCATGGAGAAATGCTGCTGGAATCCAGAAATCTGTGAATGAAAACATAATTAACATGACACATTCATGCTCATCAAGGGTCTACTAGATTTTGACTCAAAGTAAAATTTAAAATGAAAATTCTTATCTATTTAGAACTTACAGGTAGAGACATAAAGTGCACACTCACACACACATACACACACACACACACACAAACATATGTCTGGGAATATTTCCATTGTATTAAGCAGGATATTTAGATGGGAAGTTATGTACTTTCTGCATCTAAGTTAGTACCCTGAAGAAAAAGAAATTTGAAAAATATGATCTTTAAAATGGAGATTAGCAAAATGCAGGATGACTCTCTTACGGGGTAACATGATTTTGGTTATTTTTTGAAGATTATAAAGAGCATAAATATGTAGAGACAAGTTATAAAAATAGAATGAGTTACTAATCTTACAAAAGAAATAAAATTATAGCAAAAGTTCTTATTAAAAAAAACTTTAAGATAAAAAGAAAACGCTGTCGTCACGTTTTTAATGATGATTGCGCCATCTAGTGGCTAATTTTAAATACTTGCACGAGAAGGTGAAGTGCAGAGTCTCGCTGCCTTGTCAACAGATTTTGAAATGGCAAAATATTTAATTTATTTACAAGTAAATTTTATTTTGAATATTTGAGATGCGCATTATGGTATTATTGGAATGAAACATCCTATCATTAAAAATTTTTAACTCATATTACAGCAGTATAAAATATAGATGTTGTAAACTTTTTTAATTTTATGTGTATGAGTGCATTACCCACATGTGTGTAAGTGCACTTGTGTCATGTAATGCCCGTGGAGGTCAGAAGGGGATGTTAGATTTTCTGGAACTGGAATTGTGGATGGCTGTTAGCTGCCTTATTCGTGCTGTACCTGGGTCTTCTGCAAGAGCAGCCAGTGTTCTTAAACTCTGAGTCATCTGCTGGTAACATCAGAAATAAGCTAAAATTTCATGTAATTCTTTGAAAAGTTTTTAAGCCTGAAAAACAGCTATCTGTTTAAACATTTTAAAAGTTACATTCGAATATTGCATGCTGCTTCCTTTTTCTTTTTTCTTATATGTATTTTCCATTTAAAAAATTATGTGTATGAGTGTTTTGCCTACATGTACGTAAGTGCACTCATGTCGTACAGTGCTTGCAGAGGCCAGAAGTGGGTGCTGGATCCCCTGGAACTGGAGTTACAGATGATTGTTAGCTGCCATATGGTCTATAGCCCCTCTTATATATTCTTTGAAACAGAGTCTGACTATGTAGCCCTGGCTGGCCTAGAATTTGTTATGTAGACCAGACTGGCCTTGAATTTACATAGGTCCACCAGTCTCTGCTTCCCAAGTGCTGGGATTGAAGTCATGTGCTGCCACACCTTAGCCTTACATTCTATTTTAAAAAATATTTTCATTAAAATGATTTTGTGAGCAGTCAAGTTTTTCTTTTGTTTCTTGGTTTCTTCAGTACTTTGTGAAATGTAGGTAATAAAGTGTATAAAGTCCTCATGTGCTAATCTCCCTTTTATGTGATATTTTTCTTTTTCTAAAAAATATTCTTTATTTTTTGTGTATGGTGCATTGTCTGCATGTGTGTAAATGCACCCATGTTGTGCATTGCCTGCAGAGGTCAGAAGAAGGCGTCAGATCCCCTGGAACTGGAGTTATGGTTGTTAGCTGTCACGTGGGTGCTAGTCCTCATGTGTGAACCCCGGCCCTCTGCAAGAGCAGTCAGTGCTCTTAACTGCTGAACCAGCTCTCCAGCCCGATATGATCTTTTTCTAACCTTGAAGTTTATTCATATTTTTCCTTTTAACTGCACTATATTACTCTGCCCTAAGGAAGAACAGGCTTTGAAGTATGCATGAAGCAAGGTGTTCACATACAGAGGAAAGTAGAAACAAAACAAGGAAGGGTAGGCATTCCCACCTGAGGTTGGACTCTGATTTCCACTTATTATTTGTTTTTAATTTCCCCAGAAAACAAGTTTATTAGTTTTAAGTTTTATGTAACATTTATTTTTAGAAGACAGCAGAATAATTATCAAAATCAACAGCAGTTTAAAATTTGTCTTTTAAAAATTATTTTCTAACTCTGTAAAACAATTTTTTATGTTCTTCTGCAAATATAATTCACTTTTTTATTTATGGATTTTTTTGTGTGTATTTCATACAGAACATCCAAAGCAATCTTATTCATCTTTATACTCACATCCCAAATGATATCCTCCCCTAGCCCCCCAACACACACACTGGAGCCCATATACTCTGTCATCCCTGTAACTGTCCACTGTGTAATCAGTGCCCCCAGCTGTTACCCAGTGCTAGTCCATCTGCTGAGTCTAGTCAGCCTATATAGAGTTCCTTGTTTTAGGAAGATCAGTTTTTCCTCATCTAGCCGCACTCAGTTGTCAATATTCCTTTATATAAGATTGGGGTCTGCTGCTCATTTTCCCAGTTCTATGCTGGGTTACTGTCTGGGAGTCCCTTGGGCCACCCTGGCCAACAACTCAAAAGAAGGTATTGCCTGTCTGGCATTGTTGCTTATTATACAGCCTTTAACTATGCATGTGGCCTCTTCAGAAATTATATTGGCCCCTTTAATCTTTGGTTATACTTTCCTTTTGGGTGTTTAAGACAATACAGTTGGCCCAGATAAACCAATTTATTTTTACTCTTAAGGTCATTTGAGGACCTATTCCTCAGGGGTCACATGGGCTTGGGATGAACCCCTGACTCCTTTCTTTTACCAGTTCCATCTATGTGAAGATAAGTCAAAGGTCCTGCTCGACCCTGTCTGGCTTCACTTGGAATCATGGAGGAAATGTTTCCTCTGCGTTGACCTTCTTTGTAGACTGGACACTGGTTCAAGTTCATCTGGTGGGGTCTCCAGGGTGCCCTTGATCAAGAAGACAGGTAACTCACCACAGTTGCACAACATTTTGAGAGATGGTCAATAGTGCCCTGAACTTAGTCAACCTTTGAGGGCAAGGAGTAAATCTGTCCTTTAAGTCCCTCTGACCAGATTAGTATAGGCTTCAAAGTATGAGTGTTAAACATTCATACTTTGGTTGGATACTTTAACCAAGAAGGTTAGTTCCACCAGTCTGGTACTTTTAATTACTATGTGCTATGTAGATAAAGCTTGGGCAAAAACCAAACATTCTCAGATAAACCTTGACTAGACATATATTGCATTCCTTGGGCTAGTTGTATGTATAATTTGTCAGTAGGTTGTTGGACTAATATGGTTCCCTCTGCTTTTTAAAACTAGCTAGGCATTATTTATATCTCTCACTGTCTAACCCTTCCACCATGGTTTCTCCATTTTTCCCATTTCTCCCTTAATAATATCCTTTCCCTATGGTCTCTCCTCTCTTGAGCTCCTTCTTTCCCTTTACCCCAACCTTCCTTGTATAACCATCCCTCCTGCCTCCCATTAAAACAACCCCCCTTTCCCCCATATCTCCCTTATTAAGGCCTGTTTCCTACTGTTCTTATCTTTCAGGTTCTTTATTTTCCTTTACCTCCCTGGTTCCTTTTCATTATATGGTTCTGTAGTTATGTCTGAATACTAACTTATAAATTTGGTGCTAGGATCCACATATGAGAGAAAACATATGTCTTTTTTTTTTCCTTTCTGAGTCTGTGTTACTTCACTTAGTATAACAGTTTCTAGTTCCATCCATTTATCTGCAAATTTCATGATTTCATCTTTATTTACTGCTGAGTAGAACTCCATCATATAAATGAACCACATTTTCATTACCCATTCATAAGTCGAGGGATACTTAGATTGCTTCCATCTTTTAGCTATTGTGAAAAGAGCAGCAACAAACATGGATGTACAAGTATCTCTGTAATAGGATGAGTTCCTTGGGTATGTTCTAAGGAGTGGTATAACTGAGTCAAATGGTAGGCTTATTTTTACTTTTTAAAGAGTTCTCCACACTGCTTTCCATAGGGGTTGAACCAGTTTGCAGCCCCACCAGCAGTGGATGAGTGTTCCCCTTTCCCCACATCCTCTCCGACATTAGGTATCATTTGTTCTCTTGATCTTAGCCAGTCTGACTGGGGTAAGATGACTGGGTTTTAATTTGCGTTTCCCTAATTACTAATGATATTGAGCACTGAACACCTTTTAAGATAATTCTTAGCCATCTCTATTTCTTCTTTTGAGAACTCTCTGTTCAGCTCCTTAGTCCATCTCTTAATTGGGTTACTTCCTTTCTTGATTCTTTGATTTTTGAGTTTGTTATATATTCTGGGTATTAAACTTCTGTCAGTTGCGATGCTGGTGAAGATTTTCTCCTACTCTGGGTTTTCTTTTCACTTCCTTGGGTGCTTCTTTTGATGTACAGAAGCTTTTTAGTTTAATGAGGTCCCATTTGTTGGTTCTTGATCTTGTTTCCTGAGCAATTGATGTCTGGTTTAGAAAATCCTTTCCTACACCTATGTCTTGTAGGTTATTGCCAAAGTTTTCTTCTAACATTTTCAGAGTTTCAGGCTTCAGATTGAGGTCTTTGATCCATTTGGAGTTGACTTTTATGCAAGGTGACAGATAGGGGTTTAGCTTTATTCTTCTACAGGTGGAGATCCAGTTTTGTCAGTACCATTTACTGAACATGCTGTCTTTCCTCCAGTGAATGGTTTGGCTCCTTTGTCAAATATCAGGTGGCTGAAATTGCGTGTACTCATATTTGGGTCTTCAATTTTGTTCCATTGATCTATGGGTCTATTTTTTGTGCCAGTACCATGTTGTTTTTTATGACTATAGCTCTGTAATACAGCTTGAAATCTGGTATAGCAATGCCCCCTGGCATTGCTCTTAGTTTTCAGGGTTGCTTTGGCTAGCAAAGTTCTTTTGTGTTTCCATATGAATCTTAGGATAGCTTTTTTTTCCAATTCTGTGTAGAATGTCATGGGGATTTTTCACTGAATCTATAAATGGCTTTTGGTAGGATGGTCATTATCACAATATTAATTCTTCCAATCCATGAGCATGGGAGGTCCTTCCCTCTTCTGATGTCTTCCTCAATCTCTTTCTTTAAAGATTTAAAATTCTCACTGTAGAGTTATTTAATGTTTTTGGTTAGGTTTATTCTGAGGTATTTTATTTATTTTTTTTGAGGCTATTGTGAAAGGGAATATTTCCATGTACACTTTCTCTGATTGTTTATTATTGGTATATAGAAAGGCTCCAGAGTTTTGTAGATTAATTTTGTAACCTGCCAATTTCCTGAACTTGTTAATATTTTTTAGGAGTTTTCTGGTGGAATTTTTGGCATCTCTTAGATATAGTATCATATTGTCTGCAAAAAGGGATAATTTGATCTCTTCTTTTCCAATTATTATTCCTTTAATTTCCTTCTCTTGTCTTATTGCTCTTGCAAAATTTCAAGCACTATGTTAAAGAGGAGTAGAGACAGTGGACAGCCTTGTCTGGTTCCTGATTTCAATGGGAATGCTTCCAGTTTTTCTCCATTTAGAATGATGTTGGCTGTGGGTTTGTTATATATGGCTTTAATTATGTTGAGATATGTTCCCTCCAGTCCAATTCCCTCTAGGACTTTGAACATAAATGCATGTTGAATTTTGTCAAAGGCCTCTCTGCATCTATTGAGATGACCATGTGGTTCTTGTTTTTGAGTTCATTTATATGATTTATGATGTTTATTGACTTACGTATATTGAACCATCCCTGCATCTCTGGAATAAAGCTGACTTAATCATGGTGGGTCTCTTTTTTGATGTGTGTCTGTATGCAGTTTGCAAGCATTTTGTTGAGATTTTTTGCATTTATGTTCATTAAGGATATGGGTCTATAGTTTTCGTTTTGTTTATATCTTTCCCTGGTTTTGGTATTAGAGGGATGCTGGCTTCATAGAAGGAATTGGAAGTTCTCCTCCCATTTCTTTTTTAAAATATTTTGTTTATTATTTTTATGTGCATGAGTGTATTGCCTACATGTATGTGAGTGGACCTGTGCCATCCAATTCCACGGAAATCAGAAGAGGGCTGTGGATTCCCCTGGAACTGGAGTTAAGGACGGTTTGTAGCTGCAATGTGGGTGCTGGGAATGGAGCCTGAATCCCCTGCAAGAGCAGTCACTGCTCTTAATCTCTGAACCATCTCTCCATCCACTCTCCCTCAATTTCTATTATCTTTTTGAATAAATTAAGTAGCATTGGATATAGATCTTCCTCCCCCTCCCCTTCCCCTTCCCCTTCCCCTTCCCCTTAGAGCCATCAGCTCTGAGAACCTGGGGAGATCTGGCCTCATTTCCACAGTGGTCCTGCTGGTGACCTACCCCAAATCCATTTCCTCTATGTTCCCATGAATAGAATCATGACTTTGTTCAGTCTGACAATGCACCCAGCTAAAAAAAAGGGCACTTCCTCGGCACTATAGAAGTTGACGGTGATCTTGTGATCAACCTTAGGCCAATGAGATGTAGAAGAAAAACCCTGGCTTCTTCTTCTTCTTCTTCTTCTTCTTCTTCTTCTCCCTCTGTCTTTTTGAAACAAGGTCTCTGTAGCCCCAGCTGGCCTGGAACTCCCTTTGTAGACCAGACTTGCCTCAAATTCACAAACATCTGCTTGCTTCTGCTTCCCAAGTGATGGGATTAAAGGCATGTGCCATCATGCCGGCCCTGGATATAGATCTTATTTAAATGTCTGGTAAAACTCTGTTGTAAATCTATCTGGTCCTGGGCTTTTTTTAGTCTGTATTGCTGTTTCAATTTCCTTATGTGTTATGGGTCTGTTTAAGCTGTTGATCTCTTCTTGATTTAGTTTTGGTGGTTCCCATGCTTTTAAAATGCCTGTCCATTTCTTTTAGGTTTTCAAATTTAGTAGCATATAGATTTTTAAAGTGTTCCCTTATAATGTTCTGGATCTTTTTGGTGTCTGATGTGATGTTTCCCTTTTCATTTCTGATCTTGTTGTTTTGGAGGTGCTCGCTCTTTCTTTTGGTTAACTGGGCTAGGGGCTCTGTCAATCTTGTTTATCTTTTCAAAGAATCAGCTCTTGGATTTGTTGGTTCTTGGTATTATTTTCTTTGTTTCTATTTCATTAATTTCTGCTCTGATTTTTTGTTATTTCTCTAGTTTTCTGGGTTTGGGTTTCATTTGTTGTTGCTTTTCAAATGTATTAAGTTGCAGTGTTACGTCATTTATTTGTGTTCTTTCTGATTTTTTTAATGTAGGCACTTATAACTATAAATTTTCCCTTGGGTTTTGTTTGCTGTTGCTTTTCAAGTGTGTTGAGTTGCAGTGTTAAGTCATTTATTTGTGTTCTTTCCAATTTTTTGATGTAGGCACTTAGAGCTATAAACTTCCTTCTAAGGACTGCTTTCAATGTGTCTGAGAGGTTTTGTTGTGTTGTACTGACCTTTTCATTTATTTCCAGGAATGCTTTTATTTCTTTCTTAATTTCTCTTTTGACCCATTCATCATTCAGGAGTGTGTTGTTTAATTTCCATGTATTCATGTAGTTACTAGGGTTTCTTCTGCTATTGATTTTAAGCTTCATTGCATTTTTGTCTGATAGAATGCAGGGAATTATTTCAATGTTTTTGTATTTGTTGAGGTTGTTTTGTGGCCCAGTATGTGGTTGATTTTGGAGAAGGTTCCATGGGGTGCTGAATAGAAAGTATATTCTTTGCTGCATAGGTGGAATATTTGATAGATAACTGTTAGGCCCATCTGATGTATGGCATTGTTTAATTCAGATGTCTCCCTGTTAATTCTCTGTCCTGTTGACCTATCTAATGGAGACAGTGGAGTATTGAAGTCCCCTACTATTATTGAGTTGGGATTAATCTGGATCTTAAAGTCCTGTAGAACTGTTTTTATGAAGATGGGTGCACCAGAGTTTGGTGAATATATGTGCACGACTGTAGTATCTTCTTGGTCAATTGCTCCTTTGATCATAATGAAGTGGCTCTCTTTATCTCTTCTGATTAGTTTTAGTTTGAAATATGTTTCGTCAGATATTAGAACTGCAACTCCTGCTTTTTGCTTAGTACCATTTGTTTGAAATATTTTTTCTCATCCTTTCATCTTAAGGTAGTACCTGTCCTTGAAAGTGAGATGGGTTTCTTGCAGACAACAAAAAGATTGTTTTTGTTTCTTAATCCATTCAACTAGTCTGTGTCTTTTGACTGGAGAGTTCAGTCCATTGATATTTAGAGTTATTAATGAAAGATGTATATTGATTCCTGTCATTTTGATTTCTGTTCACATTTTTTGTGTAGCTGTGCATTTCCACAGTTACACCTTCACTGAATTTCTTTCCATAACCCCTTGGGTATAGTCATTCCTTTCTTTAGCTCTTTGTATTGCTTCAAGAACTCTCTAAAGGGCTGGTTTTGTGGACATGAATTCTTTCAGCCTATTCATGTAATGGAAAATTTTTCTTTCCCCTTCAACTATAATAGACATTTTGGCTGGGTAAAGTAATCTGGGTTGGCATCTGCGGTCATTTAGAACTGGGAATACTTTGGTCCCGGCTCTTCTGGTTTTCATAGTTTGTACTGAAAAGTCAGCTGTAATTCTGATGGGTTTTCCTTTATATGTGACTTGTTGTTTCTCTTTTGCAGTTTTCAGTATTGTCTCTTTCTTCTGTGCGTTTTGTGTTTTTACTATGATATGCCGTGGAGAGTTTCTTTTCAGGTCCTGTCTATTTGGTGTTCTATTTGCTTCTTGTATTTGTATGGGCATGTCTTTAATTTTGGGAAATTTCTTCTACAATCCTGCTGAAGATCTGGTCCATACCATTATCCTGAGGTTCTTCTCCTTTTTTTATGCCTATGATTCATAAGTTTGGTCTTTTTATGGTGTCCCACAATTCCTGCATATTCCATTCTTGTGTTTCCTTAATTTTTCATAATCTTTGCTTGAGTGGTCTAATTTGTCCACTTTATTTTCCAGTCTTGATATTTTGTTTTTCATTTCATTCATCCTATTAGTGAGGCTTTCTCCTGTAGTTTCGAAGAGGCTGTTGGGTCCTCTGGAACTGGAGTTACGGACAGTTGTTAGCTGCCACGTGGGTGCTGCAATTTGAACCTGGGTCTTCTGCAAGAACATCCAGTGTTCTTAACTGCTGAGCCATCTCTCCAGCCCCTGTTTGTGTGTTCTTTAAATTCACTGAATTCTTTTGTCATGTTTATAATTGTTCTTTTGAATTCCATGTGCTGTGTTATCTCTAGGGGGTTCTTATTGTCCTCCTCTACAGGACTGTTGGTACTTGATGGGGATATATTATTTAGGTTTTTCATGTTATTATTTTTTCACTGTGACTTTGACATGTGGATTTCTTTTGTAGTTTCTGATTCTTATGTGAAAAGCAAGCTTTCTTTTGTTGAGGTGAGGCCTGCTTCTTTTTTGTAAACTTTATGTGGCTTTGTGGTTTACTTGTTGGGCATGAAAAGCTGGTTGGTCTAGGCTTCAGGTTTTCTCTTTTCATTTTATATTGGAGGGGCCAGATGGCTTTTGTACTGCTGCTCAGGAGTTCCCACAGAGGCCCAAGTCAGATGAGGATCAGATGCTCTCAGGTTTTCTCCTAAGGTCTGGATCCCCCCAGGAAAGATTCTGGCCTCTGGAAGTTGGGGGCTGGGCTGGCCTGGGATGAGGGCCTGTCTCAGGCATAGAAGGGTGAGGTGGGGGAAGGAACAGGCCCTGAGGTCTGCCAGAGATGAGACTTAGACTGAGGAATTTGGTTGGTCTGGGTGCAAAGGATCCAGTGTAGAGCCTAGGCCAAGGGGTAATCCGGAGATCTGGGGTGCCAAAAGAAGAAATGGGCCAGTGCCCACGCTAGGAGGAGAGATGGGGTTTGGGAGCTGAGAGGGTGAACGAGGCTGGGTGAATCCTTCCATTTATGCACCTTAGTACATGTGCACCTGCACTCACATGAACATATATACAACTCATAATTGCACACACAGCATACACACGTGCAAAGATTTAAAAAATGTATTTTTAAAGACTATTCTATTCTTGATCACACAGATTTGCTATTTATTGAAGAGAACAGATTATGGGAAGGCATTTTAATACAATGGAGAAAGTGCTAAAGTGGATACTGTGGGCTGGCAAAGGACAGCAGTATGTCCTCGGTCTTTGAATAGGAGGCCAAGGCAAATCACCTGTTAAGTGACAGATGTTTGGGAAGTGATGTAATGATGGCCACATCTTGCCGATGTTAATCTGGTGTGTATAGAGGGACCACATAGTATAACAATGAGGTCTCTAGTGATGTAGCTTTAACTTTGGTGTTACCTTAATAAACTTAACTTATTAGAAAAAGGCCTGAAAGTCTTTCCCTGTAAAGTGCCAGAGAATATAGGCTTGCTTTGTGGGCCATATGGATTCAACCTGGACAGCTCAGCTCTGTCACTGTTGAAATCAGCTATAAAAAAAAATCTCACAAAGTGAGTGTGACTTTGTCTCAATTCATTTTATTTTTGTAAGCAAATGGTGGGCTAGCTTTTCATAGACCACAGTCTCCTGACACTGCATGAGTCTTTCAGGGCCATGGGAGGAGAGCTTGGTTTGTTTTGCTGATCACTGGAATTCACAGGCCATTGTCAGTTCCTCTTTTTAAAAATAAAAAACACTCTTTGTTTTTTCCTTTTAAAAATATTATTTATTCATTATGGGGGCTGGAGAAATGGCTAAGTGAAGAGCACTGACTGCTCTTGCAGAGGACCTGGGTTTGATTCCCAGTACCCAGGATGGAAGCTAAGACAAGGTCTCCCTGTAGCCCCGCTGGCCTGGAGCTCATTATGTCAACCAGGCTGGCCTTGAACTCACAGAGATCTGCCTGACTTTGCCTCCCAAGCTCTCGGACTAAAGGTATGCACCACCACGCAAGGCTAAAAATATTATTTATTCTTTATTTGATAATTTCATACATGTATACAATGTATCTTGATCCCCCTTCCCCTGTTTTTCTCCCCCATTACATTTCTCTCCCATCTTCATATCCCTTTTGTTAAAAATAGCTCACTGAGTCCATTAACATTGTATGAATGTACACGAGTATGGAGACATCCACTGGAGCGTGGGCAGTCCACTTCCCCAGAAGAAAACGGACTATACCTTCCTGAGAATAGGAATATAGTTTAAATGAAAAATACGGCAGACTGACTTTGGGGTAAGAATAGATGATAAAAGGGCTTTCCTTCCTGCCAACATTGAGGAACATGACTTTAAATTTGATAAGAACAAAGGATAGAGACAGATTTGTAAATTAAGTAGACTAGGAGGCAATGGGTGAAGGATGTGGCACTTCACACACAGCACACGATGGCTGGAACACTTAAGACATGGAAGAATCATTGGCATGATGCAGAACCATTTTCTTATTGCGAGACCACCCCAAAAATGATGCATAATTTTGTAACTGCACTAAGACCAATTTGTGGGTTCTTGTGAATACAAACATGGAGAGATGGCACCTTGGAGGACAGTAACAGGCACTTTAGAAATGGTAGTACTAGTCATAAGTTCAGTTAGAGTAGAGAATTAGGTTTTACTAATACAGCTCATTATTTAAATTACTTAGTTTGAAAGATTTATATTTATAAGCTGCAGGCAAGTTGTTCAATTCTTTTATAAGAATATTTTTATTTTTCTTTGACAGTTTCATACTCATGTACAACATATCTTAACCATACTGTTAGTATTGATAGCTCAGAGACATGTATGGATGAATTTTTTCATAATAATAGAAATTCAGCATAAAGAACTTAGTATTTTTGTAATTAGGCAATTCTAAGAGCACTAGAGTTTAGGATGAACACAGATATATAAAAAGTAACTGGAAATGAGATGATGGACATTTAATATTGTTCACTTGAGTATGCCATAAGCATCCTTCACTTATTAATATCCAGGAAGAGAAAATGTAATGCATTCACCACACTTCACAACTGGAAAAACATAGAATGGAGACCTCTTGTCCCCCAAACAGTATATTTATTTAGAACACAGTTCTTTTATGAAATATAGATGTTGTGTGTAAAGTATGATATTCAAAGTTTATTATGGCTTCACCTTAGTGCCCAGCACTGTTTTAAGCTCTCTTGTTATGTGAAATAACAGATTTAATTCCATCTAAACACTGAGGTAAATATAACCAGTAATTTTATTTATTTCTTTGCTATTTAAAAGGAAAGAGAATCATCTAAATTCCCTTCTTATCAGCACTTGTGTTGGAATACCGAACTGTGCTCATGAAAAGTTGTTTTACTTTGTGGTTTGTTTCCATTTAAGTAACAGGCTAGGAGAGTAAGGTTCAGTATAATGGATCTCTCTTTACATGCCCAAAGCTGTGGAATGACATACTCATAATTCAAGTCTTTGAATATAAAACAGATTAATCTTGTCATACTCTGGAATGTGATGGCATGCCCAAACTCAACATGCTTATCAGGAAGGGCTGCTGTCACCAAGCCACCAGCCAACATCCCCCTGTATCTGATGCCTTATATGATGCTTTTCATACTCACTGAAACTATATTATTATTCCTTCTAGGTATTTTTAGTGGACATAGCTAAGAAATAGGTTCTTTAGAAAGAAAAAACTGAGTCATTAACTTGGAATGCATTTCTAGTTCTAATGAAAGATTAGAAAGCTTTAGTTCTTCAATTTTATGTTTGTGTATTTTTTTCTGATGTGAAAAATTTAGTTCCTAGTATAAACGTTACCATAATTTTCTATATATTGGTGAACTATTTATCATCTATTTATTTGACTACCATCTTTCAATGTGTCATCTATCTGTGGTCTATCATTCATCTATGTGTCATCTATAATCTATCATCTTTGTATATATAATCTACTATCTATCTATTGTCAATTATCTATCTACCCATCTATCTACTCATCCATCCATTCATCTATGTTTTTATCTATCTATTGTCTGTCATCTGTCATGCTATTTGACCATTTTTATCTACTTCAAATACTAATGCTATTACTAACATCGTGATTATAGGATGCAATTTGAGATAGCATTATCATGGTTCTTTTGTTCTTAAGATATAACCAACCTGAGATTCAAATTATTCTATTTTAAAATCAATTGAAGCAATTCTTTCTGACTGCTTAAACTGAAACTTGAAATACTGTTTAATTTACTGTTTCCTTATTTTATTTCAATGTTTAAGAATTTTAAAAATTTACCAGTTATTTTACCTCATTGCAAATAAAAACCACAGCAAATTTCTATTCAGAAAGGTCTAGCTTCTACACCACTTATTTTCTCCAACATTGTATAGGTAACACTTTATAATTATAATTTTTTTCTTAGAAAAAGTATGAACATATGTGTATATATCTAAATGAATGTATTTACACCTGCCTGGATCTATCATCTGCTTTTCTAATATATGTCTTTACTTTTTCATTTAGTTGATCCTCTACAGAAGCATATAAAGATTCTTTTTCACGTGTGTGTAATGGTCCATTACATGAGCATTCCTCAGCTTTGTCAATCAGACACTGAACACTTGAGCAGTTTCCAGTCTGACCTTTAACACGTAGAGAAAACAGAGTTTTCCTTAATAAATTACAATGCCTGCCTTCTTGTAGACTGCCGTGGCATAGCCATCATTTTTTTACTTTTATGTTTCTTTTAAAATTTTATATTGAGTTCAATATTGTATAACTGCATTAATTCAACTGTGAACCTAAAATTTTTACAGCCACTTTTGAAAGGGATATATCTTCGCTCTGGAAATTGTTATTGAGTATGTTAAAGCTGTAATGAAGTGCTTCTTCTAAAAAAATATTAGTACTGTTTTCTTTTAAAAATAATATGATTATATTGTAAAGCTTTGTATAGATTGGAGAATCTGGAAAGAGAGTGAATGACTAACTATTACAGCAACAAAATTCACATTATTGTTGGAGCTTGGTAGTACAGTTTTGTCAGTAAATAATATTCAAAAGCTATAGTAGACATATAGAATTAAGAATTTACATATTAAACTACATTATTTTTAGAATTTTATCAGTTTAGTTATTACAGTACTTTCTTTTACTTTTTAACTCCCAGACTGATTTTTATCTCCAGTTCAATTGGGTGTTTTACATTCTCTGTAGGGCATATGTGAAGGCACACTGGGGCTATAGACGAGCAATAGAAAAATAATGGAAAATCTCTTGGTGCCTGGGAATGGAAGAGGTCTGACATCAAGGCCTGGATGCCCAGGGCAAAATGTGGGTTCAAGATCACAGCTGGCCCTCAGTGGAGGTGGGAAGTTCATTTTAGAGAATCAGTCCTCCCAAAATCAGAATCTGCAAATAACAGAGACCTCCCCTGTCCCCAGCATAAGCCTAACAGAGGCAAAGCCACTGTCATGCACAACCAGGGACCTCAAAGGAGGGGGATGTGGGAAATGCAGCTACTTGAAGAAGACTGAAACTACTGCCCAGCATCAGGACATCTGCCATGCTCTACTCTGCTCTGCCATCACCTACCATCAGAGGAGGAATGTGGAACAGTGTAGGGACCAAAGCTTCAGGCTCATGTGTAGGAAACACAGCTTAGTTTTCCAGGAGGGGACCACTGTTCCAGCTTGCAGGATGGTACCATAGCTCCAGCTCATGAGAGGGAACCACAGATCCAGCTCACAAGAAGGGACCAAAGATACAGGTTCACCAAGGGGGCCACAGCTCAGGCTCACAGGAGGGGACCATATTTCCAGGTTCATGGGAGGGGACCATAGTTCAGGCTCCTAGGAGGGAACCACAGCTCAGGTTCCCAAAAGGGAACCACTGTTCCAGCTCCCAGGATGGGACCACAGCTCAGGTTCTCAGGAGGGGACCATTGCTCTAGCTCCCAGTATGGGACTGTATTAGTCAGGGTTCTCCAAAGAAACAGAACCAGTAGAATGAATATGTATAGAGATTTATCAGCTTAGCTCACAGGATAGAGTCCGAGTAGTCCAACAATGGCTGCACCACACTGGAGAGGCTGAGAATCTGTAGTTGCTTAGTCCACAAGGCTGGATGTCTCAGTAGTCCCAATCCGGTGCTGAAGGTCTGACAAATTCCAAAATATCAGCTAGTCTTCGGTCTACAGCAGCAAGACGAACTCACCAGCGAGAGAGAAGGCAAGCCGCAAAAAAGCCCCGCGTTCTCCTCTGCCTTGGTCTTGTATACCCGCTGCCATCAGAAGGCAACGCCCACATTTAGGGTGTGTCTTCTGGCTTTAGATGATCCAATCAAGAAGATCTCTTTCATTTCAGTTAATCTCAGATCAAATCAAGTTGACACCCAGGATTAGCCATCACAGGGACCACAGCTCAGGTTCCCAGGATGGGACCACAGCTCCAGGAGGGGACCATAGCTCCCAGCTCACAAGAGGGAACCACAGATCCAGGTTTACAGAGGGTGACCACACTCCAGGCTTATGGGAGACAACAGCTCCAGGAGGAAAACAGCTTTCCCTTTTGCTCAAGGAGACAGATGGATCGTGTCTTCCCAAGGTTCCATTTGGCTTTTTGTTTGGTTTCTGTGGCCTTCATCTCCTCCTCCTTGACCATGGGGAGCCAGTGATGTGACTTCTTACTCAAGTCCCATTTTGCTGAGATCTGCCATCACTGCCATCTTGTCTCTCCAGCCATTTTCTTTCTTACTTGTCAAGTTCTTTCTCACTTACCACTGACAATTGGCCCTGGTCCTCCTTGGGGTTGGTTACCTGGGTAATGATGGCCACTGACTCTGGATGCCTGGCTTAGTGGCTGTCCCCAGCCCCAGCCCCTGACAAGAGAGGCCTGTGGAGGCATAGTGGGGTGCAGCAGCTGCTGCCTGAACCAGTGCCTTAGAGTGATGGCCAAGGCCCTGTCCTAGTTCTCACCACAGCCACAAGTATAGGGCAGTCCCATCTGTTTCTTATTTTTATTGGCAAATATTCATTGTACATAGAGACATTGTACATAGAGACAATTTCTTTCAAATATGTCATAGGCTTTGACTATATTTGTGCCAATACCTTCCCTTCCTCACACGCCATTTGCCCTTTCCTGCAGTCTCTTCCCTCCCTCAGACTCCCTTTACTCCTAAGTCACCCATATATATCTGGCTTATGTATCTATGTACAGAGAAAGTCATTTAAAAATAAAAACTTTCAAGGGGACTGGAGAGATGGCTAAGTTGTTAAGAGTACTGACAGAGGACCCAGGTTTGATTTCTAGCACCCACATGGTGCCTATGAACCATCCTTAACTCCAATTCCAGGGAAATCTGATGCCCTTTTCTGACATGGGTGCACTCCCATACATTCAGACAATAATACAAATAAAATAAAAATAATAAAATATATTTTAAAAAGCTTTTTGCCCATCTCACAGGCAGGAAAATTATCAGTCTTAAGTTGGAATTCCTAAATAAACAAGTCTAAAGGCTATCCTTGGGAAGTAAGGGGTCTTCCACCAGGGAAGAAAGACTGTGCCAAAACTTAACATTCTTAGCAGGAGGGGCATCTGTGGTCACTTTATCCACTAAGCTGGGAGGGAGGACAGGCAATGCATCCTATGGTTCTTGGGGCAGGGCCACAAGAAACATGGCTGCTGGAGCAGAGGTATTTCCCTAGAGGCTGATGTAGTGCAATGACAGTGACCTCTGTGGATAGCTGGAGGTCCATCTGGCAGCATCCTGATCCACCCTGTGGCAGAGTACAGGCGTTACATGGTACTATGGTGCCAACAGAGAAGAAACATTTTGAATAGAAAAAGGATAGGGTTGAAAAAGTTCTTAGTAAAATCAAATGTGGAATAGGGTAAGGAGAGTTCAGGAAATACACACAGCAGGACACCACATAAACAATTCCCTAGGCCTGAGGAGGAACAAACGAATGGATTCGTCATTGCTGGACAAAACTCAGAAGGCAACAGATTGGGCAAAGGAGTTCTAAGACATAGACAGGAGATTTCAAAGTCTATGGTTCTGATCTGGACAGTCTGCAAACCTCTAAGATTTAACTTTTACCTGATTCTCAAAGCATCTGTGAACAAAGCAATAATGAGGAAGATTGTACTGGTGAGGTTGTGTGTCCCTGATGGATTGGTTCAGATCAGCCTTACAGACCTGATGTTGATCCCTGGTGCATTTCACATGTTTACACCCTCATCTTGAGCTTCTATCCATTGTGCCTCCTGTCTCTGCTGCCCATTCTAGCATCTGACTTGTGTGTAAAGCTTTGGCTCTCTTATACGGCCCTACCCTGCTCTAGCTTTCCCTTTCCCTTGGACAGTGCTGGGGATAAGGGCTTCACACACTCTGGGCAAGCACTCTGTCACTGCATTGCATCCCAGCCCTTTGCTGCTTTGTGTATTTTATCCCCATTCCTAGGATACTTAAACCGTTAATCCTGGCAACAGTGGCTGACAACAGTGTCTATATTTTGAAAATCACTGAGAACAGATAGTAAATGTTCCTGGCACAAAAATGTAATTCATTTTATAATATATACATATTTTAGATATGACTTAATAATAAAAATACA
>NW_008353878.1:273270-280737 GCF_000622305.1 Nannospalax galili | reverse complement strand
CTAATTACTATATATCTGATTGTTACTAGTCACAGTCAGTTACTTTCTGAGATCTTTGGCATCTGAGCATGAATATAAAGTCATCAGGTAGATGTCAATGGTAATGATTTCCACATCTACTAATTATTAAGGAGTAAATTTTTATGCTTTGAAGAATTTTTTTTTCCTTTTTTAAAATTATTTATACACCCACTTCCCAGGTAGCATCCTCCCATAGCCTCCCTCCCCCCACTAGAGCTCTTATACTCTGATATCTCTGTTACTGTCTGCTGTGTTGTCGGCAGCCACAGCCATTCCCACTACTTGCCCTTCTGGTGAATCTAGTCAGCCTATCTAGAGGTCTTTGTTTTAGGAGGGTCAGCGGTTCCTCTTCTAGCAGCAATCAGTTGTCAATATTCCTTTGGATAAGATTGGGGTCTGCTGTTCATTCTCTCAGTTTTATGCTGGGTTACTATCTGGGAATCCCTTTGGCCACCCTGGCCAACAACTCAAAAGAAGGTATCTCTTATCTGGCATTGTTTCTTGTTATATAGCCTTTAGCTAAACATATGGACTCTTAAGAAATTATATTGGCCCCTTTAATCTTTGGTTATACTTTCCTTTTGGGTGTTTAAGGACATACAGTTGGACCAGATAAACCGATTTATTTTTACTCTTAAGGTCATTTGAGGATCTGTTCTTCAGGGGTCACATGGGTTTGGGAGGAGCCCCTGGCTCCTTACTTTTACCAGTTCTGCCTATGTGAAGATAAGTCAAAGGTCCTGCTCAACCATGGTTGGGTTTGCTTGGAAGCATGGAAGAAATGATTCCTCTGTGTTGACCTCCTCTTTATACACTGGAAACTGGTTCAAGTCCAACTGGTGGGGTCTCCTTGGCCTCCTTGATCAGGAGGACAGGTGACCCACCACCATTATAGGACATTTTGAGAGATGCTCATAGTCCCCTGGAATTAGTTGACCTGGGAGGGCAAGGAGCAAAAAGTGTCCTTTATGTCCCTCTGACCAAATTATTATAGGCCTCACAATATGTCTGTTAAACACCCAAGAAGGTTAGTTCTACCAGTCTGGTATTTTTAATTACTGTGTGTCACATAGGTAAATCTTGGGCGAAGACTAGTTCTCAGATAAACCTGACCTAGACATATATTTCTTCATCTGCTATGTATAATTTGTCAATAGGTTGTGGGAGTAATATGGTTGCCTCTGGTTTTCAAGACTAGCTAGGCATTGTTTATCTCTTGCGTTGTCTCACCTCTCCATCATGGTTTTCCCCATTAAGGTGCCCCCATTTCCCCCTTTCTCCCTTACTAATACCCTTCTCCTATGGTCCTACTTCTCTTGAGCTCCTTTTTTTTCCTTTATCCCCTAGGTTCTTTGTATACCCTTCCCTCCCTCCTCCCTTAAACTAACCCAATTTTTATCCATATCTCCCTTATTAAGGCCTATTTCCTACTCTTTTTATCTTACAGGTCATTTCTTTTCCTTTACCTCCCTGTTTCCTTTCCATTATCCTGGTTTCTGTAGTTATGCCTGGTTGCATACTTATTTTATCAGAGTCTGGTTCTAGGATCCACACATGAGAGAGAACATATGTCGATTTTTTTCTGAGTCTCTGTTATTTCACTTAGTATAACGGTTTCTAGTTCCATCCATTTACCTACAAATTTCATGATTTCATCTTTCCTTACTGCTGAGTAAAACTCCATCATATAAATGAACCACATTTTCATTATCCACTCATCAATTGAGGGACACTTATGTTGCTTCCATCTCTTAGATACTGTGAAAAGAGCAGCAACAAATATGGATATACAAGTGTCTTTGCAATAGGACGAGTTCTTTCGGTGTATGCCAAGGAGTGGTATAACTGGGTCAAATGGGAGGTTCATTTGCAGTTTTTTAAGAGTTCTCCACACTGCTTTCCATAGGGGTTGAACCAGTTTGCAGGCCCACCAGGGGTTGAACCAGTTTGCAGCCCCACCAGCAGTGGATGAGTGTTCCCCTTTCCCCACATCCTCTCCAACATTTGGCATCATTTGTTTTCTTGATCTTAGCCAGTCCAACTGGGGTAAGGTGAAATCTTACAGTGGTTTTAATTTGTGTTTCCCTAATTATTAGTGATGTTGAAAATCTTTTAAGCTATTTTATAGCCATCTTTACTTCTTCTTTTGAGAACTCTCTGTTCAGCTCCTTAGCCCATCTTTTAATTGGGTTGCTTCTTGTCTTGGTTCTCTGTTTTTTGAGTTCTGACCAGGGCATTGCATACATATTGTAGAAGTTGTTGATCTCTTTTAATTTTTACCTATTATTCCCTGCTTCTAACATTTGTGGCATGTCAACGGTTTAATTTGACTATTAATATCACCCTTAAGGCTGCCAGATGATTTAAAACTAGCTATTACTAGTAAAGTTTAAAGGAAGTAAAATACCCTGTGAAACTTCTTTTATTATATGAGTAGTTCCATTCTTACCATCTTGAAATTTCAAGAGTTACCTGTGTTTTGCATGATTTAATATTTTTTTTGGTCTTTTTGAGACAGGGTGTCCCTGTAGCTCTGGCTGTCCTGGAACTCACTATGTAGACCAGGCTGGCCTCGAACTCACAGAGATCCGCCTGCCTCTGCCTCCTGAGTGCTGGGATTAAAGGCGCACCTGGCTGCATGATTTAAATTTTTAAAAATTTGGTAATCCATAAAGAAGCACAAAATAATGTCAATTTCAAGAAAATGAATGTAAGTGAACCTTATATTCCATGTTGTTTTTATGACGTTAGCTCTGTAATACAGCTTAAAATCTGGTCTAGTAATCCCCCCAGCATTGCTCTTAGTGCTCAGGGTTGTTTTGGCTATCAGAGGTCTGTTTTGCTTCCATATGAATCTTAGGATAGTTTTTTCCAATTCTGTGAAAAATATCATGGGGTTTTTATTGGCATTGCATTGAATCTATATATGACTTTCGGTGGGATGGTCATTTTCACAATATTAATTCTTCCAATCCATGAGCATGGGAGGTCCTTCCATATTCTGATGTCTTCCTCAATCTCTTTCTGTAATAATTTAAAATTTTCATTGTAGAGCTCTTTAATGTCTTTGGTCAGGTTTATTCTAAGATATTTTAATTTTTTGCAGCTATTGCAAAGGGGAGTGTTTCCATGTGCTCTTTCTCTGATTGCTTGTTATTAGTATATAGAAAGGCTACAGACTTTTGTAGGTTAATTTTGTAACGTGCCACTTTCCTGAACATGTTACTAATTTCTAAGAGTTTCCAGTGGAATTTTTTGGTGTCCCTTAAATATCATATCATCTGCAAAAAGTGATAATTTGATCTCTTCTAATTATTACTCCTTCAATTTCCTTCTCTTGTCTTATTGCTCTTGCAAGAGTTCCAAGCTCTATGTTAAAGAGGAGTGGAGATAGTGGACAGCCTTGTCTGCTTACTGGTTTGCTTCCCTGGCCCATCTTATGTTGAGGTATGTTCCCTCCAGTCCAATTCTCTCTAGGACTTTGAACATAAATGCATGTTGAATTCTGTCAAAGGCCTTCTCTGCATCTATTGAGATGACCATGTGGTTCTTGTCTTTGAGCCCATTTATATGATTTATGATGTTTATTGACTTATGTATATTGAACCTTCTCTGCATCTCTGGGATAAAGCCGACTTGATCATGATGGATGATCTATTTGATGTGTGTCTGTATGTGGTTTGCAAGTATCTTGTTGAGAATTTTTGCATCTATGTTCATTAAGGATATGGGTCTATAGTTTTCTTTTATGGTTGTATCTTTACCTGGCTTTGGTATTAGAGTGATGCTGGCTTCATAGAAGGAATTTGGAAGTTCTCCCTCCATTTCTATTTTTTTGAATAAATTAGGTAGTACTGGATGCAGATCTTCTTTAAATGTCTGATAACAATTCTGCTGTAAATCCATCTGGTCCTGGGCTTTTTTTCTTCAGGAGGTTTTGTATTACTGTTTCAATTTCTTTTTGTGTTATGGATCTGTTTAAGCTGTTGATCTCTTCTTGGTTTAGTTTTGGTGGTTCCCATGCCTTTAGATATCTGTCCATTTCTTTTATGTTTTCAAATTTAGTAGCATATAGGTTTTTAAAGCATTCCCTTATAATGTTCTGGGTCTTTTTCGTGTCCCTTGCCATGTTTCTCCTTTCATGTCTGATTTTGTTGATTTGGAGGTGCTCTTTCTTTTGGTTAACTGGGCTAGCTGTCTGTCAATCTTGTTTATCTTTTCAAAGAACCATCTCTTGGAACTGTTGATTCTTTGTATTGTTTTCTTTGTTTCAATTTCACTAATTTCTGCCATAATTTTTGTTATTTATTCTTGTCTGCTTGATTTGGGCTTCATTTCTGTTGCTTTTCAAGTGTCTTGAGTTGCAATGTTAAGTCATTTATTTGTGTTCTTTCCAATTTTTCGATGTAGGCACTTAGAGCTATAAACTTCACTCTAAGGACAGCTTGCAGCATGTCCCAGAGGTTTTGTTGTGTTGTACTGTCCTTTTCATTTAGTTCCAGGAATACTTTTATTTCCTTCTTAATTTCTTGTTTGACCCATTCATCATTCAAGAGTGTGCTGTTTAATCTCCGTGTGTTCATGTGGTTACTGGGGTTTTTTCCAGTGTTGATTTGGGGGAATACTCAGTACATGTCTGTTAAGTCCATTTGATATATGGTATTGTTTAATTCAGATGCCTCTCTGTTAACTCTCTGCCCTTTGACCTATCTAATGGAGACAGTGGGGTACTGAAGTCCCCTACTATTAATGAGTTGGGGTAAATTTGGGTCTTAAAGTCCTGCAGTATTGTTTTTATGAAGTTGGGTGCACTAGAGTATGGTGAATATATGTTCATGATTGTAATATCATGTATGAGTTTGTGCATTCTGTCACCATTGCTCTAAGTTTATATGAACAAGTTCCCAGCTGCCTGGAAGAGTCTGCTCCCTTGTAGACATCCACTTCCTCAGGGGTCACATGGGCTTGGGAGGAGCCCCTGGCTCCTTTCTTTTACCAGTTTTGCCTATGTGAAGATAAGTCAAAGGTCCTGCTCGACCATGGTTGGCTTCATTTGGAAGCATGGAGGACATGACTGGGGAGTTCTATCCATTAATATTTAAAGTTCTGTCCATTAATATTTAAAGTTGTTAATGAAAGATGAGTATTGAATTCTGTCATTTTTATTTCTGTTTACATTCTTGATTTAGATGTACTTTTCCACAGTTATATTTTCATTGGATTTCTTTCTGTAGTCCCTTAGGTATAGTCATTCCTTTCTTCATTTCTTTCTTTGTATTGCTTCCAGAACTCTCTGAAGGGCTGGTTTTGTGGACATGAATTCCTTCAGCCTATTTATGTCATGGAAGATGTTTCTTTCCCCTATAACTATAATAGACATTTTGGCTGGGTAGAGTAATCTGGGTTGGCATCTGTGGTCATTTAAAACTGGGAATACTTTGGTCCCGGCTCTTTCATAGTTTGCATTGAAAAGTCAGCTGTAATCCTAATGGGTTTTCCTTTATATGTGACTTGTTGTTTCTCTTTTGCAGCTTTCAGAATTTTCTCTTTGTTTTGTGCATGTAGTGTTTTTACTATGATGTGCCATGGAGAGTTTCTTTTCTGGTCCTGTCTGTTTGGTGTTCTATATGCTCCTTGTATTTGTATGGGCATGTCTTTCTTTACTTTTGGGAAATTTTCTTCCACGATTCTGTTGAAGATTTGATCCATGCCATAATCTTGGGATTCTTCTCATTCCTGTATGCTTATGAATTGTAAGTTTGGTCTTTTTTATGGTGTCCCACAATTCCTGCATATTCCATTTTTGTGATTTCTTAAATTTTCCATAATCTTTGCTTCAGTGGTCTAGTTCGTCCACTTAATCTTCCATTCTTGATACTCTGCTTTCCATTTCATTCATCCTATTGGTTAGGTTTTCTCCTGTCATTTCTAATCGGCTTACTGAGTGTTTCACTTCCTTCTTCATTTTAGCCTGAGTATTCTTCAATATTTCTAACTCTTTTCTGAATTCATTCAGAAGTTTATCCCTATCTTCCTTCAGTTCTTTGATTTGTTTTTGTATTCTTTAAATTCTCTGAATTCTTTCATCATGTTTACAATTGTTCTTTTGAGTTCCATGTCCTGCATTATCTCTAGGGAGTTCTCATTGTATTCCTCTAGAGGACTATTGGTCTTTGGTGGGGATATGTTATTTTGGCTTTTCATGTTATTATATTTTTTCTCTGTGATTTTGACATGTGAATTTCTTCTGATTCTTGTGTGAAACTCAAGCCTTTAAGTTTAGGTCTGCTTCTTTCTGTGAACTTTATGTGTCTTTGTGGTTTACTTTTTGGGCATGAAAAGCTCATTTGTCTAAGCTTCTGGTTCTCCCTTTTGATTTTATATTGGAGTGGCCAGATTGCTTTTGTCTTCAGCCGTTCCCACAGAGGCCCAATTCAGATGAGGGTCAGATGTTTTCATGCTTTCTCCTAAGGTCTGGATCCCTCCAGGAGTGATTTTGGCTTCAGGAATTTGGGGATTGGACTGGCCTTGGAGCCTGGCCCAGGAAAGATGCTGGTCTAGGGCAGCTGGTGGCCATGCCACCCAGAGATGCAAAGGCAGATGGGGTGGGAAGAGGCCCCAAGGACTCCTGGGGACTGCACTGAGGAGCTGGGTCAGTCCAGAGAGAGGCCTTCGGGTAGGAGTGAGCTGTTACAAGAATATTTTAAAAGTTATTTATTTAATAATCACATGATTAGAGGAAGCATTGCATTAGAACATTAACATATAATTTTATAAATAACTAGTGTTAAGAAAATAAAAGAAAACATGATTACTTCCTCTTTTTTTAGCATGTTTTCAGGACCCCTACTTCTGCTTTTGCATAGGGTAGATGCCCAACTAAAGAAGCTACTTCCCACTTAGATTGGTTTCATGCTAAAGTAGTCCAGAAAGCAAACTGTGTAACTTTACTATTGCCCACTAAAGGAGGCTTTTTCCAAAGGAGCTCAACCCTAATATGGAAGAAACTCCCACAGTAGACTACTGTGTGGCTGACATTTCTACTTCCAAACAATGAATTTAAGTTGTTTTCCATGGTGCTTGGAATGAGATATGGTGATTCATTTTTGTTGTTGAATAGAACTGACAAGACAGAAGAGATGGTTGGCGGATCCTGTTTGTAATTGCCTTTTTCTGTTCTCCAGTCACTTCACACATCTACATAAAAATATGAGCATAGGGTACATTTCTTGTATAACCTTCCCTCCCCCTCCCTTAAACTAACCCAATTTTTATCCATATCTCCCTTATTAACCCGTTTCCTACTGTTCTTCTCTTTAACGTAAAAAACAATGAGTCTTTCTGTAAGAAATGGTATAGTTTAAAATGAAATGGAGATCTTTTGTAAAAGGTTAAAACCTCATTCAATTTTATGTCTTATAAGGTTTATACTGAATTCAATATTGT
>NW_008353878.1:270820-273259 GCF_000622305.1 Nannospalax galili | reverse complement strand
TAATTCAACAGTGAACCTAAAAATTTTATAGCCAGTTTTGAAAGAGATGTATCTTTGCTCTGGAAACTGTTAATGAGTACATTAAAGCTGTAACAAAATGCTTCTTCTAGATGATAATAATAATAATAATAATAATAATAATAATAATAAATGAGCATAGGTTCTTAGGTTGGGCAAAGGTAGTACTAGTTAGAATTGGGCCAGTTAGAAGGCAGCTGCTTTCTTTCTTAAAAATACCATGCTTACCAAAATGTAGATGCACTCTGTACATGTGTGTTGCAAGTTTTTCACATGTTATTGAACACAAGGAGAAGCATCACAGTGGTCATCACTGCCTGCCATGTCTGGGTGGCCCTCAGGGTTTCGGCTGCCTCTGAAATGGCTGTCCTCAGTGGAAGTTTGAATAGTGATAATACAACCTTGAAAAAAGATGAAAATACTTATGAATAAATAGAAATAGATGAAGAAAGGAGATAATAATTTTTAATTTTAAATGTAACACTTTTCAAAGAAAGTGATATATGTAAGATTCTCATAAAAATATAAAAACACAAAAGCACAGAGAGAAAAATTTAAAGATCACTAACAGTGCCGTCACTTTAGAGAAGGTAGCTACACACATTGACACATGTGTAGTTGATATTCTATGCTTAGTTGAATTTTCTTTTGAGTAAAAGTGGAATCTTGCATTAAACTATATGATATGTGATATTGTGTCCTGAATTGAACATTATATACAGTATTTTTTTCTCCTCATAGTTTTGACTATTTTTAAATGATGGTGTATTAAAACATGTCTAATCAGATTTCAATTATGGAGTGGTGGACTTATTTACACTTATAGGACATAAGCTACTATAGAGTGACTATCTATCTATTTATCTATCATCATCTATCTGTCTGTCTGTCTGTCTATTTATCATCTATCTATCTATTTATACTTGGGGTGGGGGACAGGGTCTCCCTGTAGCCCCAACTGGCCTGTAACTCACTATATAGACTAGGCAGGCCTCTATCTTACAGAGATCCACCTGCATCTACCTCCTGAGTGCTGGTATTAAAGGGATGTGTGTGTAGAGCTGAAAGCTATATATAAAAAAAACACAGTGCCAGGCAGGGGAAAACTACTTTTGAGTTATTGGCCAGGGTACTCCAAGAGACTCCCCAAATAACACGGGCCCTGTTGGTACAGCTCTTGCTTGCCTCCCAGAACTTGAAGGTAAGTCCCCTATTGCTGAAGACACAGCATACTTTGGACACAAGACTTGGAACAATTGAGCTAGAAGTGACCTGGAAGCCTCCTCCTTGAAGACTAGTTCTAATAGTATCAGAAGATAGTTATTGGTGCAGGAGTGGCACATTTAAAAAAATAGTTTATTGAGAATTTCATACATGCATATAAGGTGTTTTGATCAAATCCATGCTCCTCCCTCCCCTCCAACTCCTCCCATATCTCCCCATCACTTTTTACTGATAACTTCATGTGCTCATTCTTCTTCTTTGATTTATTTTTTATGGGTCTTTTGGCTACTCTAACATTCCCCCCTCTGAAGAAGTAACTCTAAAATCTTTTAAGGATTAGATAAAAGCTGCTGTCCTAGTTTATTTGTCCATTGCTGTGACAAAACACTCTGACAACTTCCAACTTGGGGAGGAAAGGGTTTATTCAGCTTACATCTTCCAGGTCACAGTTCATCAGGAAGACCAATGTAGGAACTCAGGGCAGGAACCTGGAGGCAGGAGCTGGAGCATAGACCATGGAGGAACTCTGCTTGCTGGCTTGCTCCCCTGGCCTCTCCTCAGCCTGCTCTCTTATCCAACACAGGGCCACCTGCTCAGGGGTGGCACTACCACAGTGGGCTGGGCCCGCCCACATCACTCAACAATCAAGAAAATGCCCCACAGACATGGCCACAGGCCAGTCCAATGGAGGCAATTCCCCAACTGAGGCTCCCTCAACCCAGGTGTGTCAAGTTGACACTGAAGCTATCCAGCACAGCTCTCAGATATTTTTGATATTTTTGGCCTTTGGAATGGAATAAGTTGCTAAGAGGATTCCCAGACATTCCTGAGTACAAGTTCATCTACTGAGGTCTAGTCAGTCTATGTAGGGTCCCTAACTTTGTTATTGTTTTTATATTTTAATTTTAATTATATGTATTTTTAATAATTTGTTTAATAACCACATACTTAGAAGAAGCATTTTATTACATAGGCATTGACATGTTCAATAACAATTTTCTGAGCTAGGCTGCATCTCTTACAAAATTGGTTCTACATTTTTAGGCTTATGGTTTAATTATTAATATTGTACTCAGTATAAACCTTATAAGACATAAAATTAAATGAGGCTTTAACCTTTAAAAAAGATCTCCATTTCATTATTAAAATACACAGTTTCATACAGAAAAATTCATTTTTAATGCAATTGACATTAAG
>NW_008353878.1:270209-270716 GCF_000622305.1 Nannospalax galili | reverse complement strand
TTTCAATGGTAATGTTTTTCACATCTACTAATTATTAAGGAGCAATTTTTTATGCTTTGAATGATAATTATTTTTTAATCATATTTTTAAAATTTTTAATAACTACATGATTAGAAGCTTTTCACTACAGCGTTAACATATTTAGTAACACACTACAGAGCAACAGTACATCCCTTTCACAAGTGGATGCAAGTTTCTAGGTTCACAGTTGAATTAATACAGTTATATATTATTGAACTCAGCATAAGCCCTGTAAGACATAAAATTGGATGAGTTCTTAACCTTTAATAAAGACCTCCATTTTATTTTAGAATATATTGTTCCTTGCAGACAGACTCATTGTTTTTGCTACTAACACTGAGATGTTGGCGCTTGCATCTCTAATCAGTATGAATCTGATTATTATTAGTTCTAATCGGTTGCACTTGGATTCTTGGCGCCTGTGCATGTCGATAAAGTCATGAGGTAGATTTCAGTGGTATTGTTTATCACCTCATGGTATAAATT
>NW_008353878.1:266713-269897 GCF_000622305.1 Nannospalax galili | reverse complement strand
GTTACTATCTGGGAATCCCTTTGGCCACCCTGGCCAACAACTTAAAAGAATGTATTGCCTGTCTGGTGTTGTTGCTTGTTATGTAGCCTTTAGCTATGCATAAAGACTCTTAAGAAATTATATTGGCCCCTTTAATCTTTGGTTATACTTTCCTTTTGGGTGTTTAAGGACATACAGTTGGTCTAGATAAACCAATTTATTTTTACTCTTAAGGTGGTTTGAGGATCTGTTCCTCAGGGGTCCCAAGGGCTTGGAAGAAGCCCCTGGTTCCTTTCTTTTAACAGTCTTGCCTATGTGAAGATAAGTCAAAGGTCCTGCTCAACCATGGTTTGGTTCACTTGGAAGCATGGAGGAAATGATTCCTGTGTGTTGACCCTCCTCTTCATACACTGGACACTGGTTCAAGTCCATCTGATGGGGTCTCCTCGACCTCCTTGATCAGGAGGGCAGGTGACCCACCACCATTATAGGACATTTTAAGAGGTGCTTATAGTCCCCTGGAGCTAGTCGACCTAGGAGGGCAAGGAGCAAAAAGTGTCCTTTTATGTCCCTCTGACCAAATTATTATAGGTCTCAAAGTATGTCTGTTAAACACCAAGAAGGTAAGTTCCACCAGTCTGGTACTTTTAATTACTGTGTCATGTAGATAAATCTTGGGCAAAGACCAGGTGTTCTCAGATAAACCTGACCTAGACATATTTCTTGATGTGCTATGTATAATTTGTCAGTAGGTTGTAGGAGTAATATGGTTGCCTCTGGTTTTCAAAACTAGCTAGGCATTGTTTGTCTCTTGCATTGTCTTACACCTCCATCATGGTTTTCCCATTTAAGGTGCCTCCATTTCCCCCTTTCTCCCTTACTAATATCCTTCTCCTATGGTCCTACCTCTCTTGAGCTCCTTCTTTCCCTTTATCCCCTCAGTTCCTTGTATGCCCTTCCCTCCCTCCTCCCTTAAACTAACCTAATTTTTATCCATATCACCCTTGTTAAGCCCTGTTTCCTACTGTTCTTCTCTTTCAAGTTATTTCTTTTCCTTTACCTCCCTATTTCCTTTCCATTACCCTCATTCCTGTAGTTATGTCTGGTTACATATTCATTTATCAGAGTCTGGTTCTAGGATCCACATATGAGGGAGAACATATGTCAATTTTTTTTTCTGAGTCTGTGTTACTTCACATAGTATAACAGCTTTTAGTTCCATCCATTTACCTACAAATTTCATGATTTCGTCTTTCTTTACTGCTGAGTGAAACTCCATCGTATAAATGAACCACATTTTCATTATCCACTCATCAATTGAGGGACACTTAGGTTGCTTCCATCTCTTAGCTATGTGAAAAGAGCAGCAACAAACATGGATGCACAACTGTTTCTGTAATAGGATGAGTCCTTTGGTTATATGCCAAGGAGTGGTATAACTGGGTCAAATGGTAGGTTCATTTGTAATTTTTTAAGAGTTCTCCACACTGCTTTCCAAAGGGGTTGAATCAGTTTGCAACCCCACCAGCAGTGGATGAGTGTTCCCCTTTCCTGACATCCTTTCCAACATTTGGTATCATTTGTTCTCTTGATCTTAGCTAGTCTGGGGTGAGATGAAATCTTAAAGTGGTTTTAATTTGCGTTTCCCTAATTATTAGTGATGTTGAACATCTTTTAAGATGTTTCATAGCCATCTTTACTTCTTCTTTTGAGAACTTGTTCAGCTCCTTAGCCCATATTTTAATTCAGTTGCTTGTTGTCTTTGTTCTCTGTTTTTTGAGTTTGTTATATATTCTGGTTATTAACCCTCTGTTGGATGTGTCATTGGTGAAGAATTTCTCCCATTCTGTGGGTTTTCTGTTTGCTTCCTTGGTTGCCTCCTTTGATGTACAGAAGCTTTTTAGTTTAATGAGGTCCCATTTGTTAATTCTTGCCCTTGTTTCCTGGGCAATTCATGTCCGGTTTAGAAAGTCCTTTCCTACACCTATCTTGTAGGATTTTCCCAAAGTTTTCTTCTAATAGTTTCAGGCTTTACATTGAGGTCTTTGAGCCATTTGGAATTGACTTTTGTTCAGGGTGAAAGATAGCGATTTCATTTCATTCTTCTACAAGTGGAGATCCACCTTTGCCAGCACCATTTGCTCAACATGCCGTCTTTCCTACAGTGAATATTCCTGGCCCTTTTGTCAAATATCAGATGGCTGAAATTGCATTTACTCATATTTGGGTCTTCAAATTTGTTCCATTGATCTATGGGTGTATTTTTGTGCCAGTACCATGCTGTTTTTATGACTATAGCTCTGTAATACAGCTTAAAATCTGGTATAGTAATCCCTACCTCCTATTTTTATCACACCATCCTCTGAAGAGGTTACCCCAATTACCAATAGGGAATTGGGATGCAGACCACTCTGGCTCCTTCCATGTTGTACAGGGTCTCAGGGTGAGGCAATTGGAGTGCCCCTTCAGTGGGTCTATCTTAAAGACTTCCAAATTGCATAAATCTTATCTCTAGGGGGAAATGAAAGTCCTTGAATCTTTAATAGGAGATGTGAAGGAGAAGTAATGGCAAGAGTAATCAGCGTTACAAGTTCCAGACAGGGAACTAGAAAAAAGTCAGAACAGGGCAATTTTCAAATGTTCATATGCGAGTCCATTGGAATTTCTTGACAAAGGCTTCCAAAATCATTGCTCTATTGGGTTCCTCCTCATTTTTCTTTTGTCTTCAGAGGCTGGTCTCTAGAGTGATGGATTCAGGATTTGCTTTCAAGTATTTTGATAGCTGTTGGAGTGGTTAGAATCAATGTCAGTTCCCTCTCAAAGGCTTCTAGATGGGGAGAAAACAAATTTATCCATCATTTTAGAACAATAGTTGGTTGTCTCCCTTAGCTATAGGTGTGCACTATACTAATGGAGACCAAGAGTTGAAGTCTTACACCTGGGCAGCACTTTCTGGTTAGGAACACAATCATTAGAGAGAAATAATTCCCAGCCTAATGTCTGGGAAGTGTAATCCCTTGAACTCTTAAAGAAATATACTGATGCCTTTACTCTTTGGTTATACTTTCCTTTTGGGTGTTTAAGATTATGCAGTTGGTCCAAATAAATCTATTTATTTTTACATTTAAGGTCATTTCAGGATCTGTTCCTCAGGGGTCACATGGGCTTGGGAGGAGCTCCTGGCTCCTGTCTTTTACCTGTTCCA
>NW_008353878.1:265225-266366 GCF_000622305.1 Nannospalax galili | reverse complement strand
CTTAGGTAAAAAACCGAAATATTCTCAGATAAACCTTGACTAGATATATATTTTGTTCCTTAAACTAGTTGACTAAAATATGACCATAGACATTTTAAGATTATGAGCATATTATTTTAGTCTCATCCTTTATATATCATAACAAACCTACACAGACCTTCATCACTTGCTTAGGTCTTTCTCATTTTTTCTATTTTGGAAAATATCTCCATTCCCATATCCTTTGAACATCTTTTACATTCTCATTTTTTTAAAAAAATAATGAAATTCACCCTCCCATCTCCCCTGCCGGTCTCTCCTCCTAGTTTGGGTCCTGCCCCATTCCTTGTCTTGGGATCCCAGACACCTGGGGAACCAACACTGCGTCCTGATCCTTTTAATCAAGACCATCGTAGTGCCTTCTCTGGGCCCCAGGAGCACTGCTTCTGGGCCTGGCGCCACCCTCACCTCCCTCTGATTCCCTGGGTCTGCACTACCTGCAGCAGGCATCTCTCTTACCCACAGGCCTCTCTCCAGGGTAAGTCCATCTTTCCCTCTGTGCCTTGACTCCCCCAGCCTCATTCACCCTACCATCTCCCACACTGGCTCTCCTCCTAGTTTGGGTCCTGCCCCATTCCTTGTCTTGGTACCCCAGACATCTGGGGAACCAATACTGCTTCCTGATCCTTTTCATCCAGACCAACATAGTGCCTTCCCTGGGCCCCAGGAGCACTGCTTCTGGGCCTGGCTCCACCCTCACCTCCCTCTCCTTCCCAGGGTCTACACCACCTGGCAGCTTTTTTCTGAGACTCAGGCGCTGACCTTTCCTCTTCCTGATCCTTTGCATCCAGACCAACACAGCTCCTTAGTGCAATTCCCATGAGTCCTTGGGGCCTCTTCCTACTCATCTGCCTTTGCATCTCTGGGTGGTACAGCCACAAGCTGCCCTAGACCAGCATCTTTCCAGGCCAGTCCAACCCCCAAATTCCTGAGGCCAAAATCTTTCCTGGAGGGATCCAGACCTTAGGAGAAAGGCTGAGAGCATCTGATCCTCATCTGACTTGGGCCTCTGTGGGAACTCCTGAAGACAAAAGCAATCTGGCCACTCCAATATAAAATCAAAAGAGAGAACCAGAAGCTTAGACGAGCCAGCTTTTTATGC
>NW_008353878.1:262474-265103 GCF_000622305.1 Nannospalax galili | reverse complement strand
CAGTGAAATAAAGAACACACAAAGAAATCAAAGAACTGAAGGAAGATAGGGATAAACTTCTGAATGAATTCAGAAAAGAGTTAGAAATATCGAAGAATACTCAGGCTGAAATGAAGAAGGAAGTGAAACACTCAATAAGCCAATTCGAAAAGACATGGGAAAGCCTCACCAATAGGATGAACAAAATGGAAAACAGAGTATCAAGGATGGAAGATAAAGTGGACAAACTAGACCACTCCAGCAAAGATTATGAAAAATTTAAGAAATCACAAGAATGGAATATGCAGGCATTATGTGACACCATAAAAAGACCAAACTTATGAATCATAGGCATACAGGAAGGAGAAGAATCCCAAGATAAATGGCATGGACCAGATCTTCAACAGAATCATGGAAGAAAATTTCCCAAAATTAAAGAAAGACATGCCCATACAAATACAAGAAGCATATAGAACACCAAACAGGCAGGACCAGAAAAGAAACTCTCCATGGCCCATCATAGGAAAAACACTACACATACAAAACAAAGAGACAATTCTGAAAGCTGCAAAAGAGAAACAACAATTCACATAAAGAGGAAACCCACTAGGATTACAGCTGACTTTTCAGTGCAAACTATGAAAGCCCGAAGAGCCGGGACAAAGTATTCCCAGTTTTAAATGACCACAGACGCCAACCCAGATTACTCTACCCAGCCAAAATGTCTATTATAGTCGAAGGGGAAAGAAAAATCTTCCATGAGATAAATAGGCTGAAGGAATTCATGTCCACAAAACCAGCCCTTCAGAGAGTCCTGGAAACAATACAAAGAGCTGAAGAAAGGAATATACCAATACTATACCTAAGGGACTATGGAAAGAAATCCAATGAAGATATAACTGTGGAAAAGTACATCTATATCAAGAATGTAAACAGAAATAAAAATGACAGGATTCAATACTCATCTTTCATTAGTAACTTTAAATATTAATGGACTGAACTCCCCAGTCAAAAGACACAGACTGTGTGAATGGATTAAGAAACAAAACCCATCTTTTTGTTGTCTGGAAGAAACTCATTTCACTTTCAAAGACAGATGTTATGTCAAAGTGAAGGATGGAAAAAAAATATACCAAGCAAATGGCACTAAGAAAAAAACAGGCATAGCAATTCTAATATCTGAAAAAAACAGATTTTAAACTAAAACTAATCAGAGGAGACAAAGAGGGCCACTTCATTTTGATCAAAGGAACAGTGAATCAAGGAGATATTACAATCATGAACATATATATTCACCAAACTCTGGTGGACCCATCTTCATAAAAACAATACTACAGGACTGTAACCCCAAGTCATTAAGTAGGGGACTTCAATACCCCACTGTCTCCATTAGATAAGTCAACAGGGCAGAGAGTTAACAGAGAGACATCTGAATTAATCAATACCATATATCAAATGGACTTAACAGATATCTACCGAGTATTCCACCCAAGCACCAAAGGACATACTTTCTACTCAGCACCCCATGGAACCTTCTCCAAAATCAACCATATACTGGGGCACAAAACAAACCTCAACAAATACAAAATATTGAAATAATTCCATGCATTCTATCAGACCACAGTGCAATAAAGCTTACAATCAACACCAGAAGAAGCCCTAATCACCACATGAACACATGGAGATTAAACAACACACTCCTGAGTGATGAATGGGTCAAAAGAGAAATTAAGAAAGAAATAAAAGTATTCCTGGAACTAAATGAAAAGGACAATACAACACAACAAAACCTCTGGGACACACTGAAAGTGGTCCTTAGAGGGAAGTTTATAGCTCTAAGTGCCTACATCAAAAAATCGGAAAGAACACAAAGAAGTGACTTAACATTGCAACTGAACACACTTGAAAAGCCACAGCAAAAGAAACCCAAACACAGCAGACAAGAAGAAATAACAAAAATCAGGGTAGAAATTAATAAAATTGAAACAAGGAAAACAATAGAACAAATCAACAATTCAAAGAACTGGTTCTTTGAAAAGATAAACAAGATTGATAGACCGCTAGCCCAGTTAACCAAAACAAAGAAAGAGAACCTCAAAATCAACAAAATCATAGATGAAAGGGGAAACATAACAACAGACACCAGAAAGATACAGAATATTATAAGGGAATACTTTAAAAACCTATATGCTACTAAATTTGTAATCCTAAAAGAAATGGATGGATATCTAAAGGCATGGGAACCACCAAAACTAAACCAAGATGAGATATACAGCTTAAACATAACACAAAAAGAAATTGAAGAAGTAATACAAAACCATTCATCTAAAAAAAGCCCAGGAACAGATGGATTTAAAAAGCTTCTGTACATCAAAGGAGACAACCAAGGACGCAAATAGAAAATCCACAGAATGGGATAAAATCTTCACCAGCGACACATCCAACAGAGGTTGAATAACCAGAATATATAACTAACTCAAAAAACAGAGAACCAAGAAAAGAAGCCACCCAATTAAATGATGGCCTAAGGAGCTGAACAGAGAGTTCTCAAAAGAAGAAGTAAAGATGGCTATGAAACATCTTAAAAGATGTTCAACATCACTAATAATTAGGGAAATGCAAATTAAAACCACTTTAAAATTTCACCTTA
>NW_008353878.1:232245-262047 GCF_000622305.1 Nannospalax galili | reverse complement strand
AATGGATGGAACTAGAAACTGTTATACTAAGTGAAGTAACACAGACTCAGAAAAAAAATCGACATATGTTCTCCCTCCTATGTAGATCCTAGAACCAGACTCTGATAAATCAGTATGCAACCAGGCATAACTACAGGAACCAGGATAATGGAAAGGAAATAGGGAGGTAAAGGAAAAGAAAGAACTTGAAAGAGAAGAATAGTAGGAAACAGGCCTTAATAAGGGAGATATGGATAAAAATTGGGTTAGTTTAAGGGAACGGGGAGGGAAGGGAATATGAGGAACCTAGGGGATAAAGGGAAAGAAGGATCTCAAGAGAAGTAGGACCATAGGAGAAGGGTATTAGTAAGGGAGAAAGCAGGGGGAATGGAGGCACCTTAAATGGGAAAACCATGATGGAGGGGTGAGACTATGCAAGAGATAAAGAATGCTGAGCTATTTTTGAAAACCAGAGGGAACCCTATTACTCCTACAACCTACTGACAAAGTATACATAGCAGATCAAGAAATATATGTCTAGGTAAGTTTTATCTGAAAACACCTGGTCTTTGCCCAAGACTTGTCTACATGACACACAGTAATTAAAAATACCAGACTGGTGGAACTAACCTTCTTGGGTGTTTAATAGACATATTTTGAGGCATATAATAAATTTGTCAGAGAGACATAAAGGACAGTTTTTGCTCCTTGCTCTTCTAGGTCGACTAGTTCCAGGGGACTATGAGCATCTCTCAAAATGTCCTATAATGGTGGTGGGTCACCTGTCCTCTTGATCAAGGAGGTAGAGGAGACCCCATAAGATGGCCTTGAACCAGTGTCCAGTGTATAAACAGGAGGGTCAACACAGAGGAACCATTTCCTCCATGCTTCCAACAGAACCCAAGCATGGTTGAGTAGGGTCTTTGGCTTATCTTCACATAGGTGGAACTGGTAAAAGAAAGGAGCCAGGGGCTCCTCCCAAGCCCATGTGACCTCTGAGGAACAGATCCTCAAATGACCTTAAGAGTAAAAAATAAATCGGTTTATCTGGTCTAACTGTGTGGCCTTAAAGACCCAAATGGAAAGTATAACCAAAGATTAAAGGGGCCAATATAATTTCTTAAGAGTCCATATGTATAGCTAAAGGCTACATAACAAGCAACAATGCCATACAGGTGATACCTTCTTTTGAGTTGTTGGCCAGGTTGGCCAAAGGGATTCCCAGATAGTAACCCAGCATAGAACTGGGAAAATGATTAGCAGACCCCAATCTTATCCAAAGAAATATTGACAACTGATTACTCCTAGAAGAGGAACAGCTGACCCTTCTGAAACAGAGACCTCTGGATAGGCTGAGTAGATTCACCAGAAGGGCAAGTACTGGTAAATGGCTAGGGTGCCCACAACACAGCAGACAGTAACAGGGATATCAGAATATAAGGGCTCTAGTGGGGGGAGGGAGGCTATGGGTGGGTCCTATCTGGGAATTGGGTGTAAATATTAAAATTTTTAAAAAATATATGATTAAAAAATAATAATTCTTCAAAACAAAAAAATTGCTCCTTAATAATTAGTAGATGTGAAAAGCATTATCATTGAAATCTACTTGATGACTTTATATCCATGTTCAGATGCCAAGGAGCTCAGAAAGTAACTGACTGTGACTAGTAATAATCTGATATATAGAGATTAGAAATGCACGTGCAAACATCTTAACGTCAATTGCATTAAAAATATATTTTTTTGTATGAAACTGTGTATTTTAATAATGAAATGGAGATCTTTTTTAACATTTAAAACCTCATTTAATTTTATGTCTTATAGGGTTTATACTGAGTACAATATTGTATAACTGTATTAATTCAACTGTAAACCTAAAAAGTTTACAGCCAATTTTGAAAGAGATGCATCTTAGCTCTGGAAATTGTTATTGAACATGTCAATGCTGTTGTAATGAAGTGCTTCTTCTAATTATATGGTTATTAAATAAATTAAAAAAAAAGACAGAGGTAGGAATATCTTTGTGAAATCAAGACCAGCCTGGTCTCCATAGCAAGCTCCAGACCAACTGAAGTTTCTGTGTGGAAGAAATATCAAAGTTCCTGAAATTATGTGACTATAATTGGAAATCTCTACACAAACTGATCACATGATTTCCTTCCTGGATGCTTTTGCTTTACCCCAGAGTTCATAATTCACAAATTAATATTGATATTTTAAGAATTGGAATATATTGCTACTGTTCAGCATGGACAAGTTTTATTAAATGTTTACTATATAGGGGACAACTTTTCTAGAGCAAGGCACATGCTAGTCTCTACTTCTAACCCATACTATGTTGTCCAAAGTTCTACTATCCCTTCAAGAATGGAATTTTGATGAGGCTGTGGCTGTCACATGATAATTATCTTTAATTCGGCACATTGCCCATCTTTTTAAAAAATCATTCTCTGGTGTCTGGTGACACTGTGTTATTTAATGATTTATTACTAATTTACATATACACCTGTATTATTACAATTATTTTTATTCCATTACTCCTTAATTAATAACTAAAATCTTCAAAGTTCTAATGCTAAATAGAGGCTATTTTTAGATCCTAATTTTTTTCTTTATATTAAGTCTTATGGCTTGGTATTTAAAATCCAAGAGCACTGTCATCTTTAGAGAATGATAAAGTGGCCTTGGATATTCCTAAGTGGTCCAGATATCCATGGGAAATTCCTTTTGATTATTCATTAAGTTTTCAGGTTAGCCTCTTGGCATCTTCTTCCTCTAAGTCATACTTTACTGCATTCATTCCTTTAGTTCCCCGGCCCCCAGGTCTGCTTGCCTTTTCCATGTATTCCATTGTCATGAATGTTTTGTACCTCCCTTAACATCTCTTCCCCTGTGCTTATGTTACCCTTTCTACTTTTAACTACAAGCACACGTTTATAAATAAACACAAATATTAAATTTTGGTTCTGCCTAGAAGATAAAGCATGTGGTATTTGTTTTACCATGTATGGATTATTTTGATTAAGATAATATTTATGTTTTCCTGCAAATGCTATAATTTCATTTTCCTTTATGAGGGAATATATTTCAACTGTGTATATGTACCAGAAAAAAAATAATAATTATGACACATAATAGCATTAACATTTTTTCCATCTGTTCTGAAACTTCTTTTCTTGGGGATGCTAAGCAATGCTTATTCCCTTTTAAAGTCCTAATGTCAAGCCAATGTTTGATTATAGTTTTACTGGGGAACCAATGAATTTATTGAGCTTACTTACCAAGATAACTGAGGGGTTGCTGATGTGTATATATCACCTGAGGATATGCACACTGGAAAGCCTTTACCCAGCATGGGTCATGTCTTCTCTTCTTAGTCTTCCCAAGATTGTATACTTTAACCCTCTCAAAATCCAGGAGGCTATGTGTGATTAGGGTCAAATTACACAGAGTTGGCTGGAAAGAGTGGCTGGATAGTCTAGTGATGGTCCAATGACCCTGCTTGGTCCTCCTTTAATGAATGAGCACAACCATTAACAAGCCCAATTGTGATGATGTTTAGTGATCAGGCTCAGCTGAAGGGATAATGGTAGTTATTTCATGAAGAATGTACTGCTGTAGTGGCAGTTTATCTTGAGGGTAATCAACAGCTGTCTCATTGGACTTAAGGCTCTTTCACTGGGAGGAAAATCATGCATGGTACTGTAAATATAGCCAAATACACATGGCTAGAGACATTATAGATTCTAGAGAAGAACCTACTTCTTTCTGGCACTTCCCTAGACAATGTAATTTCTTACTAAATTCTAAATGCTTATATTTATATTTACAAACAAGTGGACCTTTCAGCACTCATCAAAGAAGGTTCTCTTTGCAACAGATGCAGTCTATTACAAAATTTCACAACTGTTCAAATGCAGAGAATAAGTGTCTGTGAAGTGTCCAGCCCTAAATTACACATCTACAATACAACCTCTACAGCTAAGGCTCAGGGAACATAGTGGAACAGAGAGTGGAAAGATTATTAACACATCTTTTAACTCTCACCAGCAGTTTCCTAATGTAACAGATGGTGATTAACCTAGAAAGCCATAACTAGACAAATTACAGAGAATATGTGCCTGCAGATGCTCATCCCTGAGAACGGCACCTATATTAAACCTCTGCCATCCAAGGCTCAGAGACCATTGTGGATGTGGGAGTGAAAAGACAGTAAGAGCCAGTGGTGGTGGATCACCATAATGAAACAGAGTTTTCCAGACAACTGGGATGTTTTTAATATGAACCTACAGCAATATTGACAGCATGCACAAAACCTATGCAAGCTCAAGTCAGACAAAATGTCAGCATAAAAGTGAAGAAGTGGGGAAGAAGCCCCCAATCTGAGAAACTATTGGCAACTGGTAGCTGCTGGGAGAGGGAGAGTTGGTTTTCTTTAAGCATGTCATGCTAGATAGGTAAATCAGGCTCCAATGGATGGACATACAATGAAGGACTTTTGGGGACACAAATTTGACTCTGTAGCTTTATTAGAGTACATGAAACCCAGTGAGGGTATCTATAAAAGGCATGCAGATGGGCAAGGGGTTTTGTGTATCAGTATTTTGCTGGCATGACACAGGTGCATATATATGTACCTGTGTCATTCAGTGACCGTAGATGCCAGAGAAGAGTGTTAGTTCCCCTGGAACTGGAGTTACAGATTGCTGTTAGCTGCCAAGTGGGTGCTGGGAACTGAACCCAGATCCTCTGGAAGAGCAGTCATTGCTCTTAACTGCTGAACTGTCTCCTCAGCCCCTATTTTTATTTTTGATTGTAAGAGGTTTCTAAAAATTATTGTGTTAAGCTCATTTATTTTTCCACATGACTTCTTGTTTGTCCCATGTAATTTAAAAGAAAAGGAAAAAACTAAACTAGCAAGAAATTGTACTGACAGTGTTGAGCACATTTGGTGTGGAATAACCTTTTTACATTGCTGAAAAGCAATCTGAATTTATCTCATATTCACTCCACTCAGTTAATAATAAATATTTAATAGTCACAGTATCAAGAATCACTAGGTGATGTAACACTGTTTATTTCTTGTCCATGTAAAGTGTATAGAGTGGACAGCTTGGATGTGGGTTGGACTAGTACAGTGGAAGGTCTCCACAGGCATGGCTTACTATGTTTTAGTTTTTTTTTCCTGTTGTTGTGATAAATACTTTGACAAAAATAACTTGGGAATGAAAGGGTTTATTTCTCCTTACAACTCCAAGATCACAGTTCATCACTGAGGGAAGTGAGAATGGGAACTCAAGGCAGCAACCTTAGGTAGGAACTGAACACAGATCATGGAGGAAAGGTGCTTAATGGCTTGCTCCTCTGGCCTGTGTTCAGCCTGATTTCTCATACCTGCCCAGGGGTGGCACCACCCACAGTAGGCTGGTCCCTCCCATATCACTCAACAATTAAGAAGATGCCTCAAAAACATGTCCACAGGCTAGCCTGATAGAGGAAATTCCCCAATTAAAGTTTCCTCTTCCCAGGTGTGTCAAGTTCACAAACAAAGCCAACAAGGACAGTCTAGAAATAATAAATATCACACCTGGTGATGTCTCCTTGGCTACAACTCAGTCACCTGGTCATACATAGCTGTGAGGGAGTCTGGAGACTTAGCACCAACTGTAGAAGCATGTGTTATGTGAATGCACCATTCCAGTTGTTATAGAGATGATATAACTCATAAACACAGCCCCTGTTTCCAGAAACTTCCTGAATTCTCAGAAGGCAAATATCTAGCCTTACAGTCTCTATATACTCACTGTGGTGGTTTGAATGAAAATGTCCCCCATAGGCTCCAAGTATTTGGACATTTTGTCCCCAGATGATGGCGCTGTTTTGGTGGTGCTGTTTTGGGAGGTTTTAGAAGGTGTGGCTATCCTAGAGGAAGCACGTCACTGGGGGTGGGCTTGGAGAGTTCTTAAGCCTTGCCAGATCTCCAGTTTTCTCTTGCTTCCTGTGCCTGCTTGATGATGTGAGAGCTTAACTTCTGCTGCTCCTTCTCCAGCCACCTCCAGCCACCATGCCTCCCTGCCATGATGGACTGTAATTCCCCTGGAATTGTAAGCTCAAATAAACTCTTCCTTCTATAAATTCCTTGGGTCAGTATTTCTATCACAGCAACAGAAAAGTGACTAATACACTCACTTATACTATATGTACATATATATACTAATTAGACTGGTAAAATGTCAAGTGGGAAGGACCTGTAATTCAGGGTGTGAGCACAGTGAGGGCTCAGGGACTGGACTTCCACTAAGATGGGATTGGAACTGGCAAGTGGAACTTGGAGATGGTGAACCAAGATTTGAAAAAGGGATCAAAAGCAAGTACAATAAGACACAGAGTGGTGATTATATACTGTGATCCTTAATTATTTTTATTAGCATATCTTTCTTTAAGAAATAACATGATTACACTGACAAACTTTGCATAGGTTAGAGAATTTCAAAAGGAGCGAATGGCAAACTCACATTATAGCAATAGTGATAAATCTCACATTATTTTTGAAGCTTGGTAGTACAGTTTTTCCAGTAAATAATGCTCAAAATATTTTAGCAGACATATAGAATTGAGAATTTATATTCTAAAATATAATTCCATAATTTTAGCTTGAGAATTGTATCTGTTTAGTTATTATGGTGCTTGCTATTTCTTTGCTTTTTTTCCCTTAACTTCTCAGATTGATTTTATCTCTAGGATTTCAATTAGGACATAGGTAAAGCTATACTGGGGATGTAGAGGAATAATAGAAAAATAATGAAAAACCTCTTGGTGCCTGGGAATGGTAGAGGTCCAATATCAAGACCTGGATGCCAAGGACCATGTGTGGAGAGAAATCACAGTTGGCCCTCAGAAGAGGTGAGAGGGCCATTCTAGTGAATCAGTCTTCCCAAGACCAGAATTTGCAAGTGACAGAGACCCAAGCATAAGAGGCAAAGTCACCACCATACACATTCTGGGACCTCAGAGGATGGGGTTTTGTAACCACTCAGAGAAGACTGAAACTGCTGTCCAACATCCTTTACGCTGCTCCACCATCAGCCTAACACCAGAAGAATGTGGAACCAAAGCTCCAGCTCACAGGAGCGGACAATGAGTCCAGGATCAAGGGAGGGGACCACAGCTCCAGCTCATGGGCGGAAACTACAACTGCAGTTCATGGAAGGGGATCACTGTTTCAGCTCCTAGGGTGGGGCCACAACTCCTGTTGTGGGAAGGGTGTTGTACTACAGCCTCAACTCACAAGATAGGACCACAACTCCTGCTTCTGGGAAGGGACCACAGTCCAGCTCACAAGAGAGGACCACAGTTCTAGATTTACAGGAGGGGGCCTCAGCTCTAGGTTCATGAGAGGTGGGCCACAGCACCAAATTATGGGAGGAGACCACAACTCTTGCTTATGGGAGGGGACTACAGCTCCAGCTCATGGGAGGGGACTACAATCTCAGATCACAGGAAGGGACCACAACTCCAGATTCATGGGACTGGATCGCCTTACTTTTATGTATCAACTTGGCTGGGCCAATGGCTATTTGTGTGTGTGTGTGTGTGTGTGTGTGTGTGTGTGTGTATTTTCCATTTGCATTGATAATTTGAGGAAAGTAGTTTGCCCCCACTAGTAGGGGTGAGCTCACATCAATCCCAAAGCAGAATAGAACAAAACTATTTGGAAGATGCAGGAGTGGTGATTCCCACCACACCTCCCTTTAACTCTCCTGTTTGGTCTGTGCAGAAGATAGATGGGTCATGGAGAATGACAGTTGACTATCAAAAACTTAATCAAGTAGTGACTCCAATTGCAGCTGCTGTACCAGATGTGGTTTCCTTACTCGAGCAGATTAATACATCTCCTGATACCTGGTATGCAGCTATTGATTTGGCAAATGCTTTCTTCTCGATACCAGTTCATAAGGACCACCAGAAGCAATTTGCTTTCAGCTGGCAAGGCCAACAGTATACCTTTACTGTCCTGCCTCAAGGGTATATTAACTCTCCAGCACTGTGCCATAACTTCGTTCAAAGGGATCTTGATCACCTGACTCTTCCACAAAATATCACACTGGTCCACTATATTGATGATATTATGCTGATTGGATCCAGTGAGCAGGAGCTAGCAGACAGTCTGGACCTGTTAGTAAAGCATATGCGCATGAGAGGATGGGAAATAAATCCAACCAAAATTCAAGGGCCTTCTACCTCAGTGAAATTTCTAGGAGTTCAGTGGTGTGGAGCATGCAGAGACATTCCTTCTAAGGTGAAGAATTAGTTGTTGCATTTGGCCCCTCCCTCCACCAAGAAAGAAGCACAATGCTTAGGGGGCCTGTTTGGATTATGGAGGCAGCACATTCCTCATCTGGGTGTGTTACTATGACCCATATATCAAGTGACTCAGAAGGCAGCTACCTTTGAGTGGTGCCTGGAACAGGAAAGGGCACTTCCACAAGTCCAGGCTGCTGTACAAGCTGCTCTGACCCTTGAGCCATATGATCCAGCAGACCCGATGGTGCTTGAGGTATCAGTGGCAGATAAAGATGTTGTTTGGAGTCTCTGGCAGGCCCCCATAGGGGAATCACAGTGGAGGCCATTGGGATTTTGGAGTAAGGCTTTGCCTTCATCTGAGGACAACTATTCTCCCTTTGAGAGACAGCTCTTAGCCTGCTATTGGGCCTTAGTGGAAACTGAATGTTTGACAATGGGCCACCAAGTTACCATGTGACCAGAGCTGACCATCATGAGCTGGGTGTTATCTGACCCCCCAAACCATAAAGTAGGCATACAAAGCAACAATCCATTATGAAATGGAAGTGGTATATATGTGATCAGGCCTGCCAGAGGGCACAAGCAAGTTACATGAAGAAGTTGCCCAAATGCCTATGGTTCCTACTCCTGTTACGATGCCGCCTCTTCTCAAGCTTGCACCTATGGCTTCATGGGGTGTGCCCTACGATTGGTTGACTGAGGAAGAGAAGACTAGGGCTTGGTTTACAGATGGTTCTGCATGCTATGCAGGCACCACTCAGAAGTGGACAACTGTGGCATTAGAGCCAATTTCTGGAACAACCCTGAAGGTCACTGGGGAAGGAAAGTCTTCACAGTGGGCAGAACTTCGGGCAGTGCACATGGTCGTGCATTTTGCTTGGAAGGAGAAATGGCCAGAAGTGTGATTATATACTGATTCATGGGCTGTAACCAATGGTTTGGCTGGATGGTCAGGGACTTGGAAGGAGCATGACTAGAAAATTGGTGAGAAAGATATTGGGGAAGAATCTCCAAATGGGCAAAGGATGTGAACATACTTGTGTCTCATGTAAATGCTCATTGAAAGGTGGCTTCGGCAGAAGATGAATTCAATAATCAAGTAGATCTGATGACCCGCTCTGTGGATTGTCATCCTCTTTCTTCAGCTATCCCTGTCATTGCTCAATGGGCCCATTAACAAAGTGGCCATGGTGGCAGAGATGGAGGTTATGCATGGGCTCGACAGCATGGACTCCCACTCACAAAAGCTGACCTAGCTACAGCTGCTGCTGAGTGCCAGATCTGCCAACAGCAGAGACCAACACTGAGCCCCTCATATGCCACTATTCCCCATGGCGACCAGCCTGCAACCTGGCAGCAGGTTGAGTACATTGGACCACTTCCATCTTGGAGGGGACATTGTTTTGTCCTTGGAATAGACACTTATCCTGGTTATGGATCTGGCTTTCCTGCACATAATGCTTCTGCGAAAACTACCATCCAGAGACTTACAGAATAAGACAGACTTACCACTGTCATGGTATTCCACAGAGCATCACTTCTGACCAGGGAACTGACTTCACAGCCAAAGGGAACTCACTTCACAGCCAAAGAAGTGCGACAGTGGGCCCATGGTCATGGAATCCACTGGTCTTACCATGTTCCCCACCATTCTGAAGCAACTGGCTTGATAGAGCAATGGAATGGCCTATTAAAGAAACAGTTACAGCTCCAATTAGGTGGCAATAGCCTGGAGGGCTGGGGCAGGGTCCTCCAGAAGGCAGTGTATGCTTTGAATCAGCGTCCAATATATGGTATAGTTTGTCCTATAGCCAGGATTCAAGGGTCCAGGAATCAAGGCATGGAAGTGGGAATGATTCCACTCACTATCACCCCTGGTGACCCACTAGGAAAAATTTTGCTTCCTGTACCCTCGATTTTTCACCCTACTGGCTTGGATGTTTTGGTTCCAGAGGAGGGAGTGCTTCTGCCAAGAGAGACAACAAACATTCCATTGAACTGGAAGCTAAGACTTCCCCCTGGACACTTTGGGCTTCTGATGCTCTTAAGTCATCAGGCTAAGAAAGGAATAACAGTATTGGGAAGGGTGATTGACCCAGACTACCAGGGGGAAATTGGACTGGTTCTCCACAATGGAGGTATTGAAGATTATATCTGGAAAGCAGGAGATTCCTTAGGGCGACTTTTGGTATCACCGTGTCCTGTGATTAAGGTCAATGGGAAACTGCAACAACCCAATCCAGACAGGAAAACAAATGGCCCAGACCCTTCAGGGATGAAAGTATGGATCACTCCTCCAGGGAAAGAGCCAAGACCTGCAGAGGTGCTTGCTGATGGTGGAGGAAATACAGAATGGGTAGTAGAGGAAGGTAGTTACAAATACCAACTTAGGCCACGTGACCAGTTGCAGAAATGTGGATTGTAATTGACATGAGTATTTTTGTCCTATTTGGCTAAGAGTAGGCTTGTGCATGTATACACATATGTTAAGCAGATACTTGTGTTATTTTTTTTGAATGTGTAATTGAGAAAAGTGTTAAGTGGTTAAATGCTGTGAACCTATATGATTACATTGGGTTATGAGATACTAAAGGACTAAGCATTCCTTGAATACCTTATCACCTACTCTAAGATATATAATGCATTGGCTATTTTATGATGGGATAGTCATATCATGTTAGGTGAAATTATGACCTCAACATTGTTTTCATTTGAAAATTAAGCATGACATAGAGAGATGCTACTGTGTGTCAAGCTGACAAGGTGTGGACTTGTGATGGCTAATCCTGGGTATCAACTGTACTGGATCTGGGATTAACTGAAATGAGAGAAATCTTCTTAATTGGATCATCTGAAGCTGGAAGACTCGCCCTAAATGTGGGTGTTACCTTCTGATGGCAGCCCCTATAAAAGGCCGCAACAGTAGAGGAGAATGCTGGGCTTCTTGCTGCTTGCCTTCTCTCTCCCTCGTGAGTTCATCTTGCTGCTGTAGACTGAAGACTAGCTGATCTTTTGGAATTTTTTAGACCTTCGGTGCCAGATCGGGACTATTGAGACATCCAGCCTCGTGGAATGAGCAACTACGGTCTCAGCCTCTCTAGTGTGGTGCAGCCATTGTTGGACTACTCAGACTCTGTCCTGTGAGCTAAGCTGATAAATCTCTATACATATATATTCATTTTACCAGTTCTGTTTCTTTGGAGAACCCTGACTAATACAGGTGGGTAAGAGGGAACTCTTTGTACTTGACTGTGTGTTTGGAAACTGGACTTTTTCACCTTTATACTTGATCTTTCAGGCTGCTATTCACACTGTTGGCTCTTCTAGTTCTCAGGCTTCATATTCAGGCTTCAGCAGCACATTAGCTCCTGTCTTCAACCTTTTGACTATGGACATGGGGGCTTCTCAGCACCCACATCACAGTCACTGGTTCCTTATAACAAATTGCCTCCTTTTTATATAATTATATACATACTATTGATTTTATGGAAAAATACTGACTAATACAAATGGGGTTTCACAGAAAGCATAATTGGGAGAAGCAAGTTAACAACAGAAAGCTCTACGGGCTTTAGAGTGCCAGGTATATATTCATTGTTATTCTGGAGTTGATAGGATGCTTGTTGAGATTCAGAGAAGGAGAGTGACACAACACAACAGCATGTCAGGTGTTCTGATGTATCAGGACTGAGGGAGGGATATAGACTCAAAGAAGACAGAAGACAGCAACACTCAAACTTCAGTTGCCACAGAATCATATAAAGGGATCACTAATATATATGCTATTAGAACTGATGCATCAAGTTTCAGATTCAAGGACAGTGGGATTGCTTAGCAGGTAAAGGTCTGAGTTTGATCTCCCAGGCCCACGTGGTGGAAGGAGAGAACTGTCTCTCACATGTTGTCCTCTGACCTCCATATGCATGCAGTGGTGCACGTGTACACACACACACACACACACACACACAAAATAAATAAATATAATTTTTAATAAGCAAATTAATTTGTATTTGTAATAAACTCTGTAGCGAGTCTAGGGACCACACTTTAAGAGCTGATACAATAGTTCTAACAAATACTGAGCAAAATGGTAACAATAGAAAAAATAGGTGAAGTGTCTTGAGAAAAGACATTGGTAAGAAAGATGCTTGATGCCAGTTTTCTATTTCTACTGTAGCTTTCAGAACTGTGCTACAACTGGGGCCCCGGCTTCTTCTCACTTGTGGCCTACTCTTACTTTTTCCTTCCCTTCCTGTATCCTTTTTCTTCCTCCATGTCTTCCTTTCTTCTTTTCTTCTTTCTTGTTCAGTCTAACAACCATCCGTATGCCTCAGCCTGAACACTCTGAAGCTTTGTAATGGACAGCAGTAGGGAACCGTTCTCGCCTATCAGTTAAGCAGTACAGCCCCGTTGGCTGGGTTACACAGATGATAGAACATGGTCAATCACAGTATTTTCACGAACATTAAAGTTTCAGGGAAAGAGTGACATATTTTGCAGAACAGAAATGGACCTACTTCATTTGCAGACAGAATTTGTATGTCAGACTACAAACATTTGGATTTAGGGTTACATGTTAGGATGTTTGTAGGTATATGAAAGACTATGTGATTTGGTTGTTGTGGAAAGTTGGAAATAGTTGATATTTGCAGCAAATAGCAAATATGAGTTTATAAAGGAGGGAGGACATGAAGAGAACATTCAAGAGATGAATAATGAAACTGTGGCTTCCAAGATCTGCCTTCCAAGCCTGTGGATTAAGCAGATATTACCAAGGAGATTGTCCTCTTTGCTAAGAAGAGTGGCACTTGGCACACAGTGCTTCCATAGCTGAGGGGAGGCAGAATGCAGACTGCTTGGGTCCACAGTCTGTGTTCTCACTACTGTCTGGATCTGGTGCAGAGGAACTGTGCCCTTGCCATCTCCAGCTCCATCATCCTTGCTGGCACACAGGAAGGGCTGAGGCCAGGTCCATGTCTTCTATCAGCTCATTCTCAGAATGGTATAGAGAAATGTTAGTAACACATTTTGAAGAAGAGACACAGCATAGGGAGATACCCAGACTTTAGTGACAAGCCAGGGGATTGAAGTCCGCAGGATGTAGAACAGGCGTATATACCTGGGGGCTGTGTTCCAGAGAGTACACTGATCCTTGATACCATCCCAGCCTTTCACACAGAGGGATTAGCCAATCTGAAGGGCTTAAGTAGAGACTGTATCCATGAATAAATAGCAAGGCTTTAGTTTTTTATTTCTGTGGATTCTAGGGATTGAACCTAGGATCTTATACATGCTAGTCAAGTGCTCTACCACTGACCTAGGTCCCCCAGTGATTGGTCTGATTGCTCTTCTTTAGGGTCTCTGTTTCACCAAGTTGAAGATGCTACCTGTACATTTATACACATGTTTACCTGTCTCTTTCCTTGAATATTGTTGAAAACACATTGATTTGTTATGCCCTTACCATCCTTTTCAGATCTTCTGCTGTAAAGAAACTGCTGAACTCTATTGAATTTAGAACAGAACCATAATATGCCTTAAGACACTCTTCTGAGAATCCGTACTGATTATATCTTCAAAGAAAACGGTTGAGTGCCTTAGCAGGCAATTTTATTGGAACCTGCCCTGTGTTCTTCAGGATTAGCCATATTACTTCCATGTATTATAAGCATTTGTATTGCAGAAGTTAAAGGTGGGAAAGGAGTGCTGCCAGTCAGGCAGAGAACTGACGTGCCTGGGATGGCTCCTCTCTTCCAGAACGTGTTTCCTGTACTGGTCTCTGTCCCTTGGCTGCTGCTGGACAGCAGCTTGGACCTGGCCAAGGGCCCAAGGACACCACATGAGCAACCTTGTGGCCAAGTATTCTGGGATCAGATCCACCACAAAGCTTATTTTTACCATCTGAGTTATAATTACAGCAATTCAGACTTGTTTTTATTTCTTAACTGCCTGGACCATAGGCAAGGTCTAGACCTATGTGTCCTTTTTAATCCAGTGAGGAAAAACAATAGCAATGTAATCACTTGTCCAAGTGTACTGTTACTTGTTTTCCTTTTCCCCAGCATTTCATACTACAGTCCAGGCTGTCTTGAAACTCATGGTGGAGCCCAGGTGGACTTCAGATCTGAACTCTTTCAGGTTGGCCAGGCTGTTGGAATCAGCTCTCTCTCAGAATGGTATACAGAGGGGTGCTGGTAACACATTTTGAAAAAGAGACACAGGGAGATACCTGGAGTTTGGTGACAAGCCAGGGGGATGAAGTGACCTCATTCTGTCAACTGAACTCTAAGGTTAGGAAAGAGCAGACTTTTTAGGTCCACATATTTCTTTTGTTTTTGGCCACTTCCCCTTCTAGCTGTGGACACACCATTACCCTATAGATGCCTACCAGCCTGCGCAGCGGAAGTAGGAAGTTCATGTCAGATACTATGTGGGGCAGACCAGGAGTGGAGGTGGGTACCATCCCTAAGGTGGGGTGGGAGGAGGGTCAGGAAATTAAAAAGTAGGTGACTTTGTGGTTGCTCTCTGGGTTAACCTATGAAATGACAGATGAGGAAAAGGGGAGGCAACTGGTCAGAAGAGTCAACAATGAAGCAAAACCCCAGGGCCACAAAGAACATGGGTGCTTAAAGAGCAGAGGAAGCCCAGGCTCTGCTGGCGTTTCCTGTTTCTGGCCAGAAAGGCAGAAAGGACTGGATTTAATATATCAAGTCACTTCGTTGTCAATTAATTGTGGTAGAGGACCATGATTCTATAAGCAACTTTGAGGAATATATGGTAGTCCATGTTTTTATGTTTGTCAATTCACAAAGCAAGAAGTGATAGTCCATATTTTTATTGTTAAATAGAGATGTTTAGAGAATGACAGAATAGGAACTTTTGGGAGTTAAGCTCATTTGGGATGCAGAACACAAATTCAGTGAATCTTAATGAAACTGGGCTTGAGAAGGTTTTCAGGAAGGCAAGGGATGCTTGTTACAGATTACTTCCGAGCTGCTGCAAAGAAGGAAGAATTTAGGGAGGTTATGTGGTGCAAGTGGTAGCAGAAGAAGAGGAAATGGGAAGGATGAGTCTATGGGAATGGTGGTTAAGAGTAACAAGCTCAAGGCTGTGAATAAATCATAAACCTTTGGAATGGACAGGAAAAGCATTCAGTCTCTCTGGCTGGAGGGAAAAGCCATAACTCAATTCTACACATACTGTGAAGCAGAGAGCTTCAGAGTGCGTGTGGTGTGGTAAAGCAGGCTCACTTAGCGTTATGACAACAGCTCATAATAGAATTATTTGAGAAAAACTCATGGGGAAGAAGGTGAGGTACTGTGGTCATCTAGCCTCATTGTGGGCGGAGAGCAGAGATTCATTCATAAGACAAGGCCTTCATCTAGGCCAAGAAGAATAGTGGCATTAGTGATGGGTGGATTGATTAGTTCCCTCTCCTCCCCTATATGAATATAAAAGTCATCACGGAATCTGTTTTTGCCAAATTATTAGTGACTGCATAGTTCAGACTTGCTGTTCTTTGAAACATAATACTACTAAATTTCTAATTGAATTTCAATGCTAATTTTGTGTGTTTGTGACCACTAAATTTCTGTATTACTATAAAGCTGTTACTGTTACTGTATTGTACAGGACTTCACAGGAGAGTTTGATGGTATATACAGAGAAAGTTCTGGTATAACAGAGGATTCTTTTTTTTAATATTCCTTACTGTGATCACAGACAAAAAATTCCAAGTTCTCTGTAGATTTTTTAAAATGAGACAATCAGTTAACAAAAATGAGAAGTGTTGTGATGTAATGGCCTTGTGCTGTAGCATAACATGACCAAGTGCAACAACTTTAATAAAATAATCTTTTAGAAGTTGCTGCTATAAGAGGCTGGAGAGATGGCTCAGAGGTTAAGAACACTGCTTGTTCTTGCAGAAGAACCAGGTTCAAGTCCCAGCATTCACACGGTGGCTAACAACCATCTATAACTCCAGTTCCTGGAGATCCAAGGCTCTCTTCTGATCTCCACAACACAGGTGCACCTATATACATGCAGGCAATATACTCATACACATGCAATGAAAAATAAATAAATAAAATATTTTTTAAAGTTGCTGCTATAAATATTTTTGATTACAAAATTCTGTCCCAGTTTAGCCTAACTTGCCTTTAATGAATTATATAATTATTATATAATTTAGTTGATGTTTTGATAATCTAACATTCTTCAAACCCATACACACACGCACACACACACACACAAACACACACACATATATACACATGATAAATCTCAAAGTAGTATACTCATGTTTTACAAGCGCTATTTCAAAAAAGGAAAGAAAAGGAAGGTTGCTTTCCTTTTAAAAAGAAAAGAATAAAGAAACGGTGATAAAGGGTGCTCAGGCATGTTCAGGGCGAGAAGAGCAAAGAGGCAGAGATGAAAGTTACCAGGGCTTTCTAAGCTGTTTCTCATGCATCTTAGAAATGTGTGATGTAAGCAGCAGGAATGGTGGCAAGAGAGCCTACGTCTATATACAGAACACCTTAGAAAGAAATAGAAGACACTGCTTCCATCACAAGCAAATCATTGTAGTTGTTATGGCATTTTATTCCCTAAATGGCTTAAAAGTACCTACAGTGTGCTTTGTGGGTTTTTAACTTTTCAATTTTTTTTTGCTTAAAGAGCAGGCAGTCTGTTGATCATAAGGTTTTCATGGATTCTGGTCATAATGTCAAATTTAAGCTTCTTATTTTGTGATATCACCCTTAAGTTAAGGACATACCAGGTTTTTACAGCATCAGAACTGTGCCCAGTCTCGACCATGATGTTTCTCCATTTGTCTCTGCGTGCAGTGGATACCACAGAATGTTTGCCTAATGGAATTAGATTGTTAAAATGTATGTGATGCAAACTGGCTCTTGTTATGGTGAAACCCAGATGGTGGCCTGATTTTCAGCTGTGCTAAGGATTAATTGGTGTGGCTTGGTTGACAGTGACAGCAAATCCATTGTTAAGCTCAGATTACCAAAGAATGTGGTAAGATGTTTTTCTGTGACTACATGTGGCCCATATTTTTGCAACTCTTGAGCAAAAGGCAAATCTGGATCTCTTTTGCTCTCATGGAAAGGGCCATGAAAATGGGATAAAATCACCAGTTTATGGACACACTTGAATTTGCACAAGCTGAGGCCACATGTGCTTGAGTGTGGACTGCAGTGTACTCCTGTGCACTTGGCCTCTCTTAGTTCTTACCCTAGGGTCAGTCCCCTATGAGACTTAGGTAGCCCCCTAAGGCAAGCTTTCCTGTGCGTTTCTCCTATGCATAGAGAAAAAGGAGGCATTTGCAAGGATACATGTGCACATTGGATGTGTGTGTGCATATATAGAGAGATATGTATTTGTATATAGATGTATGTATATAGATATCTATTTGTCATTTTTAACTCTGAGCACTGGCCAAATGTAACAGCTTTCATGTTTCTCTCTTAGTAAGGTAAATTAGTTTAACTTCTTTTAACACTACCTTAAAGAGCTTAAATTATTCAATAACTTAGTTAACTTTGACATTATAGCCCAGATTGATTCCAAGATTTAAAAACCAAGATTTAATAATGAGATTGTCAGAAAATCCTTATGATTTCCACTCATCCTGCTATGATAACAGAGAAAAATAATGAACGTTTATCTGTGGTAAAAATTGAATATGGCCATGCGCTGTTAGTTGTGCTTATAAAATGCCTCATTCTGTGGAGTTGAGCAATGTGCTGCATTGGGAACGTGGCCTGCCTGCTCATCCATCAGGAGCCTTTTCTGCTGGATCTAAACCAGGGCTTTCTAAAGAACAGGCTGGGATGATGGCTTTTTGTGACACTCTCTACTTCATTTTTCCTGTTTTCACTCTCCAGATGACATTCATTTCATTTTTTCCCCGCAGAAAAACATCAAGCTATATTTATGTACCCTTATTTCTGCTGCAGTTAATAACTAAAGGCTTGAAGCAAACAAGAACTTATTCAGCATGAAATATGAGGCAAGCTTTCGTAATTTCTTCACCATAGAAGACCTATGTGCTAGTGATTGATAGAAAGCTATGCTCATAAACCACTCATGTACAGAGATCAGATTTCTAGGAAGTCATGTATTTTTTTTCTGAAAAATTCTATCACTGTATTGAATTTTTTAAAATAACAGGTGACAGGTACAGTTTTTTAAACTTACTTTCCAAGGAAGTAAACAGGGACAGCGTCCTCCTTTCCTCCAAACTTCAATGTGATTCAGATCAATCTAAGCCACACAGTCTATTAGCTCACCATGATCGCCTCTGCCTTTAGAGAGCTTTCTAGTTTGAAAGAATCAATAAACATGTAATATTGATTTCTTGTATAGTATCCAGTATATGAATGATGCAGTTGGGGATATGAAAAAAATTGAAGAATGGTTCATCTTAAAGGGATGTAAGATTAATCTTTCTGAGGGACATGGTTATGGAACGGCCACTATGCCAGTGTTTTTGATTTATAAAAATGGAATGTTCATATGGTTCAAAGCTGTGCTTGTGAATGATCTCAAATAATGGGATTAAAAACTGAAAGTGTTACACAGGCTCCAAGCATGTGCAGTGTATAAAGGGGGCTGAATTCACCAGAGAACACTGAATGAGGGGGTTGTATTGGGAGAGGAGAAGAGGTCTGTGGCAGACATTCCAGGTAAGAGAAAGCTAAGACTGAATAGCTGACTATTTATAAACACCATTGGGCTGGGAAGAGCTGAGTCAGGGAATAAGGATTGGGTGGGGTGGAGAATTAAGTATGGAAAACCCACTAAAAGGGACACATTCTCTGGCTGTTGTATTTGGATGATATTTCTGCTTTATGAGTTACTTATTTTCTGTCATTTGTGTGTTTATTTTAATTCAATGATATTCTTGTTTCTGATATATCATGTTATGATACATGCTATACAAACAAGACATGGTTCCTTGCCACTGGTTTAGTATTGCTAGTTAACAAGATTTTAAGAATATAGGTCATCTCTCCCCAAACGTATCATAAATTTTACTGTAACAAAGATCATGAAATTTTTTGTGTTCATCATTTCAAAAACTGTTGAGTAGATATTTGCTATTGATATTAAAATGAAAAGCAATAGTTCTGGTTATTAAAGGGATCCAGATTTATAAAAATATGTGATTTTTTTAACAGGCAAGTTGTGGCAAGGTTAATTCATAAAAACTTCTGGAAGTGGTGAAGACTCTTAAAAGAATGCTCTTTTGAACTGAGGTTTCCAAGGTAGAAGTGCTTCAAAAGCTCTTGAATGTGTGGGAGGTACAGGAGACTGAGCAGTCTATACGAGAGCATGGTCGTGGAGGACAGCAACATGACGCAGGATGTACATGTGCCAGTTTGCTGAGGGTAGGGCTAGCAAAGAGAAATGATATTGTGCAAATGGGCAGGGGCTGAACAAAGGTCTTTCTATAGTATGCAAAGGAGATTAAATAGCATGTTTTGATGATTAATGTTGCTCAGGCAAGATGTGTTTGGACTTGTATGTTGGAACCATATTCTGTGGCAAAGTGGAAAGTGGAGGAGGCAAGGGGCATGACTGAGCAGGGAAACTGGAATAGATGTTATTGCAACCATCTGTGACAGACAGGCCAGGAGAAACGAGGCAGGAAATAAGGTACAAAAAGCACTGGGAATGAAATGAACAGATCTCATGGTTTAATGAAATATGAGGGGGGCGGAGAGGACAGTGGCCTCATCTTCTTGTTCACAAATTCCATCTCCAGAATCTATAGGATGAGATCATTCGGGATCCAGTGAGTATTTGTCAGAATAATCAAGAGGGAGAATCCAGGTGGCTCTTGGGTGCCTGGCTGAAACAGTCAACAACGAGAGAGATGCAGGAGTGAAAGGTAGTGTATGACCTCAGCAGGACACATACAAGTAGTTTTCAAAAGACCCAAACTATTAGACATATAGTGTAAGAGATTAGGGTAGGGGAACTAAGAGCCAAAAAGATGCTGAAAGAAATGCCAAGTTAACTTTAGAAACACAGAAAGAGCAGTGGGTTAAGGGAACACCAGAAGTTAAGAGAGCTGTTTTCAAGTCAAAGGACACAATGGCTTGTCTAGAGTTCAGTGAGAATGAAGTTGGAGAAAATCAGCTCCTGGAGAGTTCAGGAAGCGTAGGAATCACTTTTACCTAACCTTGCAACCAAAGATGTTTTTAAATCATTTAACACTATCTCATCTTGCTTATTGTATGAAACAGGTTTATTAACCCTTGGCTTCTTGTAACCTAAAATGTATACCTTTAATCCCTAATGATCTTCCTTGTCCTTGACCCAGAATAATGTATGAATGTGCATGTGTGTGCTTGCATGCATGTGTAAGCATGTGTGTGTGTGTGTGTGTGTGTGTGTGTGTGTGTGTGTGCGTGTGTGTGTGTGGTGGATATCAAGCAAGTGTTGCAAGCAGTGGATATTCCTTGGAAGCAACTTATCCTATTTTTGTTGGAAACAACAGGTGGGATTAAATTGATAACATCTGTTTGTGTTTGTGTACTTATGGGTCTAAATCAGGACGTCAGAAGAGGCATAATCCTCTGATAAGACAGTTTCCCTTGCTTTCTCCATTTCATGCTGGACGGGAGGTTTGAGAGGAGAGACCTTGTTCCAGAGCACAGTTCTGAGAGAATTCTGAAGGAACATGCTATCAGAACAGTTTGGGTCCCCTTTTGGCTAAAATGGATGCTAAGAGTCAGGCTGTTTAATCACATAGCAACACAAGGAAGAAATAGCACTAATCCTGGGGAATAGAGGACTCTTGCCTTTTTATTTGGTACATCAGAAATTAGAGAAGTTAAACAAATTGTGGCTTTGTGTGTCTCCATCTCTTCACATGAAAAACATGGAGACAGACTATGGAATGATGATTTCAGCAGTAACAATATGCAGGTTAGCAGATGATCTTCCCACAGAACCTCAATGTGGAGATCAACAGCACTGTAAGACACAGACTCATATCAGCATTTCTGATAGGGGCTGGACAGCTACACATTGTATTGTGAATGTTAATATCAGTATTTTTTAAAGGATTGTCCTTTTTAAATTAATGGGTTTATGCTATACAGTCTGATGAATCATTTCCATATCCGTGATGGTGTGCACTAATTACACATCTTAGTGGATTCCCATACAGGTCTCTAGAGGTTTTAAGTGGTTGATTTCAAATATTAGCTACATAAAAACACCTCAGGTGCTTGGTAAAATTCAAGTTTTTGATCCAGGAGGGTCTTGCAATTGATGTTTTATCAAGCACCCTCCTGTGATTCTGATAGGTGTGAAGAGAGACTGACTACTTGGAGAACTGCTTCCTGAAACTTTTGGATGCTGTGATTTCTCTTAGCTGGTGTCTTGCGCCCTCAGGCGGTGGAGTGTGGAATTGTGAGGCTTGGATTTCTCATGTTCACTGATTTGAAAGTGGCTTTTCTCTGTCCACTTCTGATCTAGCCTTATTTAACTGCATTATAAATCTAATAATGCGAGTGTAGATTATTATTTTGTTTTGAGAAGTTTAAGGGAGTCTTTAGTCAAAAATTCCTGGAGAGTCACTGTGATAGGAGCATTTTCATGACCAAGTGAAATCCTTTGCTCAGGTTCTCCCTCTGTAAATCTTTAAGAATCTGTAAGATCTGTTTTAAAACGAGGCAGACCCAGAGTCTGAAATGATATGAGTTTTTATTTGCTATTTTTCTTAGCTCTTGAGGAGGACGTGATTGGTAACTATAGACGAGAGGTGGGCATAGAAGTAGCTAGAAGTGGTGATTCCCTCTTCCCCTTCCTTTCCTGCCTCTCATGCTGTCTGGTGACCCTAACCTCAGACATGTGACAGGAGGCTCCTGAGAACATTCACTTCAAGTACTTTTGTGCAGCAGTGTTGCTGAATTACACATCACAGGATTATTTGCTCCTATTGTGGTTTTTTTATTCATTCAGTCAGTGTTCATTATGCTCCAGGCTGGACTATGGTAGGGACATCACAGTGAACAGAGCTGACAGTTTCCATTTGTTTGGGGTTCCCATTCAAATCGTGGAGACAGACAAGAACCAGAACTATGAAAATTACCCAAATAATTATAATTTGTGGGGCTGGAAAGATGGCTCAGTAGTTTAGAGCACTGACTGCTCTTGCAGAGAATGTGGGTTCATTCCCCAGCACCCATATGGTAGCCAACAGCCATCGGAAACTCTAGTTCCAGGAGATCCAGTGCCCTCTTTTGACTTCCATGGGCATTGCATGACATGGGCGCTCTTATACACAGAAAAAATGAATAAAACTTTAAAAAAAGAATTATAAATTGAGGTAAAGGTTATGGAGGAGAGAAAGAACTAAGTAGAGGGTAAGTTGCTTGGGTTGAATGAAACATACTTTAGTGAAGGTGGCTGGGGAAAACAGACTAGAGAAAATTCAAGCTACCATGTTTATTGAGCTCAGAGCTGTTTTAAATGCTGTTTATCCATTAATTCTGTTAAATGTTGAACTTTGTTAGGGAATATCTGGCTATTAAAACCATCTGATGGGTTAGAAAACTGAGGCACTGAGTCACTTAACATATAGTTTATAAGTGGTGAAAACTGGATTAAGGTTTACACAGATGGCTCTGTAGCCTACTCTCTTGAAAATACTGACAGCCAATTTTTGTCAAGAGAGAGGATATAGCATGACAGAAGCTTCTGGCCAGGAAAACACTTCATGGGTGTGGCTCTGGAAGAAGACCTGCCAGAGAGAAGCACAGAGATGGGACAGTGGGCTGGTTACACTGGGAGGCAGACTTGGGTCTGATCCTTACTTCCTTTGGGAATATGGTAAAGAGGCAAATTTGGGTCTTATTCCAGGAACAGTGAGAACCCATAGGCTGTTTGTTTTGCTTTAGTTTGTCTTGTTTTGAGATAGGATCTCCCTGAGGCCCCAGCTGGCCTGAAACTCTATAGACCAGGCTGGCTTCGCTCTCGCGGAGATCTGCTTGCCTCAGCCTCCCAAGTGCTGGAATTAAAGGTGTGTGCTGCTATGTCTGCACATAAACCATTGTTTAAAAAATTATTTACTTAATAACCACATACTTAGAAGAAGCATTTCACTACATCAGCATTGACATAGTCAATAACAATTTTCTGAGCTAGGCTGCATCTCTTACAAAACTGGCTGTACATTTTAGGTTTACAGTTAAATTATTACAGTTATACAATATTGTACTCAGTGTAAACCATATAAGACATAAAATTAAATGAGGTTTTAACCTTTAAAAAAGATCTCCATTTCATTATTAAAATACATAGTTTCATGCAGAAAACATTTTTAATGCAATTGACATTAAGATGTTTGCACGTGCATTCCTGATCTCTATATATCAGATTATTACTAGTCACAGTTACTTTCTGAGCTCCTTGGCATCTGAGCATGGATATAAAGGTAACTCTTACTACAATGTAGAGATTACACTGCAGGCAGGAAAGCCAACACAGAGGCCATTTAGGAGGTGGACAGATTTTGGTGTAGAGATGGGGATCTGAACAAAGTTTAGAGGCAGAGTGATGAGTACTGTGTGTGATGAACGGTTTTCCATCCTCATAAAGGTGGGAGGCTGCACACCAGATGGTGCTGGGGTGCAGGCTCTTCGTAGACATGTGTTAACTCAGCAAAGAATATTTATTAGATGATAGCTCCTGAGAGAGTTAGAGGCAACAGCAACAACACAGTAAAAAAAAGTCAGAGCATCTTATTTCTCCAGCACAACAGAGCTGTTGGTGGTTGAATGAAAGTTCTTTCTGTTAGTACACATTCTCACAGATGAGAACACAGAGATCAGAGAAGTAAGTGATTGATTGCTTAACTGCTCGTTTTGGACTTGGAAGTAAAACAAATGTGCTTTTTCTTGACCTAACACCTGCAAAACTGATTTCTACTTAAGAAAGACAAGTTTAACTTTTAAGTCAATTTCCCACCAAGGTTGGAACACTGGGGTCCTTTGTTACAAGTCAAGTGTTTCTTAAGTTTTTCTTCCTTTAATTCGAAATGATTTTCTCTGAAGACATTGGAGCCATTCTCATTTCAAAACACACTTGAAGATGGCATTCTTCCTGAGACTGTCCCCTCTCTCTTTATTTGTACAAAGAGAAACAGAGGAAAGGAGAAGTGAAAAAATTCACTTTCCTATGACTTGGTCAAATCTAAGTCCCTATGTTTGCCTGCAGGAATTCTTCCTCTGGACTGCAAGTTAGCTGTTAGGCTGAGAAAGGTTCAGGGAACTGCTGAATTCTTTGGTCTACAAGGGTCAGTGTGGAGGCAGGAAACAGGAGGGGGCTGCATTTAGACAGATGTCTTTTTTCAACTATAGCGAACTGAAATGTCCCCGAAGAATTTCTCAAGTGTTTTTAAGAGTGAGGCACATTCTAGAAACCTGGGTTAATCTTACCATGGCCCTTCTCTCCTGTATAAAACATCAAATTATTTTGCAGTGTTGAGTGGTTGTTTGCTAGTTCAAACTTCAAGTGGAATTCATAACTGAAGCTGATGCCTGGACTCCATGAATAAGTTAGGACTGCGGGGCATCCAAAGGCATCTGTGCCACTCAACTTGGGCTGAGTAAAGTTAATAGCTGTAGAAAAACCCAAAGCAAACAGACAGAATCAACCTGTGCATGCACTTGTGGAAGGAGGACCGTACATGTACGTTGCTAATGTATCTGGGGAGACAGGCTGTTTACTACCACATTAATTATACTTAAGTATCCTTCTGGGTTGAGCAAGTAAAGTGACTCAATGGGGTATTTCAAAACCAGAACAAAGAATATTTGTGCTGTTCTGAGATCCTGTGTGTAACCTTTCACTCATATACCCTTTCTACATGGTAATTTACCTTAAAAGCAAATCCTTGGGCTATGAAACTCAGTTTAAAAAAGATAAAAACATTTAAATAACTGGCAATCAAGGTATTTGCTCAGGTGCTTTGTAAACAGGATCTGGCATCTGAACACTGGACATGACTCACAGTTTGGAACACAGGTGTGCTTTTCTCTGAACCTTTATATGAGCCAAAGCCACAAGCAAGTTAGGAAACTTGAGGAAAGGGAGAGGAATGGGTCAGTTTCCATCACCATGCTGAATGGTCAGTGCTTTGAGAAAAAATAATTGTCTAAAAGAAATGCCTACCCCTATCCTGCCTGGATCCCTGTTAGAGAAGAAAAGCACAGAGCTGGTAGATCTGAAGTTGTAGGGACGGTGCCACAAACCGGAAATGATGAAGCAGAAATTTAAGGAGAAGCTTAACTCAAAATAGAGCTTAACCGTGGCGCTATTAGCCATCTATGCTCTCTTTTCATCCTGGTTCAAGTTTATTTCCAACTCTTCACTTTTACTGTTCTTTCTGAAAAAGAGATTCAATTAATTTTTATAAAATAATTAACTTTTTATTTTATGGGTATGACTGTTTTGCCCACATATGTAAACGCAGTACCCACGGAGGTCAGAAGAGGGCATCAGATCCCCCTGACCTGCAGTTATACACCGTTGTTAGTAACCATGCAGGTGCTGGAAACTGAACTTCGGTCCTCTGCAAGAGCAGCCAATGCTCTTAACTAACCACTGAGCCGTCTCTCCAGCATCCCCACTCCCCATTAGTTTCTATTTTTTGACCCCAAGAGGTCCACAGGAAACAGGAAGTGCAGTGATGAACTCCCTCCCTGTTTGCTGGGTGCTCCTAGGATCTTCTTTTATTGAGTGGGACAACTGGGCAGAAGGGTTACTGGTCTTGACTGACTGTCACTTTTTCTCAAGAAATGTTGGATCTTTTGGGTTTCTGTGAAAGAATTCTTTCTCTCTCTCTCTCTCTCTCTAGCCACCTTGTGGGTGCTGGGAATCAAACCCAAGTCCTCTGCAAGAGCAGTCAGTGCTCTTAACTGCTGAGCCCTCTCTCTCTCTCTCTCTCTCTCTCTTTTGGAGACAGGGTCTCCCTGTAGCTCCAGCTATCCTGGAACTCACTAAGTAGTCCAGGCTGGCCTTGGACCGACAGAATTCCACCTGCCTCTGCCTCCTGAGTGATGGGATTAAAGGCATGTGTCACAACACCTGGGGAATGTTTTCCAAATATTTTTTAGTACCTAACACTCAAAGCAAAAGAGCCTTTTCCATCTGGTTATTATTGTTTATGCAGCAGGTGACCTCCATCCTGGGATGATGTCTCTCTTTATCAGAAGCTTGTGTTTCTGATTGACTCTTGGTCTTGAATGTTTACCTGGAATAGCTGAACACTTCATTTTGATGTTTTATTAAAATCGTAGTTTACTCATGTACAGCATAAGGTAGTGAAAAAATTTTCAAGCCTGTCAAGATGTGAAGTAGGGATCATCCTCGTATTTCTAGTTCTGTTATTTTTTAATCTAATGGAATAATTTATGGTCTGTATTTTAGGGGTAGAAACACTCTTCCCATCAGGCACTCTGCTCTCAGTAGTACTGTGGGTAGGGCTTTGTGGGAAATGACACCTACTAGAATGAAAACTGTATAAAATACTGATAGTCTCCGGGCGTGGTGGCACATGCCTGTAGTCCCAGCACTTGGGAGGCAGAGGCAGAGGCAGGCAGATGTCTGTGAGTTCAAGGCTAGCCTGGTCGATACATAAATGGATGAGTGATGATATAGATGATAGAGAGATGGTAGATAGATACAAAGATATATACATAGATAGATAGATCGATAGATATATAGATAGATAGATGGATAGTAGGTCTGGTGCCTCAGGCCTATAATCCCAGCTACTCAGGAGGCTGAAACAAGAGAATCACAAATTCATGGCCAGCTTGGTCAATTTAGTAAGACCCTATCTCACAAAATTATAGGAAAAAAAAAAAAAAAAAGAACTTCGAATACAGCTCGGTGGTATTGGTGCTTGCCTTGCATGTATGAGGCCCCAGCTTCAATCCTCAGTACTGTAAACAAAACAAAACAAATGCTTAACAATTACATTAACGACAAAAAAGAAGCAACCCAACCCTCCAAATAGTGAAACAGAATTCAATTACATTTTGCTACTGAAATAGAAGAGAATTGACTAGCTTCTTTTTCTTTTTTTTTTTAATTTTATTTATTATTTTTTTAATGTTATGTGTATGTGTGTGTTGCCTGCATGTGGGTAAGTGCACTCATGTCGTGCAATGCCCGTGGAGGTCAGAAGAGGCTGTTGGATCCTCTGGGGCTGGTGTTACAGACAGTTGTTAGCTGCCATGTGGGTGCGGGGATTTAAACTCGGGTCTTCTGCAAGAACAACCAGGGTTCTTAACCTCTGAGCCATCTCTCCAGCCCCTTCTTTCTAAGTCTATTTAAAGGTTTGATTGCATTTAAATGAGGTTGAGATAGCATGTAGATTTTACTGTCAGACCCTCTGCCTGACACTGGTGACACCAGGATAAGAACTCATGCTGTGTGAAGGCACAGCTAGTGTGAGGAGAAGATTTATTAGCCTGAATCGCACTGAACGTTGATGCTTGGCTGCCAAGCAGCAGTTCACCTGCTAGGCTGAGGGAAAAGATCATTTTATGGGAGAGGAATAGCATGTCCTAAGACGTGAAGGTCAAAACAACATATACCCAGGGAACTCATGAAATCTGTGAGTTTTAGAATGAAGTGTAGAGAGCGTAAGGAACTAAAACAAGACAGACAAGGGCTTGATAACTTTCTCCATAATCTTTGAGTGGTTGGGCAATGAACAAAGTTGCTCTTTGGAAATACCAGTCTGTCGACAAAGTGTGATGCTCACTCAGAGGGAGAGAGGTGGAGGTTCAACCTTCAAGAATGAAAATAAAGAATTTGATTATATCAAGAAACCAGGGGCTGGAGAGATGGCTCAGCAGTTAAGAGCACTGGCTGCTCTTCCAGACGATCTGAGTTCCATTACTAGCACCCACATAGTGGCTATCAACCATCCCTAACTCCAGTTCCAGGGAATCTGACATCCCCTTCTGGTCTCCTCAAGCATGGCACACATGGGTACACTTATATATGCAGGTGAACTATATTAGCAACTTAACCTAAGTTACTCCATCTTGCTCAGAATAGCTATTTTAACAGTAACTTCTTTCCCATTTAAGGGAAACATTTAAAAAGAGAAAACTGCCTTGAGTTCTAAGAAATAGCTCAGTCACAAACCAGTGGAACGTGCTAATCTCAGACATTCTACATCTGGCTTACTGCTTGTTTTTGCTTCTGTAACTTGCTTACTATTTTAGGTCACCTTGACACAAAGTATAAGACCACCCTGTTATTGTGTGACCACCCGGTAACTGCTGATTTCAGCTTTCTTACTATACTTGTTATGGCTAGGAAGTTGACTAATTTTAAAATTACAAAGTTGATTTCCAAGTTATATGTATCATTTATCTGTATAATGATTGGTTGTTGATTAATCGATTCAAAGTTCTGCTATGTTGTACAAACCTGACTGGTTCACAAGTGTACTGTTTGAATAATATTTCTGTAATCCTATAAAAACTCTGACCCAACAATGATCAGGGCTGCATGTACACCCGAGATAGACAACCCGAACAGGTCGAAATAATAAACATTTACCTTGCTACTTTTCTTAAAGTGGTGCTGGTGATTTTTTTGTGATGTCTAACAATGTCTATGATGAGATTTTTTTCTGGTTTGAGTTTTTATGGGACTTGTGTGTGCTGTCACTGTTGCTGTGAGTTCATATGAGTAACTGACCAGGTGTTTGGAAAACTCTTTTTCCTTGTGGTCACCCACCACCTCTGACTCTTACAATCTTTCTAACCCCTCTTCTGTGAAGAACTCTGTGCCCTGTGGGAAGGGATGTGATACCGATGACTCATTTAGGGCTGAACACTCTGCATTCTCTTATTCTCTGCACATTGACCAATCATGGGACTCTGACAATTGTCTTTTACTGCAAGAAGCTTCTCGGATCAAGGTTGAGAGATGCTCTAATCTATGGGTATTGCAGTAAGTCATTAGGAGTCATTTTAATACTGTATCACTTTGAAGAATGATTATTAGCAGCTTCTCCCCTAGGACCCAGGACCAATCCAGCCACAGGTTCTTGGCCCTGAGGACAATGCCAGGTATGGGTTCATTCTCTGCAGTGGGCCTTCAATCCAATCAGAAGGCGGTTGATTACTCCCACAACACTCATGATACTATTACACTAATATGCATATCTTGCCAGGCCAGTCATTAATGTAACTCACAGGATTCAGAGCTGGGTAAGACTGATGATTACTTTTCTCCTCCTGCAGCATGCATAGCACCTCCCAGCACTATGAAAGCTAGTCAGCAGGGATGAAGCTTGGCAGTCAGTTCCCACTTGATTTCTCCATGTTCTATGACTCAGCTCTGTGTTGTCTTCAGCAACAGGGTCTCGCTGTCAAGTTCTGGAGGGTAACCAAGAGCTATGGCAATATCCTGCAATAGTTGGGGTCAATGGAATCCCACTAGCTAACAACTCAAAGA
>NW_008353878.1:219866-230724 GCF_000622305.1 Nannospalax galili | reverse complement strand
TTAAGAGCACTGGCTGCTCTTGCAGAGAACCTGGGTTCAATTCCCAGCACCCACTCAGCAGCAAACAACCATCCATATCTCCAGTTCTAGGGGATCCAACATCCTCTTCTGACCCACAGGCACTGCACGACCTGACCTCTGACCTATAACAGCAGGCAACACACATATACATAAAATAAATAAATAAATATTTTAAAAAGAGAAATCAACAGCTTAACAGAGTTAAGCTTAAACAGAATTGGGAATGTGAAGAAATTTTATAGGCCACTCATTGAAAGTTAATGGTATGATATTCACAGTGAACAAACAGAAATGTATTGATAAAAATGTATAATCATATGTAAATCCAAGACATAATTTTATATAATCACAAATAAATACATCTGAAGTTTGAGAACTACTATGACTGCTGAGAATAACCACAGGAGAGGACTCTATCACGTTTCAAAGACTAGAGTGACACTATGAGCAACAAAATCACTTCTGTATGTGGCTGTTGTTCACTTGAATTGTGACAAGGCTTGACTGAGATGCATTAATACGAAAAAAGAACATTATCGACAATGTTTTTATATGCACTATATACTGATCCAAATGAAATGTACCATTAAAATAAATATCACCTATATATATTTTTTTACTTAACAAATGTACCTACTAGAAATAAAATTACCAGGCAGCTCACCTACTTCTATGAATGACACGAGAGAGACCTAAGTGTTCTATGGAAGGAAGTTGAGTTTTTCCTCCCAAAATTTGGTTGTGGTTTACGTCAAGGGACTTTCTCTTCAGGTAACTCTGAGCCCATAGTGATTGGGCCCCAGGAGAGCACCAGAAGTTGGGAGGATCCAAGATGGTACAGCCCATCACTAGGAGGCTTCTGTGTCCTTGTCCACACTGCCATGGCTGATCAGGCAGGAGCACATAGACGAATTCAGATTAGGACGAAGCCTTTAGATGGTATAGATCTTTTCGTTCTTTGAAGTGACCCCTTTATGATCTCATTTTCCATACATTTGGTCAATCAGGAGAGTAAACAGATCATAATGGGGATATTTGGGGGTTATTAAATATACTTGTGTTTTATAATCTCTAGTTGCCTCATGGTTTCTATATGTAATTTCATGCATTTTCTCTACTTCATTTATAGTATTGAACTGGGGACGTGATGAAGGAAGATCCTGGAATTTAAAGTGAAAATTAACTGGTGTGTGGAACAAGGCAGCAAAATCACTAGCAATGTTCAGGAAATAGACATAGTCAAAAGTACTTTGATTTCATCTAGGGCTATTAAGGATTCTGAGAACACTGAGTGAGGGAAAACTGTCATACTTCATACAATATTACAGTGCTATATTACAGTTTCAACATATAATCCTTTTGGAATTTGTTATACTTACAAACATATTTTAGTACCAATTGACAAAAAATGCCTTGTAAAATTCTGTTTTCTAATTTTGGTAAGGTAAACTTTTCTCACTCACAAATGCATAAAAATTAGTTATTGTTGTTTTAAGTAGACCTGCATATTTTTCCTTTAAAAACATATTGCATTTGATTCCTTTTCTTAAATCACTGGCGTTATGTGTACAGAAGGGGCCAGCTGTGATGTACATGGGAGGTAGGAAGCAGGAAGACAGATCATTCAATTTTCAGAACCTCTCCTATCAGCTCTGCAGCTGGGGTAACCGAAACCCATCTGGAAGCAGCACAGGGTGTTCCCACAGTTTGGTGATGGAGGAGCCTAGCCAGCTCAGGCTCCCTCCTGATTTCCCCACTCCTTGTGTAAGCTTGGATACATCATTTAACACATCTGTTTTAGTTTCTTCATCTATAAAATGAGAAAGTGAGAACTCGGATTCTGCGACAAACAAGGAAAGCAGATAGCTGAAAGAGGCGCACAGCTGGTGAACCACAGACCTCGAGTGAGCCAGCCTCTCCTTCCAGGGCTGTGATGCTGCTCTATTCCCCAGTCAAGCCACTTCTGCTGCTTTTCAGACAACTATTTCATACTCCCCTTTTCTTCTTGAAATCCAATATGTCTTGTCTTCCTGTTGATTAAGGATCTTGATTCTTATTTCACTGGGGAAAATAAACCCTGTCAGCAAAGATCTGCTACGATATTTTAGTATCCAATCTACCAACCTCATCTTCATTTGATATTATGCTCTGCCTTCCCTCTGGCTCAAACATGCTTTACTGCATCTGCTCAAGGGCATTGCTTCAGAAACTCTGGCCCACCTTCCAGGAGACAAGAAATCCTCCACTGGACCATTCCCCTTAATACCAAATACGCTGGTATGCTGGAGCATCTCTATCTTAAATGGAAACCTTCCCCTACATCACACGTCCCTGTAGCTGCTCTTGTTTTCTCTGCTCACTGGTGCAGCGATATGCTTTCCAAAGTGTCCATATTAACCATTTCAAAATCTTTCTGTCAATTCACATTCTATTTAGTCTATATTTTCCATTCTTTCTTCAAAACTTATGTTAAATTCACTAGTGACCACTATCTTCCAAATCCAGTATTAATGTTCTCATTTTACTCAGTGTCTTAGAGGCAAGTGATATGGCCAGTTTATCTCCTGATACACATTCCTCACTTGGTTTCCATGATACTGTCTTTTCTAATATTCTTCCTGTCTTTGAAGCTGTCCCTCCTCATTCTCTTTTCCTTTCAGTTGTCTCCATCTGCTATGACTCCCACTCTGCTCATGAGTACCATCTAGAGATGGATGACTCTTGATCACAATAATCTGTATTAATATGTATCTTGTAAGTCCAGTAAGAATCTCAAATAGCACACACAAAACAGGACTTGATCACCATATCTAATCTGCCTTTGGGGCGCAATACTTTTCTTTCTCAATCAAATCTTTTTTATAGTCTTTCCTCTCCACTCAGAACAAAAACTAGGCACCATCATCCTTAAACTGTGTTTTCCTCTGCTCCCTCAGCCAGTTGTCAATCCTAACTGCATTTTCAGAATATATCTCAAATGTCACCACCACTGTTAATGCCTCCAAATTCCAATGCAAATGTTTTAGCCTGGAATAGGACATTTGCTTGTTAACTGGTCTCCCTGCTGCCAGTGTCATTCTATTGTAGTCTCCTTCCCATACTGGAACCAGGATACCTAAAAAAGATGTCATTTATTTATTTATTTGTTGATTTGTTTATTTATTTTTGCCTGTGGGTATGTGCGCATGTGTTCTGGCACCCACAGAAGCTGGGAGAGGGCATCAGATAGATAGAGCTGGAATTACAGGAGGTTGCGAGCAACCACACATGGATGCTGGGAATGGAACTTGGGTCCTCTGCTGAGCTATCTCTCCAGCCCCCAGAATACATTAAAAATATAAACTAGACATCAGTGTTTATTCTTGAAATTTGAAGTAAGTTTAAAGGGTCTTTCCATAGCCCAAAGCCCTTGTTCTCCAAATTATTTAAACTCATTTGTTTTAGTTTGGTCTAACAGTGCCAGTTTCTTCATGTTTCACAAACAAACAGGGCATCCTGGTTCATAGCTTCTGTTCTTGTAGTTCCAGTGCTTGGAACATTTCCTTCTACAAACATGCAAAGCTGCTCCATCACTTCCCTTGAGACTGCTTGTGTCCTCTTTAAAGACCTCTCTCTGACCAGCCTGTTAAACCATGAGTCCCTTTTACCTCCATAGCTCTCTGATTGCTGAAATGGCTTTATTTACCATGGCTTAATTCTGTCATATGCTTTTTATTTTTTACTTTTAATGGTTTCTTTTCCCAGTTGGATTGTATAGCCCATTAGAGCAGAGAGTTTGCCAGAAATTCATGAACTTGAGGCTAGGTAACAGGGCTCAGTGCAGTGAATATGGGGTTCAATATTTACCAAATAGTTGGATGGATATATGCAAAGGGTCAGACACAGTGCTATCCATTTATGCTGTTTTTGTAACTATAAAGTACCTTCACTGTTCTGTTCTTATGAAACTGTGGGAACTCTACTTAAGTGACTCTTCGATTAACCAGAGACATCACCAGAGCTCATTTTTTTTGTTGTTGAGGTTTTTGTTTTGTTTTGTTTTGTTTTTTTAAATTTTACGTGTGTGTGTACAATGCCTACATGTGTGTAAGTGCACCTGTATGCCCATGGGGGTTAGAAGAGGGTGTTGGATTCCCCTGGAACTGGAGTTATGGATAGTTGTTAGCCACTATGTGGGTGCTGGAAATTGAACCCGGGTCCTCTGCAAGAGCAGCCAGTGATCTTAACCACTGAACCATCTCTCCAGCCCCTTGTTTAACTTAAAAAAATATTTTTCCATTTATTTGCTTCTAAAGAATAAGAATGGCTCTAAATTTTTTTCTAGTTAGAATCATTTTCTAATGTAGGAAAGTATTCAGACAATTAATGCCCCAAACCAAAGCCTGAGATCACCACCTTGGCAAAGCAGTTGATTTTCATAACTAAATTGTATAAATATAACTATGATTTCACAAATTTTATTTTATAAACACGTGGTTCTGTTTAGTTTTTGATATTAATATCTTTTTAAACCATTTTATTTTATGTATATGTGTATTGCCTGAATGCATGTAAGTGCACCGGTGTCTTGCAGTGCTCATAGAGGTCAGAAGAGGGTGTTGAATCCCCTGGAACTGGAGTTACAGACAGCCGTCAGCTGTCATGTGAGTACCAGGAATAGAACTTGGGTCCTCTGCAAGAGTGGTCAGTCCTCTTAACCACTGAGACATCTTCCAAGCCCCGACAACAATATCTTTTTAAAACTTTTTAAACTAATTATATCTACTGGATAGTTTGTGACAGAAATTTTGGCTTTTGCATGACAAAATGTCTGTCATATGTTCACAATCTTAGGATTTTACAATATGGATTTGAAGAAAGCTCCATAAATTCACGATGAAGTAATACAAGAAAGTGTGAAGTATCTTGTGATGGATTACCCTATCTAAATGCATTTGTTTTGAAACAAAGTTCATTGGTTTATTTACACATAGATATAAATGAGGAAAATGCTGTGGCTGATGCTGACTTGGAATTTCTTTTCTATGTAGGCCACTGTATACCATAACCTCAGTAGAGTGGACACCAGGGAGCACTTAGCGAGTGAAAAATCCAATATAGTTCTTCCTCTCTTATTATGTATTTTAATCAAGCAAGCAGATGGTAGATAGATTTTCATCCCCCCTGGAAACTGCTGATTTTGAAAGACTCTAGAATGCCAGTTTTCTAAGAATGGTGTTGAGCAGCAGATCATGTCTCAAAATAGACATTACACTTCACCAGGAAAATTAATTTACCCTTAGGCAGATAAATACATTTGTAAAAATGCAAGACCACTGCTGGCCTCTCCAGCTCTCTTTTGGAGAGTTGAGTGTAAACATTTTTCTTCTCTCTCTGATCTTGGCTTCTTCTTAGTTATATACAAATACGTTTGGCTCAGCATATTCTCACTCAGATGCAATTCAATGATGAAGACTCTTATATGATCATTTTCATTATTTTTACCTCAGTTGTTGAAGAAGCTCCTTAGAGTATGTCTCCATATTGCTCAATTTTTCATTTAGGAATAAATGATAATTTAAAAGTGTCACTTTACTTTAAAAGGGATGGATGGATTAACCATGTGTTCTTAGTGAGGCATTGATAGGGTTCTTAGATTGGTAGGGTTTTATTTCTAATACCCTTCAGTTATTTAGCTCTTAAAACGGAAAAAGATACTACCTTAAGTCTGTAGGGCAGACTTAACCCTTTATTTCAGACCAGTAAGCTTTTTACGCATTTAAGAGCTAGAGATATAAGCTTTCTGTCTTCTCCTACTCTTTGGTGAAGCTAGATTTCATGTAGTTGTGTTATCTGAGTCCATGATAATTGTTTTCATGTATTGTTTGTGTCAAGACAATTTTTGAACTCAGGCCACTTTAGCTCCCCCTACCCCTGGTCTCATTCTTTTATTGTACACAAAAATTATTGGTTTTATTTTTGGCATGCCTAATCAAAATACACATGTACAAATTTTTAAATATAAATATTTTGATGACATATTCAAAGGCCTTATAAACGGGCACCCTAATTATTTTAAAATCTATTTTTAAAAAGGGATGGAATAAGAATTTCCTGAGAGCTAGCTAACACTTAACAGGTGTTGCTGGCTTGAATAGAAAGCTTTTCCATTCCAAACAAGGATAAAGGTACTCCACACATGAATAAATCAAACGCTATTCAAATGCAATGTTCAACTTACCTACCAGTAAAACATGAAATAAATATGGTCTCCTTTTGCCAATTCCCACTCATATTAAATCATTCAAGAATTCTACATAGATATTTAACTCTTACCAGGATTGATTCACTAATTGTCAGAGAAAAGTTAAGAACAAACGGAATTTTACATTAAGCTGGAGCATTATCATTCCTGCCAGCAAAGGAAGCTGGAAATGACCAGCTTCCAAGCAACATGCAGGTTTTTCAGAAGCATAATCCTTAGAAAGCACTGCCATCTTCTGGCTTTTCAAAGTAAGTGCTTTGAATTTAATCAAGCACACCATTTTAGAGTTCCATGGCATATTTAAAAATATATATATCTGAAACATCTAGGTTCACCACAAAATATCTGCATCCCATTACAGTTTGTGAACTAAGGTCTGAAGATGGTGAAAGTGTCACATGCTTGTGTAATTCATATTACATATGCTGTGCAGTTTATACTAGGTTAAAAACCTGTGACTTGTAAGTTATTGTGAAAACATCCTAGCTATTGCATACTTAAATATTATGGAACTGATGTGTTTTCAACAGTCTTCTTATTCTCAAGTTAAGAGTTTCTGCATGCTGTTGAGTTTTCAGTTATTGAGATAGGAAAAGGTCATCATTTGAGTTCAAGGAAATGTTTTTTTTAAGTTTTAAATTATAACTCTAAAAACATGAATGTTTAATGTAACTGATTTCACCCCCAAACAAAGGTAGCAATGGCAACACCCAACCTTGTTCTTGTTGCTAGGTGCTCCATCTATTGTTTTGTTTTATTTCCCAGGGAACTCTAGTGCGATAGTCTTATACATGCATTTCTGTGGTTTGTAAAGAAAGAAAGGCTTGTTTTGGCTCTTGGTTTCAGAGTCGCAGTTCGTTATGGTGGGAAGACACAAAGAAGCTCATGGCAAGCAGGGGTGTGTGGTATCCTGGTGGAGCAGGAAGCAGAGCCGTATTGTTCTAATTTGCCTTCTGTTGCTGTGATAAAGAACTGAGCAAAACCAGCTTGCAGAGCAAAGGTTCAGCTTGTACTTCCAGGTTAAAGTCCAACAGGAGCAGGAACTTGAGCAGGAGCCTGAAGCGCAGCTCAAGGAGGACGCTGCTTACCGTCCTGCTTCCCTGGTTTGCTCAGCTACTTTTTTTCCTTTCTAATTATATTTATGTGTGTGGGTGCATTGCCTACATGTAAGTACACCCATGTCATGCGATGCCTGTGGAGGTCAAAAGAGGGTGTTGGATCCCTTGAAACTGGAGTTACTGTTGGTTTTTAGCCATCATGTGGGTGCTGGAAATCGAACTCAGGTCCTCTCCAAGAGCAGCCAGTGCTCTTAACTTGCTGAGCCATCTATCCAGCCCCTCAGTCACTTTTCTTATGCAGTCCAGGTCCACCTGTGGCACTGCGCACAGTGGGCTGGACCCTCCTACATCAATTGGAAGTTAAGAAATTGTCTCAAAGACATGGCCTGTGGTCAATCCAATGGAGAATGCTTCAGCTGAGACTCCCCAGGGACTGTAGTTTGGCTCAAGTTAACAAAAACAAACCAGCACAGATGTATTCCTGCAGTACTGATGAAACTCTGGGGCCAGCAAGATGACTCAGTGGATAAATGACTTGTTGCCAAACCTGATGACTTGAGTTCTAATTCCAGGACCTATATGGAAGGAGAGAACTGACTCAAGTAAGTTGTCTTCTGACCTCCACACATCCGTGATGTACACATGTGCACACATACACAAACACAAATATACACAAATTAATGTAACAAAAGCATACTAAAACAAATAATAAACTTTGACTTAGAGAGGTTAAGTCACAGATATAAGCAATGTCAGGATCAAAATCTGAACCCAGGCTTTTATGGTGTTTAGGCCTATGCACTTTCTCATGTGCTGTGCTGCTTATCTGTTGGGGTTTGGAGACTTGTCCCTGGTGGGTCTGTCCTCTAGGATATTAAGAACACATTAAACTCTTCCTATTCTTTTTACTGGGTGTGTGAGGTCATTTTCCACATGTATGCATGTGCCTGTGCATGTGTGATCATACCTGCATTGTGTGGGCCTCTTTAACAGTCTGATAAAGCCAATGGGAACTTTCCTTAGAAAGCGTTCCTAAATCCTTGAATTAAAATACATACAATTATAAGACAAACCCACTTATTTGAAATATAATTAAATACACAAGTTTTGTTATAGTAGAAAATGGATGCTTCTCTAATAATGTATTTAAACGTAAGTGAGCAGCAGGTATAATATTTATAGCAACTTCAAAATGTGAAGAGCCACAACATATTTTCATACAGTTTATAACAATCGTCATGAGATCATAATTTTCGTGGTAACAGAATCACAGCTACTGATGATGCTACTATGTTTTTTTTTTTTTTTTCTGGCATTCATGATTGAAGATACTTCAAATTGCTGCAGTTGTTCATCCACGTTTACAGTGCATTGACTCCGAGAGTCACCTGGATTCTACCAGGACATCTTCCGCATTTACAGGCTAATTTTCCTACCTTCGGTGTTTTCTCAGATTTCCTCTCCTCACTGAGGCCCTCCCCCGCTACCCTGCCTACCTTGCTTACTTGTATCCTTCCTCGTGTGATACAGATTTTTTTAAAAAAATTGCTATCTCGACTCAGTTCTGAGGCCCCGGTGAGAGGCCAGTTTCCCTGCTTGAACAGATGACTAAATCAATATGTTAAACACCTTCCAGAGCACTCATATTCCAGGCTACCATTCACTTGTGCTGATTGCCCTGGACTAGGCATAGGCAAGCAGACATGTATCCTATGCCCCTGTCCCTCAAAATCATTCAGATTAGCCAATCCACAGAAACCTCAAAACTCAAACTAGCCCCAAACAGCTCCAGCTTTTCATGTGGCCCTGAGTGCTAGCTTTCTCTCATTTGGTGCTGACAGAAATTTCTGCCTTGTATCTACCTGAGAATCCTGTGTTCGTCCATCACAATAAAAACCAAACAAATCAGGGCTGGAGAGATGGCTCAGTGGTTAAGAGCACTGGCTGCTCTTGCAGAGGACCTGGGTTCAGTTCCTAGCACCCACATAGTGGCTAACAACCGTCCATAACTCCAGTTCCAGGGGCATCTGACATCCTCTTCTGACCTCCATAGGCACTGCATGATACGGGTGCACTTAAACACATGCAGGTAAGACATTTATAAACATAAAATAAAAAGAACAACTGGGCGTGGTGGTGCATGCTTGTAGTCCCAGCACTTGGGATGCAGAGTCAGGCGGATCTCTGTGAGTTCAAGGCCAGCCTGGTGTACATAGTGAGTTCCGGGACAGCTGTGGCTACAGGGAAGCCCTGCTTCAAAAAGACAGAAAACAAAAAACAAACAAACAAACAAAAAACACAAAACAAACAAACAACCCAACCAACCAAACAAACAAAAAACAAAAAAAAGAACATATAAAATCTTAAAAACAAACAAACAAATAAATAAATTTTAAATTATAAATACCCTGATCTCCTGGGCATTATTCCCTCCCTCCCTCCCTCCCTTCCTTCCATTTATTTTTTGAGACAGGGTCTCCCTGTAGCCCCAGCTCACTTGGTATTCATTGTGCAGATCAGGCTGACCTGATTCTCAAAGAGATCCTCTTGCCTCTGTCTCCCTTGCACTAGGAGTGCACTGCCATTCCTGGCTTGTGTTTTCTTTCTTTCTTTCTTTTTTTTTTTTTTTTTTGATTAAGAACCTTTTTCTCATCTCTAGATTGTACATAATTTGCTTCTGAAATACTCAATACATAATACATTTGTATTTAATTCTGGATTTTTTTTAAAGTAAAAATATATTCCATTTATTGTTTATTCTATGCAGTTATATTAAGGCAACTGAACACAATCTAAAGCCAATAACAATACACCCAACAACAGTTCTCCTAGACAAATGGAATGAGGTAAGGCATGTGTGGCAGGCAGTAGAGGTGTGGTGCAGTGGGTGTGTTTCTCAGAAGGGAGATTGAACTTTTTGTAGCAAAGAAGCTTCAGCAACAGCTGCTTGAAGGTCAGTGGTCTTTCCTTCTTCCTTTTCGTTCAGATCCCATTCACGGATTATACAGAAGAAAGTGATGAACAAGTATAAGAAGGGTATGTTGATGTGTTTCAAGCATTCTGACTCGGGTTTTTTTGAATGCTTGAAATCATTTTGTTAAAACTATGTGCACGCCTTTAATCCCAGCACTTGGGAGGCAGAGGCAGGCGGATCTTTGTGAGTTCGAGGCCAGCCTGGTCTACATAGTGAGTTCCAGGACAGCTGGAGCTACAGGGGGACCATGTCTCAAAAGGACCAAAAAAAAAAAAGAACTGTGAAAGAAGTACAATAGAAAATTTCAGGAATAAGGAAAATATAATGTCTTGTCACCATGTAACCAACATAATTCTTATTCGTCTGTGCTCAGCATTGAAATCTTCTTTTTTTTTTAAATTTAATAACCACATACTTAGAAGAAGCATTTCATTACAACAGCATTGACATATTCAATAACAATTTTCTGAGCTAAGATGCATCTTTTTCAAAATTGGCTGTAAAATTTTAGTTTTACAGTTGACTTGTTACAGTTATACAATATTGTACTCAGTATAAACC
>NW_008353878.1:218469-219441 GCF_000622305.1 Nannospalax galili | reverse complement strand
GATCTACGTTTCATTTTGGAATATATTGTTCCTTGCAGAAAGACTCATAGTTTTTGCTACTAACATTGAGATGTTGGCACATGCATCTCTAATCTGTATACATCTGATTGTTGCTAGTCATAATCGGTTGCACTTGGATCCTTGGCACCTGTGTATGACTATGAAGTCATCGGGTGGATGAACTATATACAATCCGTTTCTATTTCTAATGATTAAAAAAAAAAACTTTAAATTATGTGTATATGTGTGTGACTGTGTGAGGGTGTGCACTTGAGTGTAGTTGCCCTGGGTGATGTGTGTGTATATCACACAGAACATCCCAAACCATCTTATTTGGCTATATACCCACTTCCCAGTTGGCACCATCCCATAGCCTCCCTCCCCCCACTAGAGCCCTTACATTCTGATATCCCTGATACTGTCTGCTGTGTTATCAGCACCCCAGCGAATCCACACTACTTGTGCTTCTGGTGAATCTAGTCAGCCTATCTAGGGTCTTTGTTTTAGGAGGGTCAGCTGTTCCTCTTCTAGAAGCGATCAGTTGTCAATATTCCTTTAGATAAGATTGGGGTCTGCTGTTCACTTTCCCAGTTGTATGCTGGGTTACTGTTTGGGAGTCCCTTTGTTTACTCTGGCCAACAACTCAAAAGAAGGTATCTCCTATCTGGCATTGTTGCTTGTTATATAGCCTTTAGCTACGCATATGGACTCTTAAGAAATTATATTGACCCCTTTAATCTTTGGTTATACTTTCCTTTTGGGTGTTTAAGGACATACAGTTGGCCATGATAAACCAATTTATTTTCATTCTTAAAGTCGTTTGAGGACCTGTTCCTCAGGGGTAACATGGGCTTGGGAGGAGCCACTGGCTCCTTTCTTTTAACAGTTCTGCCAATGTGAAGATAAGTCAAAGGTCCTGCTCAACCATGGTTGGCTTTGCTTGGAAGCATGGAGGAAGTGATTCCTCTGTGT
>NW_008353878.1:183273-217796 GCF_000622305.1 Nannospalax galili | reverse complement strand
ACCTCAAGATATACACTCACATATAAGGATTTGGTGCTAGGATCTACAAATGAGGGAGAACATACATCATTTGTTTTTCTGAGCCTATGTTACTTCACTTAGTATAACAGTTTCTAGTTCCATCCATTTACCTACAAATTTCATCTTTCTTTACGGCTGAGTAAAACTCCATTGTAGAAATGAAGCACATTTTCATTATCCACTTGTCAACTGAGGGACACTTAGGTTGCTTCCATCTCTTATCTATGGTGAAAAGAGCAGCAATAAAGCTGGATGTACAAGTGTCTCTGCAATAGGACGAGTTCTTTGGGTATATGCCAAGGAATGGTATAACTGGGTCAAATGGTCGGTTCATTTGTAATTTTTTAAGCTTTCTCCACACTGCTTTCCATAGGGGTTGCACAAGCTTGCAGCCCCACCAGAAGTGGATGAGTGTTCCCCTTTCCCCACATCAACTCCAACATTTGGTATCATTTATTCTCTTGATCTTGACCAGTCTGACTGGGATAAAGCCGACTTGATCATGGTGGATGATCTATTTGATGTGTGTCTGTATGTAGTTTGCAAATATCTTGTTGAGAATTTTTCATCTATGTTCATTAAGGATATGGGTCTATAGTTTTCTTTTTTGGTTGTATCTTTACCTGGCTTTGGTATTAGAGTGATGCTGGCTTCACAGAAGGAATTTGGAAGTTCTCCCTCCATTTCTACTTTTTAAATAAATTAAGTAGTATTGGATGTAGATCTTTAAATGTCTGATAGAATTCTGCTGTAAATACATCTGGTACTGGGCTTTTTTTAGTCAGGAGGTTTTGTATTACTGCTTCAATTTCTTTTTGTGTTATGTGTCTGTTTAACCTGTTAATCTGTTCTTGCTTTAGTTTTGGTGGTTCCCATGCCTTTAGATATCCATCCATTTCTTTTAGGTTTTCAAATTTAGTAACATATAGGTTTTTAAAGTATTCCCTTATAATATTCTGTATCTTTCTGGTGTCTGTTGTGATGTTTTGTTGATTTGGAGGTGCTCTTTCTTTCTCTTGGTTAACTGGGCTAGCGTTCTATCAATCTCGTTTATCTTTTCAAAGAACCAGGTCTTGGAATTGTTGATTCTTTGTATTGTTTTCTTTGTTTTAATTTCATTAATTTCTGCCCTGATTTTTGTTATTTCTTCTTGTCTGCTGGGTTTGGGTTCCGTTTTCTGTTGCTTTTCAAGTGTGTTGTGTTGCAATGTTAAGTCACTTATTTGTGTCCTTTCCGATTTTTTGATGTAGGCTCTTACAGCTATAAACTTCCCTCTAAGGACCACTTTCAGAGTGTCCCAGAGGTTTTGTTGTGTTGTATTGTCCTTTTCATTTAGTTCCAGGAATATTTTTATTTCTTTCTTAATTTCTCTTTTGACCCATTCATCATTTAGGAGTGTGTTGTTTAATCTCCATGTGTTCATGTGGTGATTAGGGCTTCTTCCAGTGTTGATTGTAAGCTTTATTGCACTGTGGTCTGATAGAATGCATGGAATTATTTTGATCTTTTTGTATTTGTTGAGGTTTGTTTTGTGCCCCAGTATATGGTCGATTTTGGACATGGTTCCATGCGGTGCTGAGTAGAAAGTATGTCCTTTGGTTCTTGGGTGGAATACTCCGTAGATGTCTAAGTCCATTTGATATATGATATTGTTTAATTCAGATGTCTCTCTGTTAACTCTCTGCCCTGTTGACCTATCTAATGGAGACAGTGGGGTACTGAAGTCCCCTACTATTAATGAGTTGGGATTAATCTGGGTCTTAAAGTCCTGTAGTATTGTTTTTATGAAGTGGGTGTACCAGAGTTTGGTGAATATATGTTCATGATTGTAATATCTTCTTGATTCATTGTTCCTTTGATCAGAATGAAGTGGCCCTCTTTATCTCTTCTGATTAGTTTTAGTTTAAAGTCTATTTTGTCAGATATTAGAATTGCTACACCTGCTTTTTTCTTAGTACCATTTGCTTGGCATATTTTTTTCCATCCTTTAAGATAGTGTCCGTCCTTGAAAGTGAGATGGTTTCCTTGCAGACAACAAAAAGATGGGTTTTGTTTCTTATCCCATTCACCTAGTCTGTATCTTTTGACTGGGGAGTTCAGTCCATTAATATTTAAAGTTACTAACGAAATATGAGTATTGAATCCTGTCACTTTATTTCTATTTACATTTGTGATGTAGCTGTACTTTTCTAGAGTTATACCCTCATTGAATTTCTTTCCACAACTCCTTAGATATAGTCATTCCTTTCTTCAATTCTTTGTATTGCTTCTAGGATTCTCTGAAGGGCTGGTTTTGTGGACATGAATTCCTTCAGCCTATTTATGTCATGGAAGATTTTTCTTTCCCCTTCAACTATAAATAGACATTTTAGCTGGGTATAGAAGTCTGCGTTGGCATCTGTGGTCATTTAAAACTGGGAATACTTTGGTCCAGGCTCTTCTGGCTTTCGTAGTTTGCACTGAAAAGTCAGCTGTGATCCTAATGGGTTTTCCTTTATATGTGACTTGTTTCTCTTTTGCAGCTTTTAGTATTGTCTCTTTGTTTTTGTACATTTAGTGTTTTTACTATGATGTGTTGTGGAGAGTTTCTTTTCTGGTATTTCCTGTTTGGTGTTCTATACGCTTCTTGCATTTGTATGGGCATGTCTTTCTTTAATTTTGGAAAAATTTCTTCCACGATTCTGTTGAAGATTGGTCCATGCCCTTATCTTGGGATTCTTCTCCTTCCTGTATGCCTATGCTTCATAAGTTTGGTCTTTTTATGGTATTACACAATTCCTGCATATTCCATTCTTGTGATTTCTTAAATTTTTCATAATCTTTGCTTGAGTGGTCCAGTTCGTCCACTTTATCTTCCAGTCTTGATACTCTGTTTTCCATTTCATTTGTCCTATTGGTGAGGCTTTCTCCTGTCGTTTCTAATTGGCTTACTGAGTGTTTTACTTCCTTCTTCATTTCAGCCTCAGTATTCTTCAATATTTCTCTTTTCTGAATTCATTCAGAAGTTTATCCCTATCTTCCTTCAGTTCTTTGATTTCTTTTTTTGTGTGTTCTTTAAATTCAGTGAATTCTTTTGTCATGTTTATTATTATTTTGAGTTCCATGTCCTGCATTATTTCTAGGGGGTTCTCATTGTACTCCTCTAGAGGACTATTGGTATTTGGTGGCTATATGGTATTTTGGTTTTCATGTTGTTTTTTCTCTGTGATATTGACATGTGAATTTCTTTTGTAGTTTCTGATTCTTGTGTGAGACTCAAGCCTTAGGTCTGCTTTTTTTTGTGAACTTTATGTGTCTTTGTGCTTTAATTTTTGAGAATGAAAGGTTGGTTCCTCTAAGCTTCCAGTTGTCTCTTTTGATTTTATATTGGAGTGGTCAGATTGCTTTTGTCTTCAGGAGTTCCCACAGAGGCCCATGTCAGATGAGGATCAGGTGCTATCAAGCTTTCTCCTAAGGTCTGAATCCCTCCAGGATAGATTTTGGCCTCAGGAATTTGGGCATTGGACTGGCCTGGGAGCCAGGCCCAGGAAAGATGCTGGTCTAGGGCAGCTGGTGGCTGTGCCACCCAGAGATGCAAAGGAAGATGGGGGTGGGAGGCAGCTCCATTGGCCCCTGGGGACTGCACTGAGGAGCTGGGTTTGTCTGGATTCAAAGGACCAGGAAGAGGAAAGGTCAGCCTGGGCGTCCAGGAAAGAGGCTGTCAGGTTGTGCAGACCCAGGGAGGCAGAGGGACGTGAGGGTGGGGCCAGGCCCAGAGTGCCCCTGGGGACCCAAGAAGGAACTGAGTTGGTCTGGATGCACAGGATCAGGAAGAAGCAGTGGTGGTTCCCCAGGTGTCTGGGGTGCCAAGACAAGGAATGGGACAAGGCCCAGGCTAGGAGGAGAGACGGGTGGGGTGAGGTATGGGAGGGTGAGTGAGACTGGGGGAGTCAAGCGGCCCAGAGGGCCCAATAGACCCTAGAGAGAGAAGCCTGCGGGTCGGAGAGAGGTAATTCTGGATTTTATTTTAGTACATATTATGAAAGTAAGACAACTTCATTTTTTATTAGTTGGAGGATAAGTTTCCATTTTTATTTCCTAAATGAAATATTCATAATTGAATAAAACAGTAAATTTCACAACTATTACATTCTCATGAAGAGTGAATCTTTTGCTGGGTTTCCTCTTTGTCCTGCTGACCTATTATATATCTTCGACATCAGCACACCATTAATCATGATGATAGTGGTCTAGTGTTTTCCGATGTCTGGCAAGGCAAGTTCCCTTTTACATTTTTTCAGCTATTACACCTCACCTAGATATTCAGGGGTTGCAAATATGCATATTATTTTATATCAGGTTCAAAATATTTGACATTTTATTGAATCATCTTCTTTGTGCTAAATTTGACAAAATTGATTTTTATAGCATTTTCCACTCAAGAATATAGCACTAAGGTTTTATATTTTCTACATAGATGTCTTGCATTTTTCTTACCAATTTTATTCTAAGTATTTTTAAGGTTTTTTTTTTTTTTTTTTTTTTTTTGAGACAGGGTCTCCTGGTAGCCTCAGCTGGCCTGGAACTCATTATGTAGACCAGGCTGACCTTGATCTCATAGAGATCCACCTGCCTCTGCCTCCTAAGTGCTGGGATTAAAGGCGTGCACCACCACACCCAGCTCGGTTTTTTTTTTTTAAATTACTTTTATTTTATGTGTCTGAGTGTTTTGCCTACATTTATGTAAGTGCATCCATCTCGTGTAGTGTCCACAAAGGCTAGAGGAGGACATCATATCTCCTGGAACTGGAGTTAAAGATGGTTGTTAGGCTCCATGTGGGTCCTGGGAGCAAATCTGGGCTCTCTGCAAGAGCAGCCAGTGTTCTTAACCACTGAGAAATCTCTTCAGCTCAGGCCACAGTTTTAAGAGAAACATTTATTTTTACTTAAAAAAGATTTATTTATTATTTATGCATATGTGTGTGTGCCTGCATCAGTTTATGTGTGCCACATATATTCAAGAGCCTTTGGAAGCCAGAAGATGGTGTATGATCTCATGGAACTAGAGTTACATTAGGTTGTGAACTGCCATTTGGATGCTGGGAACCAAACTTAGGTCTTCTGCAAGTGTATGATCTCTTGGAACTATTGTTACATTAGGTTGTGTACTGCCATGTGGAGGCTGGGAACCAAATCTAGGTCCTCTGAAAGAACAATAAGCATTCTTAACCACTAAGCCATCTTTCCAGCCCTCTTAATTTTACTTTCAAGTGAGTTTTGAAAGTGTTTCAAGATGTTAAAATAGAAATTGCAGTTGAAGCACAAAGAAAATAGACATGACACATCAAAGTCAGGTCACCACGACCATGTCCTTCAAAGCAGGAGGCTGGAAGCCAGCTGGTGGTTCTTGACTTTCTGATCCTCTATGAGGATATAAAAAGCTTAGAGCACCCATCCTTTGACCTCATATTAAAACGGGAATTTTAGGAGCACAGTTTGATGAGCTTATCATGTATTTGTGAAGTCAAAGGTGAGAGAAGATGGGTTGGCTGCCTTGAGGGAGTGGGCATATGGTCAGCTTCTCATGTGGGATTTGTCAGCATTCTGGGGTCTGTCAGGAAAGGATGTTTGCTTTGAGTCTCATGTAGGCCAAGTAAAGGACAGAGACACTGAAGTGCTTTCCTAAGAAAGAATGACTTAAAGAGGCAAAGGATCTTATTAGGTAAAGCTAGAGTTGTCACAAGATTGTTGGACATTGAGGAAGTTACAAACAGCCAGCTGGGCTAGAGATACCTTTTGTTCGGGCAAAGAGAGCTATGGGCAAGAGACATCAGCCACAGGGACAGCAGAGCACCTGTGACAACTGCTGAACAAGTCAAGGTTGATGTTGAACATTTGCGAATTGTGAATGGCAGTGATGACAACTCAACCGCATTGGTGGAGAAAGCAGTTCTCTGTTGATTCTCCTTATCTGCTGGAAGGTCGAGAAACTGCAGGTAGTACAAGGGAGGAAGTTCAGGTTCCCTACTCCATGTCTTATACATTTCTATCTGACTTGGCCCCAAATGAAGATGGAAAAGCACAAAATTTAATGAAGATAGATTTATCATATCTACACCACATCTCTATCTATCTATCATCTATCTATCTGTCATTTGTCATCTATCTGTCTATCTAATCATCTATCATCTATCTATCATCTATCTATCATCTATCTATATCTATCTATCTATCTGAAAGTCAACTTATTAAATGGAATTCAGATTGTCCTGGGTTCCCAGAACAGGCCATGTAGGGAGGGACTTTTGCTTCTAGAGCCCCCAATGGCCAATTCATTGGGTTTAAAAAAATTTTTTTTAAAGTGACCTTTTGCCATTACTCCAGTTGAGTGTCTGTAAGAGAGGATTTTCCTTGTTCCTATATGCTTAACTATAACTTCTATAGCTTAAATAATCCATAAACTCTGTGGATTCTAACTATATACCAGCTTTCCCTTCCCATCTACTTTTCTTTCTTCAATGTTTTTCTCAGTTGACCTAATACTAAACTCTACTTTTTCTCCACTACTTAATGTTTAAATATCATTACTCTATAACAGGGGTTCAATGACCCTACCAGATAGTGCAGGGTAGAAAATAAATAAGTCAACACCAAGAATAGACTTCCTCTTCTGTACAGACTCGGGGGTGATCCCATAGACCTTCAAACAATGCTGACTATTGTGATTCTTCTTGGTTACCTGCCAGAACCCACAAGACCCTATTGCTGAAGATACTACATAAATGAGTTGTAGAACAAACAAAGAGAAATCAAACTGGTGTTGACCTAGAAGCTTCATGTCTACTGGCTTACTTTCACAGTTCTAAAAGATGCTATGCATGCTACTGAAAGAGAAAAATAATCATCAACCTTACCTAGCTGTGATTTCTGTGGGTTACTGACCTAGCAAGTTATGCTCACTGGTGCAATAGTGGCACCAATGTTATGGAAATAACCAACAACCTTCTGATTGGATTTAAGGCTCACTTCACAAGACAGAGCCCATAACTGGCACTATTATCAGGCCCAGGAACCTGTGGCTAGACCTGTCACAGGCCATAGGGCGGAATCCACTATTACTATTCTGCTAGACAGAAAGTATTAAACTGACTAGTAATGACTTATTGTTATATCCATAGACTAGTACATCTCTCAGCTCTCACCAGAGAAAGTTCTTCTTGCAGCAGGTGGTGATTAACAGAAGACTGACAACTGGTCAACGTGCAGAGAATAAGAGACTGAGAGATGCTCAGCCCTAAGTGGGACACCTATATCCACTCTGTCCTCTCAAGTCTCAGAGATCACAGTGCAGGAGGGTATAAAAAAGTTGTAGGAGTCAGAAGTGGTGGTGATGAATACAAAGAAACCATGTTGTCTAGACACCATAGGACAGTTACAAATGTGAAACCACAGTGGTTATGACAGCATACACAGGTTAAAAACCCAGCATGGATGGGGGGAGGTTGGCAATTGATAGCTTCTGGCAGAAGGAGAATCAGTTTTCTTTAAATATATGATGCCTGGTAGGTTGACCAGACTCTGAGGAATAAATGCACATTCAAGAACATTTGAGAACATAAATTAGACTTGATAGTTCTTTACAAAAGAAAAAAATAATAATAGAGGCTATGAATGTGGGAGAATCTAAAAGAATTGGAGTGATTTCTAGATGCATATGACCCTCCAAAGGTAAGTCAGGATAAGATAATGTAAACAAATCTATAACAACCAAGGGGATTAAGGAGAAATACAAATTTCCAAAGTTAAAAAATTCCAGGCTGAGATGGATTCACTGAAGAATTCTACCAGATCTTTAAAGAAGAGCATTAATATTTCTTGAATAATTTCATAAAATAGAAAAGGAAGGAATGTTTCAAGCTTTCAGAGTTTTATCTGACAGGGCTTAGTACTCTGTTATAAAAATAATCAAACAAAAAGGGAAAATTATAGGTCAATCTTCCTGCTACACAATACCTCAATAAAATACTTGTAATCTGAATTCAGAAACATGTGAAAACATTATTCATCATGGTGAAAATGACTCCATTTGAGAGATGTATGGTTATTTTAATATACGCCAATCAAAAATGTAACACAGCTCACAAATGGATTGAAGGACAGAAATCACATGATCATTTCAATAGATGCAGGAAAGGTTTTTGACAAAATCCTGTATCCCTTCTTGATAAGAGCCCTGAAGGCATAGAAATGTAGGGAACTTATCTTAATAAGGGCTATAGTCAATATACAAATCTATAGTCAATATCCTGCTAAGTGACTATCCTGCTAAGTGACTATCCTGCTAAGTGAATAAAAATCCAATGTATTTTTACTAGAATAAGTATATTAATTACTTTTCTGTGATAAAATAACATTACTAGAAGCAACTTAGGGAAGACAGATTTGAGTTGGCTTGTAGTTCCAGTTGGCTAGATGTCCATAACGGTAGAGAAGGCATCAATCTTATTCAATATAGCGCTTTGAAGTCTTAACTAGAGCAATAAGACAAAAAGAAGCAAGTAAAAGGGTTGCAACCTGGAAAAGAACAAGTCAAATTATACAGATGATATGATTCTATACATAAGAGACCATAAAGATTCCACTAGAACAGACTTACAACTGATAAAAAGTTTCAGCAATGTGGCAGGATACAAAATCAACATACAACACTTGGAAGCCTCCCATATACAGTGGCAGACATACTGAGAAAGAATTTAGGAAAACAATCCCATTCGCAATAACTTAAAAAATACCTTTGTATAAACCTAATCAGGATGTGAAAGATCTCTATAATGAAAATTTTAAAACACAGAAGAAGCTGAGGTAGACACTCGATGACTGAAAGACAAACAAAAATGGGCTAAGGAACTGTAGAGTAATCTAAAGCAGTCATATCAATGATCAATTGAGGTATGCTGGTGCTTAGTGACCAGGAATCCCCAGTGATCCTTCTGTCTACCTTCTCACAGTGCTGGAGTTACAGGGACGTGGGGTCTTGCCCGCCTTTTACATTGGTGTTGGGATCCGAACTCAGTTCCTCATGTTTGTGTATTAAGTGCTCTTACCCACACAACCTTTAATCTAGCCCTGGAAAAATTAATATTGTGAAAATGGCTTTGCTACTGTTGATGAAATAAACAGCTCTCTCCTCTAAGGAATAAAAGAGATGGTTTATTCTGGAGCCAAATACGAGTGACCATGGCCCAGGAACACAGATTTAGGTTTCCCCAAATATCATGTTCTAATGAGGTAGCAATTTCATGAACTTTTTTATAGTAACAGAACAAAGAAAGTCATAAATCAACATACTCTTCAAATACATTGGTGGGTACATTCAGTGGGCAGGCCATAGCAAAGTGGGGGCCAGGGATTGTACTATAGGTTTTAGATGCTATCTGATGACATTCTTAGCTTTTTGATTGGTAGGAGATGGTGGTCTGCTAGTTAATATTTTCCAAAAGGTTTTTTATCTGTTAGTCACAGAACGTTAAGTTGGAAACAGAGGTGGGCAAGGAATGGCCGTTTAAGCATTAAAGGTAGCCCGAGATAAATGGTAATTAGGCTGTGGACCTGTGGCATTCCAAACTCTTCACCACCACTGGAGCTCTAATCAGTTCATTAGGTATGCAGAAGTTTCAGTTTGAAGATGCACAGTTTTTCTGAGAACTTCCATTCACACTACCCAAAGCAATCTACAAATTTAATCCAATCCCCATCAAAACTACAGTATTCTTCACACAAATAGAAAAGCAGCCTTAAAATTAATATAGAAAGGCAAACCCCCCATTTAACCAAAGTAATCCTGAGCAAAAACAATGCTCAAGCTGTCACCATAACTACTTTCAATGTATACTATAGTCACAGTTGAAAAGCAGCATGATACTGGCACACAACTAGGTCGATTGAACAGACCAGAGAACCCAGACGTAAGTCCATGCAGTTACAGCTACCTGATTTTGACAAAGATGTTAAAAATACACATTGGAGGAATGACAGCCTCTTCTACAAATGGTAGTGGGAATATAAGACACAGAAGACTGAAACTAGTTCCCTACCTCTTCCCCTATTTTAAAAAAAAATCCCCCAAATCAATCAAAGACATTAATGAAACACCTAAAATTCTGAAACTGATAGAGGGAAAATTAGTGAAAAAAATTTCAAGATATTGCCGTAGGCAAAGACTCTCTGGAAAAGGATGCCAAAGACTCAGAAAATATTATCAACAGTGGACAAATGGGATTTACTGAAATTAAAAGCTTCTGCACAGCAAAGGAAACAAAGTGATTAGACAGCGTATAAAATGGGAGAAAATGCTAACTACACATCTGACCAAGAATTAACAACTAGAATATACAAAGAAGTAAACAACATCTTAAATGTTAGAAAATAAAACAACTCAATCAATAAATGGGCTAATGAAATGGACAGCACTTACAATGTGAAGAAACAAAATGGCTATAAACGTATTAACATTACTGGCCGTCAGAGAAATGTAAATTAAAACTACATTGAAATTCCGTCTGACCCCAGTCAGAATGACTTTCATTAAGAAAACAAATAATAGCAAAATCTAGTGGGAATGTAGACAAAAAAGAAACCTTATACATGGCTGGTGGGGATGTAAATTGGTCTGCTCACCAGGAAAATCAGTATGTAGGATTTTGAAAAAGCTAGAAATAGATCTACCATATGACTCAAGGGCTTTAAGTCAACATGTCACAGAGTTGCTTACACATCAATCACTGCAGCACTGCTCACATAGCTAAGCTATGGGAACAGCCTAGATGTCCAAGAACAGATGAATGGATAAGAAAATTTGTTATATACACACAACAGAATTTTATGCAGCCGTACAAAGAACAAAATTATGCCATCTGCAGGAGAAGAAGTGAGACTGGAGACTATCATGCTAAGTGGATTAAGTCAGCTTCAGAGAGACAATATTGAAGGTTTGCTCTCATTTGTGAATCCTAAATATATAAAATGATTTTTTTTTCTTTTTGAGACAGGGTCTCCCTGTAGCTCCAGCTGTCCTGGAACTCACTGTGTAGACCAGGCTGGCCTCGAACTCACAAAGATCCGCCTGCCTCTGTCTCCCAAGTGCTGGGATTAAAGGTGTGCGCCACTATTTTTATATTTTGAATGTAGATATGAAACTGTGTAGGGGAGCAGAAAGGCAAGGGTTTAGAAAAGTGAGAAGAGAGGGAAATGAGAAGATGCTCAAAGTACATAATATTAATATATACAATCATGAAAATGTCCTTGTGAAGCCCAGTACTATGTACAATTAATATAGGCCTATAGCACATAGTACTGTAGGTTGATGGATTCATAAACTTCCTTTTATATAATAAAAGGAAGCAGAAAGAGAAAAAGAGTGAGAAACTTGGCTACTTAAAACCTAAAATGTTTTCTGGTTAAAAATGTCAGAAAATAAAGTCATGAGAGAGAAAGATTCTACTGTGAGGGTAACACACCTGACTATCCATCTGTTGAAGGACATTTAGGTTGTTCCCATTTTTGGCTAGTATGAATAATCTTCCTAACACTATTCCTGTAGAGGTTCTTTTATGGACATATATTTTCATTTCTCTAGTTTAAAGGGGGAATTGATGGATCATGTGGTAACTCTATTAACATAGCAAGGATCTGTCAAAGTGTTTCTATATTGTCCACAGCAATGTATAATTCTATGGGAAAAGTGTGAAGTGCTGATAGAAGCTACAACCAGGGCAAATTTCTAAATCATTATGCTTTGGGAAAGAAGCTAGTTACAAACTATATGATTCCACTTATATTAAATTCCTGAAGTAGGTAACTCCATAGAAACAGGACTAGTGGGTGCTTTGGGTTGGAATGACAGGGTATTCGGGAGGGGATGCTCACGATATGGATTTGGTTTTAGGGTGATGAGAATATTCTGAAATGAGATAGGAGTGGTATGTAAGCTGAATGGTGTATTTTAAAAGGATTATTTTTGGCAGTAAATTATAACTCAATAAGGTAACTCAAAGATACAAGGATAGAAGAGGAAAAATATTTTTCCTTTTTTAAATCACACGTGTATGCCAAATGCATTCTTCCCAACTACAAAGAGTTTATCCAGAAACACCAGGCACAGATGTAGGCAGTGGCATGCTGGCAAATATTTAACCAGTAGCTGCTTGGATGAGGTGAAATCTGGCAGAAAAGCCTCTATTTTTAGCTACAGCTAACTTGCATTTTGTAAATGGGCCTGCATTGGTTTATTTTAAGCTACAAACTAAAGGAGGAATTAGGATGATGTTAACATTAGCTCAAGAAGACATCAAATTCGAAGGGAGAAGGAGTAATAGTATGAACAGAAGAGTCTAAGAGAAATAAAAACTACCAAAGTGACCCTTAATATTGATTGTTATTGACAGGTTCTAGAATCACATAAGAGACAAATCTCTGGCCAGGTCTGTGAGGGAGTTTGTAGCTGGAGTGAGCTGAGGTGGGAAGATTGTGGTTTGAATGAGAAATGTCCCCATAAGCCCACCTATTTCAACACCTCAGCGTCCCACCTGGCCTACTTGCTGTCATGCTTCCTCTGCTATTAGGGACTCTTTTTTTTAAAATTATTTTTGTTGTTAATGAATTTTATAGACCATTTAGATGCCCTCCCCTATTTGCACTGTGTTATAGCCTCCTCACTGCATTTCACGTGCTCTGTCATATGTAGTAAGGCCTACCAAGTCAAATTTGTGTCCCCAAATGTCCTTCAGTGTGGATTCATCTGCTGGAGCCTGGTTAACCTATCTAGGATCACACTCTTAAAAGAACCCAACTCTCCTTCTCGCAGCAGTTATTAGTTGTCAATAGTTCCTTAGTTAAGGTTAGGTTTTTTACTTCCTCACTCTGCGCTGGGATTTGTCTGGCTTGCACTTGCATGGGTCTTAAGAATGCTATGACATTGCTTCAAGTTAATAAGAGTAACTTCCTAGCTGTCTTGGAAACTATTTCCTTGAGGTCATCTACTACTTCTGGCTCTTACAATCTTTCTGCCCCCTCTTCTGAAATGGTCCCTGAGCCTTGGATGGCAAAGGTTTGATATAGGTGTCTTCTTCAGGGATAAAGACTCTGAAGTCACTTATTCTCTGTGCTTTGGCCAGTTTGGCTTTCTGGGTTAATCACCATCTGTTACATGAGGAAGCTTTGCTGGTGAGGGTTGAGAGTTGATTAATATTCTCTCTGCCCCCTGTTCCACTATGTTCCCTGAGTCTTAGGCATAGAGGTTGCATTGTAGATGTGTTACATAAGGCTGGGAAGCTCACAAACACATATTCTCCGCATTTGACCAGTTGTGGAACTTTGTTATAGTCTCCATTTGTTCCAAAAAGAAGGAAAGAAAGTTCTTTGATGAATGGTGAGAAGTACACTTAATAAATATAAGTGGTATATTTATGGTACACTTGTCCATAAATATAAGGATACGTATTTAGAATATTGTAAGAAATTACATGGGTCTAGGAATGTGACAAAAGTAGGTTTTCTTTTCTCTAGGGCCTATGCCATCTCCAGCCCTGTTTATTTGGCTATCAACCCTCTGGAACCATAAGCCCAAATAAATAAACTCTTCCTTCTACAAGTTGCCTTGATAGTGGTGCTTTATCGCAGCAACAGAAAAGTAACTAATATAAAAATTTCCCTTAACTGTGGACAACATAATTGTATTACCTGGGGGGCTCCGATTGAATAAAAAGGAAAAAATGAGTTGGCCACCAGCATTTATCACTGTCTGCTTTCTGACCATGGATTCAATTTACCAGTCACCTCCTGCTCTGGCCACCATGTCTTCCCTACTGTGAGACTGTACCCTCAAACTATAAGCAAAAATATGCCTTTCCTTCGTTAAGTCTCTTCCTGTCAGTTCTTTGGTCACAGCAAGAAAAGTTACTAATATAGAAAATTAGTGCTATGAAGTAGGGCCAACTACGTAGTTCACAGACCTTTTGAACTGGTCTGGAAAGAATGCAGACGATTTTGGAACTTGAGACCAGAAAAGCCCTAGAAAGATGCAAACAGAGCTTTATTGGTTATTCTTGTTGGAGTTTGGACGTCCAAAATGCTGAGAGAAACTTGGTCAGTGCAGGTTTGGCTCAAGAAGTTTCAGGGGGGAACAAGGAAGCTATTTGGAACTTGTATGGGGACATTTGTGTGAAATTCTGGCAAAGAATCTGGCTATATTTTGCCCATGTCCTCAGAACTTTTGTGAGGCTGATTATAGAAGTAATGGGCTGATTTCAAGATAGGGTAACATTCATCTTAGGGCATGGCTCCTGCCTCCTACACCAACCCAGATTTACAGCAAGAGAGCAGAACAATGTTTTCATTACTATTTATTAAATGAATAAATAATAGAACAAATTTCCTATTAATTAAAACAAAAATTTATTTTCTTATAATTTGCTATTTTCTAGTGCCATGAAAAGCATATTATGTTAAAGCTAATCAATTTTTGCAGTAATGGACAAGTTAGAGTTAATAAATTAACACTTTTTCCACAAAGCCTGTTTTTATAGATAACATAGGTCACATGATAAGACTTCACTGGCAATTCATAATTTTATGCTTGTTTTATTATGTTTAGGAAGACAGCTATTATTTTTTTCTGCTGAAATAATCAGTAAGCATCTCATGACTAGATTTTACCTTAAATGCAATATTACTGAATCTGTGTTTGAAGCATAATTATGGAATTCATAATAAAAATTAAGGAACATGCTCTACAGGCAGGTTTAAAAATTAATTTAATTTTAAAATTGATAATTATTAGTATTTATGGGATACAGTGTGCTAATTCAACACATGTATACAATCTATAATGACAAAACTATACCAATTGGTATTTCCATCTCATTCATTCATTTTCAGAACTGATGAACACTTTTTATTTATTTTTATTTTATGTGTATATGTATATTGCCTGCCTTTTGTAAGTGCATCTATGTTGTGCAATGCCTGCAGAGGCCAGAGGAGGGTGTCAGATCCCATGGAACTGGAGTTATGGATGGTTGTTAGCTGCCATGTAAGTGCTGAGAATTGAACCTGGGTCCTCTGGAAGAACAGCAAGTATTCTTAACCACTGAGCCATCTTCAGCCCCAAACGCCTCTCTTTTAGTTCTTCATAAAAATGTATAATAGGTTGTTGTAAACTCATAGATATCCTACTGAGTTGCAGAACTCTTGAGTTTATTCCTCTTGTTTAACTGTATTTTGATATCCATTACTCAACCTCTCTCTACCCACCCTTCACCCTTCCTAGCCTCTGGTAATCATGATTTTAATCTCTTCTTTGAAGTTAACTTATTTAGCTTCCACAAATGATGGAGGCCATCTGGAATTTGTTTTTCTTTCCCTGGTTTGTTCTACTTAGCATAATTTCATCTAATTATACCCATTCTTCTGAAATGAATAGATTGAATTTTGGGTATAGCTGTAAATGAAATGTTTTAGTTACAGTTCTACCACTGATTTGACCAGGGTTTATCAGTTTCTTATCTTCTCTAATTTTTGGTGTGCTCATCTAAAATGAGATAATGAAAGCTACTCTCTGTGTTCCTTGTGGGATTAAGTGACGTATATTATATAAAGCACTTCTTTTAAAAATTTAATTAATTTATGTTTTCATTTTATGTGTATGAATGTTATGCCTGCATGTATGTAAGTGCACCCACATCATGCAATGTCTGCAGAAGTCAGAAGAGGGTATCGGAATCCTCTGCAACTAAAGTTTTCGATGGTTGTCAGCTGCTATGAGGGTGCTGGGAATCGAATCTGGGTCCTCTACAAGAGCAGCCAGTGCTCTTAACTGCTGAGCTATCTCTCCAGCCTCATATATAAAGCACTTGTTTTGGTATCTGGGTTATAAGATTCAAGACTTGGGGCTGGAGAGATGGCTCAGAGGTTAAGAGCACTGGTTGTTCTCGCAGAAGATAAGGGTTCAAATCCCAGCACCCACATGGCAGCTAACAACTGTCCATAACTCCAGTCCCAGGGGCACTGACAGCCTCTTCTCACCGCTGTGGGTATTGCATGACATGGGTGCACTTACTTACATGCAGGCAAGACATGCATACACATTTTAAAAAAAAAAGATTCAATACTTGATAATTCTTGATGGCAACTTCACAGTAAATTGCAATGTCTTATAATGAAGTAGTCATGAAATAAACTGTATTTTGAACCAGTAAAGGCAAGTCATAATTCATTTCCCTATATTCAACACAAATGTCCTAGTTAGAGTAAAAAAGTTAAAGAATGAAACCATCTCATCAAGCTGTTGAAGAAACTGGGGTGCAAGTGACTTGCTCAGGGTCATGTGGCTGATTTTCTCATGTCTCCTTTTCTCACAGGGCAGGTCCTTCCATCATACAACATGAACAGTTAATGCCTCCAACTTCAAGCTGATCAGCTACAAAGTGTTGCAAGGGTTTATTGAATAACACCATATCTGTGCTTACTTAAACAGTGACATTCATTAATTAACAGCATGCAGATGTTAAAGGGATGAAGAGTTGGCTAAGCTGTGGCATCACACTTCTGTCTGCTCTGGGGAAGGCAGGACAGAAAAAGAAGAGGTGCTGCCCTCTTGCTCTCTGTGTCTAAGAATACTTTGGAACAATGCTTCATCTTTTCCAGGTAGCACTTTGGAGAGATAATTACTTTTAAGTTTGTTCTTACAAAAACTGCTTCTTTAGAAACAGGCTTTTTTCTAGGGTTTCTTTTTTAAAACGAGGTTCTAATTTGATTTTACTTAATGCACCCATAAATTTGCAGCCCTCTGTGTGTTGCACAGGTGTTCTCATATGCTCCTGTTCCAAAAGAGCAACAAGTGAAAGGGCAACAGAAAGAGCCTGTGGTATCAGTGGGGAGGCACCCCGGGATCTTTAATTTGCAGAATGAAAAATGGCGCAATTCCTTTGCTGTCACAACATGTGGGAGGAATGGCTGCTGAAGATTTGCACTCTGCTCTCCTATACAGATGTAAATTAAATTCAGAAGTTTAAAATCCAAAGTCCTGAGATGCATTTTTCTTAAAAGTGCTTACTTATTATAATAAGTCATGAAGGAGATTTAGCAGAGGCAAGAATCAGGCAGCACTGTAAAGGGATTCTACACCCACAAACAAAACATTCTTTGAAATATGTTTTTCTTAAACATTTTACTTTTGAAGCTTACACAGACAATCACATTTAAAATGCAGTGGATATAACTACTTCAGGAAAAGTTGTCCTCATTGCAGCTAAGAAAGAAAACTGCCCTGACATGCACTTAGGGAGCTCACACAGCAGGGCAGCTGCATGATATTCCTTCTAGGAAGCTCCATTTCGTGTTCGCTGCTGTCAACAAGGTATGTGTTAAGCGATCTACCTGGAGAGTGACACGGACACACTCCAACAAGCCAGGCTATTGGCCTCTTACCCCCATGACAGCTCTTCTTTCTCCAGAGCTTAAAGACCTGGGGCAGAGAGAGTTCCACTTTAACAATTTCAAGTTGATTTAATACACATGAATGAAAAAGATGAGATTCAGAAATACCCTTGACCACTTTATAATGACAAAGAGAATTATAAAATGTCATCTTTGAGACTGAATTATTAGGTGCAATATTTAGATTTGCCCTCTGGAAAAGATCAGATGTTCTCTGTCAGGTGTTTAGTCATAGATGCAAATCAAAATGGGCAGTAAAAGGCTGACTTTCAGAGCTGCGTTGACTTCACAATCTACTAACACTCCAGTGATGCTCCATGGTGTCAGAATGGCAGAGACAGAGAGAGTGAATCCACAGGGAACACATTCTTCATTCAGGACCCACGTGTCCATCAGGACAATGGACTTAAGAGTACACTTAACGTTTATCTACTGTTCAGTCAATAGAAGATAAGCACGACTTAAAATCTACCAATAAGTGAACTTTTATAAATTATTCTTGTTCACTTTTGAATGTTTTCAGAATTTAAATTTTAAAATTTATTTTAAAAAATCTCAAGGTGGGCATGGTGGCACATGCCTTTAGTCCCAGCACTCAGGAGGCAGTCACAGGTGGATCTCTATTAGACTGAGGCCAGCCTGGTCTATATAGCAAGTTCTAGGCCAGTTAGGGTTGCATAGGGAGAGCCTGTCTCAAAACAAGCAAATAAACAACAAAAACCCAAACAATAACAACAAAAACAACCCCTCAGAAATTCTGGAAACGAACAGGAAACCTAGTTTTTAAGCAGTCTCTGTTGCATTCTTCCCTGAGGAAACAGCTTCAAAATCATTATTTGCATTAAGTAACTCAGGTATCTTGAGCCATGAGCTATATTTTGACATCAGGGTTTGTATCTCCTTTTTGCAGTTTATGTTCCCATTTGGGGCTCACAATATCATCATTCCAATGCACTTCTGAGATCTTGACTTGGTTATCTAAAACTGTTTACCCTTACCTTTGGATCGATCCTTGTTTCTCATTAGACAAGGGAACACTCAGTGCTTCGGAGAACATGCAGATTTTTAAATGCATTAGACTATCTTAATGCAAAATAGATGTATGAACTTGGGGTTTGCTTCCATACAGCATTCATCTCATTTTTTCTCCTTTTTCCTCCTTCTCTTCTTCTTTTTTTGTTCTCAATTTATTTTTCTCTTTTTTATTCCTTACTTTAGTCTTTGTCTCATAAATATATAATGATAGAAATCCCAGACCCAGTTTATTATTGATAATAAACACAAACCATGAACTTATGGAAGCTATCAGTTAAACTATAGAGGCACTCTTATCTTTGGGGTAACCAATAGCTGTTTAATTGGACTTAAGACCCACTCAATAGAAAAAAAAGTCATGGCTGGTACTATAAACTTAACCAATTACCCATGGCTGGAGAGATCATAGACCTTAGAGGAGAACCTCTTACTTCCAGTTTCCTAAACCAATATAGTTTCTAACTGTATTCTAACTACTTACCTTTACTCTCACCTCTCAGCAAAGAAGCTTCCTTCTGCAACAGACAGACTATTACAAAATTCCACAACTAGTCAAAAGGCAAAGAATGGGTGACCACGGGGTGCCCAAACCCAACTGATACATCAACATGCAACCCCTACACCCATGGCTCAGGGAACATTGTGGAAGACCCAGAGGACCAGGGTGTTTGCTGCTCAAGAGTGCCTTCCAGACATAACAAGGAAACTGTACCCATAATCATCCTAAACACATGAACACACAAGCACCATGAAATGGACTCAGTAGATTACACACACACACACACACACACACACACACACACATATACACACACACGTGTATATGCTACAATAATAAAGAATAGGTCATGAAATTGAGAGGAAATGGGGTTGATGTGGGAAGAGTTGGAGGCAGGAGAAGAGGGATGGAGATGATGTAAATGTAATACTCATGGAGGAAATTACTAAAAAATACAAACAACAGCCCCTCCCCCCACAAATTATCTTGATTAGTCAATTCTGCAATAATTGGAGTGCTTCTTTTAAAATATTCTCTTACTAGATTACTGTCTTCAAGAAATTATTTTTCTAGTTTGGCAAAATTGTGCTACAGTTTGAATATTCTTATTAAATGCCAATACATCTGAAAATGCCCTTTGTTTTAGGGCATTTGGTGCTATCAAAATATAAGAAATGTAGGGGCCCAGGAAGATAGCACAATGGATAGAGTGTTTGCTGTAGAAGGCTGACAACCCGAGTTTGAATGCCCAGAATCCATGTAATACCAAACTCAACAGCACAGCACGCACATCTGTAATCCCAGCCTCTCTACAGGGAGATGGGGAAGCAGAGACAGGAGACTCCCCAGAGGCTTAAGAGTTCAGCTGCCCTTGTCTATGCAGTAGTGGACAATAAGAGAAACTCTCAAACAAGGTGGAAGGTGAGGACCAACACCTGAGGCTGCCCTCTGACCTCCACACTCATCCTGTGGCACACATATGCCTGCACACACAGAAAGATTAAAAAAGAAAATATAAGAAATATGACTTTGCCTACATTTGCGTTCTATGAGTAAAAATTTACACTAAACAGCCACGTGGGTTGTTATGAAATATGGAATACTTTCCAGGATGTTTAACTGAAGGATCATCAGCTGTCAAAAGGCAATTAATAAATTAAGGATCAAGTCATTTGGCTTGTTGGGAAAAATAGAAACCAAAGCCATAAATGCCTAATATAATTTAAACCTGTTTTGATTCTTAATAAATTCTGAGGCACAGAATTGGCTTTCACTTATTCTCATTAGTTGAGGGATGAGTGCCCTTATTTGGTTGTTCATATTTGGGCATACCTAGCATAAATGTATACATTTCCATAAAATGGCCACAAGACATACGTGTATGTAATCCTTGACTTTCCAGACAGTTGTTAGAATGAGCTGGGCAATTAGCAATCACTCCTCTAAATCCCTGGTCTTTGCCATAGTTCAATTAGCACAAGCTTAGAGAACTCAATTAAAGTCAGTTGTACTTGGATAATGTGGTGGTCTTAAGGACTTTAAATTCAAGGCAAAGCAGGTTTCAAATAGGTCATTCATTTGGTTCCTCTAATCAGTCAGAATTATATAACCAATTTTGTGTGTGTGTGTGTGTGTGTGTGCATAAATGATACAGTCTTACCATTTCCAGCATAATTTAAAGGCAGCAAGAATAGGGACTAGCATGCCAGATGTGGTGATACGATTCTTTAATCTCAGCCCTCGGGAGGCAGAGGCATGTGGGTCTCTATGAGATCCAGGCTAGCCTGTTCCACATACTGACTGGGAAACTCTTAAAAAAAAGAATAGATGGGGCTGGAGGGATGGCTCATTGGTTAAGAACACTGGGCGTTTTTGCAGAAGACCCAGGTTTGAATCCCAGCACCTACATGGCAGCTAATAACTGCCCATAACTCCAGTCCCAGGGGATCCAACAGCCTCTTCTGACCTCCATGGGCATTGCATGACATGGGTGCACTTACCTACATGCAGGCAATACATGCATACACATAAAATAAAAATAATAAATAAAGTTTTTTAAAAAGTTAAAAAGAAAAAAAAATAGATACTGGTTTAGCAACCTGGACTCTACCCGGTTTGGACTGTACACATATTCCTCTTCCAACAGTACATTTGGCAACTTAGGCCCTTACCTGTATGTGCTGTGCACACACACCTCTCCTAACCATGAACCTTGCAACTTAGGATACCAACTTGCTACATGTATGTCCAACTCTGAATAATGGAATAAGTTTTTCCTTCCTCTAACAACCACGAACTGCCCTTTTGTGGGCCCTTTCTGCTCAAATGTATGAATGGTAAGAGGTTAATCAAGTGCATAAGCTATAAGGAAAAGTAAATGGACTTTTAGAGAAAACCCCCTATTTATTGTCTTATACCTTTGCATAATTGGGCATACATGTATGATTAACATCAGATGCATCATGGGAAGGCCCATGCACAGTAGGAAAAATGGTACATAATTCAAGTCTGTTGATCAAAATAGAAAACCACTCAAAATATGTTCCTCAGCCCCTACATCTTCTAGACCCCAGGAAAGGAAACCCCAAGCAGTAACTGGGGCCTTGAGTACTTTAACTCAAGGAGTCTGGTGCTCTCTTTGACAGTGTGTCTGATCAGTATTAGTGCTTTACTTTGGAATAAAGTTTCCTTCTGTTTTGCAATCTGTGTGCACCTTTTAAAATAATTCTTTAAATAAAAACCGAAGAGCCTGGAAACATCAGGTCCAAAGGGCAATCTCTGGTAACAATTTGAAATCATTTTCTCCAAATTAGTCCTATGAAATCAATGGAAGTAATAAAAAAAAATCTCTGGCCATGTTTAAAATAGTCATTTTGAAGATCAGTGAATGGCCTCTGAACATTTTCTTTTTCAAAAGGAAAATAGCATCTCTATTGTGTGTAGTTATAAGAAATTTTCACATCAAATCAGAAAGAGACAAATATCTTTGTTCAGAATATCCTGAGATAAAATAGGTTAATAAACTCCATTATTGAGTGTACAAAAGGAACGATGTAATTAGTCATTCACAGTTGAAAGTGAAATTCAAAAGAAAGTTAAATAAAATATTGTTTTCCCAAATAGAAAGTTTAGGAGCTAGGTATGGACAGAAGCAGGTGCTAAGACTCACAAGAGATGCTGGGTGTAGGGTGGGCAACTGACAATCCTCTCTTTGCCTTTTGGGACCCTCCTCACAGATTTCAGACCTGGCTCTTCCAGAGACTAACAGCCTGAATGTGACTCAACTCTCTGTTGCTTTTGTGATATTTGGCAACAGAATTGGGTGTCTGGATTTTTTAAAAAAGTTATCAGTTCCTTGTTGTGATATGTCTGAATCCACTTCGCATGGGATAGAAGGTAAAGAGTTTTAACATTGTCCATTTCGCTCTCTTACAATGGCATTTAACCAGTGTGCTAGTTAGTTTTTATCACCTTGACGCAAACTAGAGTCACTGGGAAGAAGGAACATTGGCTGAGGAATTTCTTCTATCAGACTGGCCTGTAGGCATGTCTAAGATGCATCTTTTCAATTACTAATTGATATAGAAGGCCCCAGCCCACTGTGAGTAATGCAGTCCCTTGGCAGGTGAACCTACCTGGGCTGTATAAGAAAAGTAACTGAGCAAGCCAGGGGAAGCAGGCATTCTTCCATGGTCTCTGCTTCAACTCCTGCTTCCAGCTTCCTGCCTTGAGTTCCTGTACTGTATTCCCTCCATGGTGGACTGTGAACAGGAAGTGTAAGCCAAATAGACCCTTTTCTCTCCCTTGTCGCCTTTTAAAAAAATCACAACAATAGAAAGCAATCTAGGAAAACTAGATAGAAGACACTTGAGGCTTTAAGTACCAGATTCTGTAAGTACTGATAAGCCTGGCCTGTAGAGACATTTTTCATTGTGCCACCTGGGGCCCTCTATGAGCACAAACTTAGTGATGCCATCATTTTGCAACATAATCATGGATGACAACTGCCAAAAGAAACTTACAGGTGCAAATAATAGGTCCTAATGGTTTTGTCTCCGCTTCAGCAGTCAAAACGATTTAAACATAAGATATACTTTTCCCCAATCATTTTTAAAAAATCTTTATAAATGTGTAAGTCACCTGGCAAGGAAAACCAACTCTTACAATCAGGGGTGAGGAAATTAGAAGAAAGGCTACTAAGTTTGTATATTTTGGTATCATAAAAGTCCCCTTGACTTTCATCCAGGTGTGGTGGTATACACCTGTAATCTCAGCACTTAGGAAGTGGAGGCATGAAGAGGAGGAATTCAAAGCCAGCCTCAGGCACATGGTGAGTTCCAGTTCAGTCTGTGCTACATGAGACCATCTCAAAAACAAAACAACAACAAATTCTCTCACCTCCTCCTTTTGTATTCACCAGCAATTGCATGTTCAGTATGATGTACCATATAGCACATCTTCAGGGGTAAATGACAAACAACCCCACATCCCAAGACAGGATGCAGTCAGCAAGCAGCCACTGGCACCCCTTGCTTCTAAGAGGAGCTTACACAACACACTAAGGCCAAGACTGCTTCCACGATTTCGGTCTAGTTCCTAAACAAGCCCTTGATGGATTTGGTTCTTGTGCTGTACCACTTCATTGTTTAGAAAAACCTCAGCACATTCCCAGTTAAGGTCTACCTTCTGCCTTTCTGTTCATGTGGGGAGCAGAATATAACCGATGGCCTCCAAATATGCTTAGAACAATACAAACTGACATCACACTAGCAGTGACTCAAAAGATGCCTTAGGTGTTGGTAAATTTCATGAATGGCAGAGACAAAGTGAATGTTTTTTTAATCTGGCTCTTAGTAAACCAAAACAAAACAAAACAAAAAACAAAATACATATACAAACAGGAGACATCCAATAAGAAATAGGAAAAACAGACTTTTTGCATTGGTATTTACCTTAGAAACAGCAATTTTACCTAAGAACATACTTCTTTAACATTTTTTGTAAACCAGATGTGCTCTCCGCTCCCTGTTTGATGTAGAGCTTTGTATTAATTTGGAAGCTCCCTTTCCAGGTCCTCAGTAAGTCTTTGACATTTTGCTTTACCTCCACCCCAGTGTACTCCATGCAACCATGCATCTTAATTACTACTGTGATCATATAGCACTCTTATTCCAGGAGGCAACCTTCCCTTGCCTATAAATGGGGATACATTAAACACACCACTTTTGTTACATAATAACCAATTTAAAAATCCACCTTATAATATTACATTTTCTAAAGAAAAAAGTTTGAATAAATAAAATTGTAGATGGATAAGTAAACTGATATATTAAAGTCAGCCAGAAATTAGTCCATAACACCACATCAAAGCATGCAAGGGAATATTAATATCACTTAGATGAATTATGAATTCATTCAACTTTTTAGTCACAAGACATAAGGCCTGGGTTGGACTTTTCCTGCAAGTCTTCTTTTGTGGGATGATTCTGACTTGCTTCACAGTTTCCTGACTATCAATCCATGGCAAGCTGGCAGGGAGGGGGACACTGGCATCTACAGTCCTTGAGCCCACTTTCTCCTGATGACAATGACAGTGACCTAGAAGCAGACTAGGAATTCAAAGGGAAGGGGAAAATCACCATAGCTATGGATAGAAAACAGCTGGTACTTACATGGGGGAAAAGAACAATGTCAAAGTTACCAAAGAGAAGTCTGAACCAGTAAGAACAGTGACATGGTTCTAAGTGATCCACTTTTCAATGAAATACACTGTCAAGAAAAGAAAACTACCACTTTTTTCTTAGTAGAAAATCAGAACAAGGACACAAGTTGGAGCCAGTGAAATAAAATACAGGTGAAATGCAAAGGTCTCTTGTCTGCCTGAGTTTGCATGGGACTTGTGTATGCTGACACCATTGCCATAGAACAATATGAGCAGGTTCCCAGGAGCTTGTAGGACTCTGTTTCCACATGGTCATGCACCTTCTCCCTGGCTCTTACAATCTTTCTGCCCCCTCTTTGGCCATAGGCCCTGAACCTTGGGTGGGAAAACTTTAATAAAGAGGTCCTGTCTAAGGACCAGCATTCAGACAATCCAGTGCACCTTAACAGGGATAACCAAGTGAGTATATGGGCTTCAGTGGAGGGGATGGACTATGGGAGGGTGCCAGTGGGGACAGGGGGTACAAAGATGATTAAGATTGTTTGAGTTGTTCTGTATGAAATACACAAAAAATTCAATAAAAAAGAAAGTAAAAAAAAGTCTCATGATTTCATTTCAAATGACAGATTTATTTCAAACAACATTTTATATGGCAGTTATTTTACTGGGATAAACAGAAGATCAAACTGGAATGTCTTACTTATGTAAAATGGGTAATCAAAAATTTCTAATCATAATATACATATTTTCTAATAAAAGATAGCTCAAGGACAAAAACGAGAATCAGGAACTGGTACCACATCAAAGAGGAAGTTTGATACTTCCTTTAAACTCCTGTCCTAAAGTGATGTTTGCAGTACTTTTCAAAGGAAAGATTAGTCTGAATTCACAAAGGATCTGTCATCCCAATCCAACCCTCCTTCCTGTGGATGTTCCCATTGAATCTGTTCAACAAGACCGGGAACAATTTGGGCTTAGGGGCAGGAATAATTGCCCAGACACTAGTACTAGCTTGGAAGGGAGGAGCTGACCACAGAGTTCCTTCTAGTTTTAATAAATATGTATCATATGCTTGTACTCAGGTAATATAGCTATCACGAAATATAAAACACGGAAATTAAAATATTGAAATAGGCCAGGTGTGGTGGTGGTGCATGCCTTTAACCCCTTTAACCCCAGCAGAGGTCAGCCTGGTCTACATAGAGAGTTCCAGGCCATCTGGGGCTACAGGGAGACCCTGTCTCAAAAAAAAACAAAAAAAAAAACAAAAAACAAAAAAGCAAAACAAAACAAAAAAATAATAAAAAAAGATTGAAATAGAAAAAAGTAATCTTTTTTTCATAGTGCAATGGAGTTGCCTATAGAACTTGCATCCTGGTGTATTTGTGAAGGTTGTTGTGAAGAGGGGTTCCCTGGTTGCATGCTGTGCATGCTGTGCTGTTGCAGTGAGACCTCTCAGAGTCTTGCCAGGCTACTGTGCACTATGAACTCCTGAATTTGCTGTAGTGTACTACATAGTGCTTTAATTAATACGTCCAAGGCAAAGAGTCCAGGTCTACCCACCACTCATCAACTGTATCATTTTTGATTGGCCATTTCAATTTAAAAACTTTTGGGTGAGAGACAAAAACTTCTGTAACTGATGTTGGCTGTAAGCCCACTATGCAGCCAAGGGTAACGTTTCACTTCTGAACCTCCTCCTGCCTCCACCTCCCAAGTGCTGGGGTTGCAGGTGTGAGCTCCCATGCCAGACTCTATTTCAACTCTTTGAACCTAAGTGTTTCTATTTGTGCTGTAAGCATAATGACACACTCTGCTAGCTTGTTACATAGCTCATATAAGAAAATAAAATGAGAGCACTTCACCTGGGGCCTGGTCTGCAGTGTATACTTAGTACGTACAAGTTTATTTCACCCTAGACTGTTTGTTATGGGCACCTCAGTGCACTAGTATATGGTGAGCACACTTTTGAAAAGTGTGACCAATCATTGATTATTTTGTTACTTTTCCAGTGGAACAAGATCTATTTTCTAAAAGGCAGAGCAGTAGGTTCAGAGTACGAACTGAAAAGAATATCCTGAAGAACTTTAAAATTATTTTCAACTCAGCACAAATCTGAGAATCTACCATGTGCTGCTCAGCAGAAACAGTGTTGACCAAGGCAGATGTGCTGCTAGCAGTTGGAGGGAAGAGCTGGTCCCATATGTGACAAGCTTTAAAAATATATATTTTATTTATTATTTTTATTATCTTATGTATATGGGTGTATTGTCTGCACATGTATAAGTGCATCTGTGTTATGCAATGCCGGAGAAATCAGAAGAGAGTGTCAGATCCCCTGGAATTGGAGTTACAGGTGGTTGTTAGTCACCATGTGGGTACTGGGAATTGAACCCAGGTCCTCTGCAGGAGCAGCCAGTGCTCCTTAACCACTGAGTCATTTCTCCAGCCCCGTGACCAGCTTTTTAAAAAATATTTTATTAATTATTTTTATGTGTATGAATGTACTGTTTGCATGTAAGTAAGTACACTCATGCTGTGCAATGTCTGAGCAGTCACAACAGAAAACGGCATTGGATCCCCTGGAACTGGAGTTATGGATGGCTGTTAGCTGCCATGTGTGTTCTGGGAATCGAAACCAGGTCCTCTGAAAGAGCAGCCAGTGCTCTTAACTGATGAGCCATCTCTCCAGCCCCAGTGAATAGCTTTTAAGGTGTCAATATACAAAAGCTTTCCAATAGAACATGAGTAGTGTAGGGGCTCTAGGGCAAACTGAGGTCTGCCCAGGCCAGGATCATTTATCATCTAAAACAGCTTTTAGCCTAAGGGAAAGAGGAGAGCATTTTCAAGTTCAAAGTGATAGAATGATGGAAAGGCACAACATGTGTCTGATAGTGGATATAGGTAGAGAACCTGAACAGAGCAGCAGCTACCAGCTGAAAGCAGGGTGTGGCAGGCAAATCACATGAAAGGCAGCATCTTGAATCCCTGTTTGCTTCATTCCTAAAAACCCATACATTCCATATCTTCTTCATAATATACTGGCTTCACGGTTTTCCTGTGCATAGATTTACTAAAATGACAGTCAATTCTGTTTCTGTGAAGAGTGTTTTTCATGCACAACAATATGCCTGTGCTCACCACTGCTTAGTAACTGGCAGGTACATCACATTAGTGTAGCTCTTAAACCAGCCAAGCATAACCTGAGAGGTGTGGTAGAATCTGGCAGGATTCATTTGGTACCAAAAAATGAGTCTTTGTGGAAGGGTTTGATCTGACAAAGGAAAATTCTCTGGTGAGCTTTGGGATAAATAGTAGAGGTTTGCACCTCTATACACCATTTATAAATTTCATTTGCCCTAAGAATATTCAGGAGACACTGCTGTGTATAGTCTATTCATTTAGAAGACATTTTTAATAAGCAAGAAATGCTTGTGTTGGAAGGCAGGCCTCTTTGAGGTTGCTAAACAATGACAAAGGGCTGGCATGAAGAAAAGACCATTTGGACTTTGGAGTTTAGTGCTCTTCTGCTGCTGTTCTCCTGACGCAGGCCAACAGTAGGAGCCTGATTGTGAATAGTCTTTCTTCTCTGTCTAAAAGCAGACAATAACAGATGTGTAGCTCCCTAGAAAATGAGATGTGAGAATCTACAAACTAATTTGATAATTCATTTAGTATGATCATTAAGCATTGCCTCATGGGGTAAAGTTTCTGATTTTCAGAAACTATTAGGAAAATGCATCTATTCATTTTTCTGCTTCTGATGTATCTTTGTATCAAAATAATACAGTTGCAACACTTTCATTGGGTAACAAAATATGTTTTATAAACCTAAATTTTTAAAAATGTGTATGACACAGAAACAAGGTAAAGAAGAAGGCAAGAAACTGTTATTTTTTTTCCTCTTTGAGATTCTAAGCATTTATGAGCAAAACAGAACAAAACAAAACTAAGAACTTACCAGGATACGTAGTTCAGTGAACTCTTGATGCTGCTAATAACAGCTGGGGTGAGAGTTAGCTGCATATAACACATAATATATGAAAATAATGGAAGTTTAAGCAGAAGTAGATGATTTCTCTCTTACCAACAAAAGTCTTGCTTGTGGTTTTGTAGTCATGGGGATTTTATTTCTTTTATATTTTCTTTACTCATCCCAGCTGTTTCTTGTGTTTTCAAGATTGCCTTGTTATTGATCCAAGATCATGTCTGAAATTCAAATCATCATATCATACCATATCTCTGTCCTAGGCTTCAGAAAGGAAGCAGGGTGGTAGTGATGCTGCTCTTGGGGAGGGTCCCCCAGATGCTAATACTCCAGAACTTCTGTTTGTATTCGATTATCTGGGATTAGGTCCATAATTACACTTTTTTTTTTGTCTTTTTGAGACAGGGTCCCCCAGTAGCCCCAGCTGGCTGGAACTCACTATGTAGACTAGGCTGGCTTTGAACTCACAGACATCCAACTGCCTCTGCCTCCCGAGTGCTGGGATTAAAGATGTGCGCCACCATGCCCGGCTGATTGCACTTTTTTTTAAGGGAGGCAGGGAAATTTTAGTGGGATATATAAGTGCCCTCAATAAAAGCTGGAATGTGTTCATGTAAAAGGAGAGAATATATTAGCCAGACAACAAGCAGGCTTTGCCACAAGTGATATAATTCCCTCAAATACATTGTTTTTTATTTTAAATGTGAATGTATGTATATATGAGTATGTGCATATTTTATATCTATGTGTATCATATATCTAAAACAATATGTAGAACTGTATAATACCAAAGGCCAATGCTGGTCATCTGTAGGAAGTTCAATGCCTTAAGAAGAGCTATAGAACTAAATATAGACATCTCAGCCTTTTGTAAGAAAGCCTGTCACCTAAAATATTCCCCAGACACACACACACACACACACACACACACACACACACACACACACACAGATTTGTCATACAACTCATTTGCTTATAAGCACCAAGTCCTGGTCACCTGGGAATAGTTCCTGTGCAGACAAAAAGAGATAGCAGTTCAATACGCCAATGATTAGATAGAAGTAGATCATCACTTTTCAAGAAGACATTAGTGTACACTGAAACTTGTATTTAAGTGCTACATGTGTATATGTGCCTACCTCACTTTACAGATGCTGAAATGAGGGGCAGGGGAGTGGAAGGTGGGAAATGCTTCTCACTGAACAAAAGGAATGGCAATATTCTGCTCTTAAGGAAGAAAAAGTACAGACTCCCCCCCCCACCCCAAAAGCTGCCTGCAACCCAGAGCAAAAGCCATTGATTTTCTAAGCACTCTCTTGTATGGCCACGATGGCCTCTTGCCGCCTGCTGGGATTAGACTTGATCTTTTAGCATCAGGAGCTGAAAAATACAGATTTAAATATGGGAAATGAGGGCTGCTAAGCTGCTTTGACCAGCAGGGCACTCAAACATGTTGACTTAGAGAGAGGAAACTGGTTCATACTGGAGTGCCTGGTATCAAGTTATAAGCTTATGTGACAGAAAATTACATACACTTGAAATATGCCACTATGAAATGCTAGCCTAACATTAAGCTGCTTTACAGGTACCATGTCCTTAAATAGTTCGTGATGATCTGTGTCCCTGGAGTGCTGTTCGTGTGTCTTGAATCACTCCAAAGAGTCTTGCCAACTTAGACAACATCTTAAAAGGAAATTAATTGTGATTTTCATGGATATCCTAAAGAGTTTTCTTTGGTAGGAATGGAAGTCCAGCTTTTTTTTCTCCAATGGCAAGAGTATCAACTCTCTTTGGGGGTAAGACTTCGGCCTGAACTACTTTTCCACAGCAAACACATTTTTCTCTATGTCCAATAATGTCTTAAGCATGTGTCACCCAAATTCTCTTAGGATCCCTTGCTCCTGGCACTATTAGACAGACCACATAACACATCTTTATCTGAATTTTTCATAGTTTATATCCTGGGTAGGAGGAATAGAGTATCTTACAAAGGTAAACACCTAATGCTTCTGTGCCCCGCCCAGAGTTTCCTTAGCTTTTGCCCACGTATTGTGGGCCTGCAGTCTCACCCCAGGTTGGTAAATGCTCCCTTTCCCGTGTCCACGCAGGAGAGACACCGAGCCATTTTTCCGCGCCACCCCATTCCAAGATGGCTCCAAAAGCCCCTCCCTCCTTGGGTAACTCTCAGCAGTCAATTCGCAGCAGGCCCCGCCCCTTGGAGGAACCAGGCCCCTTGAGACATAGCATGGTACAGACATATATGTCATGAGCTCTGAAAGGCAGATTCTATTATTAGGCTCAGTGAGGTTAAGGTAGAGTGAGAGCAAATGACTTGCTCAAGGTCTCTGGTCTGGAGGGTGAGAAGTGGAATGAGAACTTTAACCCTGGATTTAGTGTGATGCTGCTGTCCTCACACTAAGTCAGGTTACAAGTTAATTAGGAAATATTCATGGAAAGGACATAAAAGATAGGAAAAATGATAAACCATTTCCTCTTTGTAGAATGATGTGGATGATAAAACAGGAAGAAGTCATATTTGTATCATAAGAGGCAACATAGTATGTGGCAGGAATGCAGATGTGGGCAGCAGTGTTCTTTTCAAAAGAAGGAGTTACAAATTTTCCATTTGCACTCTTTGTTGGTCTTTGCTGTAGTCTGCACTGCCCTTGTTCCCCAGGATCAATTCCTCAGGGGAAATACTAACAAGGTAGGAAATGTTGGAATTAAATTTTCTCTTATTCCCCCATTAGGATGGTAGATATGGATGGGATTTTGGGGGAAAGTACAAGCTTGGACACAACTGTTGATGAAATGAAAGTAGCTGGGTTTTTTCATGCTCTGGTATTAACAAAAAGGCAAAGTTCCAGATATTATTTTGTGTTCATTCTGAGCTGTAGCAGTAATTAGGCAACAAATGGAGTTTTTGAGCAGCTCTCTGCTTTTCTCTATGAATATGAGAATATTCTGAATACTCTATAAACCTGCAGAGATCATTCTAGTAACAATCTGAGATCACGTGGGTGTGCCACCTCATCTTAGCCAGTGGAGCCAAGAGAGCACTGAAACATGATCGATATAAAAATGACTCCAGAGGGAGCCAGCATAGGCCTTTGTGATTTTTGCTAGTTAAATGGAATATTAATATGATAAGTGTGTCTTCCTTGACCTCACCTAAGATGCCACTGAGAGCCAGCCATCTTACCAGTCCTTCATGGCACAGTAGAATGGTGGGAAAGTTGATGTCTTATGGGAAACTCTCAGTCAGGAGCCATGAGGCAATGGTTAGTGCCTCTTTGTGCTTCTTGAACAGACAATGTTGGAGCTCCTCATGAGATCCCAGTCAGACCAAGCACAGTTGCCTGTGATGTTCAACTCCTTGTATGTGTTAGTCTGAGTCCCTCTCTTTCCTCATTTTGTTATTTCCAGGCTTCCATTCTTATTTTCCAAGACCTTTACTATATTTCCAAAATAAACAATTTGAATGTATTTGTTTTATCTGGTTCTGCTTGGAGTGGAATGCAGATGAGAGAATGAAAGATCACAGAAGGAGTGGTGGTGACTGCTGAAAAATGAAAGGGGACGTTTGTCAGGGCACAGAGCACAGTGTTGTTATATAATGTGGCTGTATCTCCTCTACTAGAACCTAAAGCCTGGAATCCTGGAGGCCTTCAACCAGATTTATCTACTTTTTAAACTTCTTTTCTATATTTATACTTTCTACGTAGACAATTCACAGACAGTCCTTATATGCTAACCAATACCTCTGTTTGATGTGCCTCAATTTGTGTCTTAACATTTAAAAAATTTTCCTTATTTTTATTTTATGTATATGAGTGTTTTGCCTGCATGTATGCACTTGGACAACATGTGTGCAATGCCTACGAAAGCAAGACATCAGGTTGTAAACCAACATGAGGGTGCTGGGAATTGATCCCAGGTCTTCTGCAAGAGCACCAAGTGCCTTTAACTGCTGAACCATCTTTCCAGCCCTCAGTTTAGGTGCTTATTCCTGAGCACCAGTAAGGTGTTTGTGTCCTTAGAGCACCAGGGTCATGTATCTAAGTGTCCGTGTGCACCTTTCATCTGGAGAAAACTAACTCTAGTTTACCTCCTAATATCTCCATAATATTCCATGTCATATAGCATATTTTTCTCACAGCACCATCATCTATTCTATACTACAACAAGTCAAAGATAAATACTGTTTGTGGTTTTTACACTTTTTGTGCTCTTCTCCCAAAATTCAATCACTTATGTCTGAGAACAGATTCTAAATTCATCTAGTCCTTTTTTCCTTTTTCTGAAACACAGTTGGAATTTATTAAGAAAACATTTTAATATAAGAGAGGGAGGGAGCAGGGGACACACAGAGAGCGGGAGAGAGAGAGAAAGAGAGGGAGAGAGACTGACTTAAGAAAAGGACAGTTTTACCTACCCCAGGCAGGGTGTGTGGAAGATTTTTTAGGAGGGACTTGCCTCATCTAGTTATGCCTATCTGTTTCCACAGCCGTGTCCCTCATCCTTGGCATCTTTATCTTTTATCAGATCTATAATACTAGCATAACTTTCTAGATTCTGTTCTCACTACCACAATTACAATAGTTTAAACAAAATTCAGAATCTGTTTAACATCTTGCAGTTACTCTTTACAGCTTCCCCGTGGCTTCCTGAGACATCTTGATATAAAAGTCTAAAACCTTTCCAGGTTTCCAGGCCTGTGTGTTCTGGGACCTGCTAATATGACACAGAATTTTCTTTTTTCTTCACTCATTGGTATAGACTATGGTCCCAAGTTCTTTGGTTGAATGTAGCGGTTTTCAGACAGTCCGCTGTTGGGAGTTGATTATATCAGGGGCAAAACTTTGCAAGTGCGATTGGTGCTCTGATAAAGGAGACTTTAAAGAGTTAGCTAGTCTTTTTGACCATGGGATGACCAAAGAAAGACAGCCCTTGCCAGGACCGAATCTGCTAACACCTTGATCTTGGATTTACTGGTGGTCAAACCTTTGAGAAAGGAGTGTCTACTATTTTAAAGTCACACGAGTCTGTGGTGATCAAACCGACTTAGATGCCTGTGCACCACTCTTACCAGCTTTTTTAGTCTTCCCAAAGCCCAGATTCTAGTCTTCTTCAGGCTCTTCCAGAAACTTCTACTCTGACAGTTTTTTCCTTGCTTTTTCTCTGGCATGCTCCTTATTTTTTAGGCTCCAGCACAAGTAACTCTTCCTCTGAGAGTTGATACCCTGACACACGTTTAAAACAATGCCGTTCTGCTTAGTTACTATTCCTCATCTGTTCTTTCATAATTTTCCTCAGAAGTCTGGAAGTGTGTCTTGAATAATTGCTTTGCTTATTCTCATCACAATATGCAATTAAGCTCCATGAGAAAAGCTCTAAATTTGTAATGCCTTTGCCAGCATCTTTGTGGGACAGATTAATCTTGAGAATTCCCTGCACAGGCACACAGTGCAAGTTCTTCCAATTCGCGTTTAGGCAAAGAGCCTAAGAAACCATGTTTTATTTTTCATGTATTAATAATCAGTGACTCTCCTTACCCTTAGATCATGAATAGAGAGCAAGAGATGGAGGTAAACAGTCATGTTTATACGTGCAAATATTTGAAGGCATTCTCTTAAATCTCCATTTTTATTTCATATGATCAATTTTAGTTTTCAAGAAAGAAGCAAAATGAATGAGTCATATCTTATAATGTAATCTATGGGAGCCAATTGCATTTTCAATAGCTTTTATCTGAATGGAATGAATATGTCTGAGAAGCATAATAAGGCTTTTATAGAAAGGACAAGACTGTTTCCACCCACTCCATGTTGTTCTTTTTTTCAAAA
>NW_008353878.1:178450-183154 GCF_000622305.1 Nannospalax galili | reverse complement strand
TCCATGTTGTTCTTTTTTTCAAAAAAATTATTTATTATTTTTATTTTATGTGTATGTGTGCATTGCCTGCATGTAGGTAAGTGCACCTGTGTCATGCAATGACCATGGAGGACAGAAGAGGCTGTCAGAGCCCCGGAACTGGAGATTTGGACAGTTGTTAGCTGCCATGTGGGTGCTGGGATTCGAACCCAGATCTTCTGCAAGAACAGTGTTCTTAACCTCTGAGCCATCTCTCCAGTCACTGTGTTCCTTTTTTCTCTGTCAAAATGATGTAACCAACTTCTCATATAATCCTACCAGGCAGAGAAAGAAATTTTTAGTGTGTTTCAGGCCTTTGCCTTTTCATCTCTCTCTCCCAGCTCCATGTAAACTCCATGGTCTCAGTTCCCTTCGAAGTCGAACATACTCAGAACTTCAATACCCTCTAGTCAGATTCTTCCTTTGTCTAGCTTCAATTTGTCACATCCGGGTGTGGAGCCTGCCTTTTTAACATGTCAGTTTGGGCAGGACCTGTCTGCTTCATTCTATGTGCCTAAGGCAGTGCCTTCTGCTCATTTTGGTAGTCTTTCTCCAAAATCTTGTACCAAATGCCACTGCTATTAGGGTCAATGAAGCAAACTTTGTTTTCTATTTTCATGGTAAAAATTCAGATGAAACACTCAGTGCTGCAGATTAAATATGTTTTTAAAATTTTTATTGAATTTTTGTGTCTTTCACACACAAAACCATCTTTATATCTCCTTCCCCTTTGGGACCCTCTAGTAGCCCCCTCCACTAGAGTTCATACATTCTGTCATTTGTATTAAGGCCTATCGTGTAAAGTTAGTGTCCCCAGATGTCTCTCATTGCAAGTTCATCCACTGGGATCTAGTCAGCCTATCTAGAGTTCCTGCTTTTAAGATCAGCTCTTCCTCACCGAGCAGTAATCAGCTGCCAATAATTCTTTGACTAACATTGGGGTCTGCTATTCATTCCCATAGTTCTGTGCTGGGTTTTCATCTACTTGAGTTTTCATGGGTCTTGTGCATACTGACACCATTGCTGTAGGTTTGTATGAGAAGGGTCCCAGATTAAATATTTTTTAAGATTTAATTTTATTTTTTATTTGTGTGTGTGTGTGTGTATGTTGCTAAGCCATCTCTCCAGCCACCTGTTGATTAAATACTAATATCAATTACTTTTTATTATTTCCAAACATATTTTCAGACATTGATTTCTGCATTTCAAAGCTAACATGAAATTCTTGGTTTCCTTCTTAAAGTACCTTAAACTGCGGTATCTTGCTACTTTTTGCAATTTAGACTCTCTGGGTTTGGTCTTCCTCAGGAGAAGCACATGGCTGTTATTTATGACTTAACTTTTGGAATGTAATAGCTGTGTCTTAAGTTCTGCTGTCTTTATGAGTACAACAGTTGTTCTATGCCACATAGATTTGTTAATGTTATGCTTTCATTCTGCCAAAGTGACAGGTGATAATTTGGTTTTATGTATTGCCCTTGATTTTCTTTGTTACTCTCTTTCATTAGATTGACTTTGAGTTTTATAGTGTAGAGATTTTCTGCAGTCCCCCAGGGAAAACTCACTACTTCCTTTGTGATTACTTGATGAGTATGAGAAATACCTCTCAATGATCAGTCTTGCTAATGGATCTTGTCTCATTTGACTTTGAAAGAATCGAGAACAGAATTAGATGTTTCCCATCCATCAGGTGCTGTCCTTACTCCTCAGTGATTCCACAGCCTCACTTTCTACCTACACACCACATTTAATAGCCAAATGTTCTTACCATCAGCACAGCAGAATCCAGACATCCCCTATGGGAAGAGGCAGATAATATCTGAGCTTGATTTGGGGACACAGGTGTCACTTGTTTCCACAAGGGTGGTTCTCACAACTTAGAGAATGCACAGCTTGCCTGAGAAGGGCCTTGGACATTCATAGAACCAGCTGCATCACCAAGAAGACAAAAGGATTTAAGAGAAATGATTAGTGAGCTGGGATGTAGATCAGTGGTAGAACATTTGCCTTGAACATTGATGAGCCTTGGGCTTGATTTCCTAGAATCACAAGACAACAAAAAAGAGTCATAAAGCAATTTAATATTTTATGCATACAGTCATGCATACATGTTTATAAATACATAAATAGACTACAATTGCAGCCTAAAATATTTATTTAATGAGTATGAATGTTTTGCTTGCATGTACGTTAAGTGCACCCATGCCATGTAATGCCTGCAGAGGTCAGAAAAGGGCATTGGATTCCTTAGAACTGGAGTTTTGGGATGGTTATTAGCCACCATGTGGGTGCTGGGAAATGAACCTGGGTCCTCTGCAAGAGCAGCCAGTGATCTTAATTGCTGAGCCACCTCTCCAGCCCTGTACAACTGCAACTTTTTAGTGACACTTTCCTCTCACTTTCTGTGCTATAACTTTTGAGTGTCTATCTGTGTACTATTGAAAGCAGATTAGGAGCTCTGCAAATTGTTTGAAGCCAGGGATGCTATTTTTAGATGTCTATTTTTATTTGTAATTTATCTCACCTTCAGCTTTGCTCTGGGTCCTTTTCAGGGCTTCATTAAATATGTGTGCTGCTGCCTCAATAAAGTGCTTCAAATGTCTATTAGGAAAAGTCATCTTAGGCTCAAAGCTCAGAGGAGAGTTTTAAGCCACTGATAAGCCTCCTGTTTTGAGGACAGAGTCCTCCAAGAGCTGCCCTTGTGGTAATTGTGAAAAAAGGCACAGTGGGGAGCTGTAATGACTATACAACTCTCTGACTTAAAATATGGTTTGGTAGCCCCAGGCTGGGAAAGCTTATGAAAGCAGAGCTCAGGAAAAAGTCTCCTCTCATCTGTGAGGGAGGGAGGTATTCCTGGAGGGAGGAGGAATTGCCTTAGAGTGCATTGTTTCTGCCTTCTCTGCATCCACTTCTCGCTTTATTGCTTTATCGTAACAGTAGCCTCAGTTTTATGAGTAGAGCCTGCACCTTGAGCAGCCTCAGCCTATCTTGTCTGAGAAGAAAAGGCCACTCTTGCTGAGTCACAGTGACTAGGGCAAGCCAGACACATGGGCAGGTCAGGGTGACTGGGGTGGTGTAGAGCCTCTGCTAAGACTGCTAGGAGAGTGTTCTCTTTGCCGGGCTTCTAAACTGCCACTGGTGTCTACACATCTGAGGTCTTAGACTGGATGAGAAATATTAGTGCCTAGCAAGGAAATAGAAACAACTGGGACAGAGAGTTAACTGATGAAATTATTTTGTTACCAGGTCGCCATTTTTTTTTCTAGTGGTTTTTTGAGGCAGAGTCTTGCTATATAGATCAGCCTGGTCCTAAGTTTGCTATCCTTTGGCCTCAGCTTCTTAAAGACTGGAAATTTAGACGCTGCCACACTTTCCATTTATTTTAAAGTAACAACATCAACAATAATAATTGTTATTATTTTGTAGTGCTGGGGATTAAACTTAGTTCCTTGCATGTGCTACGCAAGTGTTGTTACTGAGCTAATACCCTAGTCCCTTTTTAAAACAGTCTGAGGTAAGCATTTCAGTACTTGCAATAAATGTTTAATTAAATATTCAAAATCTTTCATTCCTTTTATTTCTCCTCTTTGTTACCCGATGCTACAGTTTAGATGTGAAGTGTCCCCCACACAGGTTTGTGTGTGAACAGCTTAGTCCTCACCTAGTGGTGTCATTGAGAGGTGCCTGGGTCACCAATGTGCCAGCTTCATCACTGGGTTAATCCATTGATGGGACAATGTGGTCATTAAGAGGATAGGTCTGGTGAGAGGAAGTAGGTCGTTGTGTTGTGCATTTTCCCCCTGGCTTTGTCTGTCTCTTTCTAGGCTGTCATAAACTGAGCTGTCTCCTCAGCAACATGTTCTTACCTGCACAGTACTCCACCTTACCTCAGGCCCAAAGCTATGACACGAACTGACCAATGACCTCTAAAACCAGGAGCACCAAATGAGTCTTTCATTTGTTAAGGTGTTTTTATCAGATGTTTTGTCACTTCAGGGAAGTGTGACAACTTCGTTTACATATTTGCCATATATGGATGTCTAGGTTGTTTTCTTCCAGCTTACATGTCTATGTTCTCAGCATGATTGTTAGGGCTTACATGTTGATGTTCTCAGCATGATTGTTAGCCCTTCTGGGCAGGTTCCTGAACCACAGCACCAAATTAGGAGGCCAGTAAGTTTTCCTTTATGATTCATCCATATCTTGTTGTAATCTTGCCCATGCCAGGGAATATATCTCTTGCTGTTCTCATATGTGTATCTTCTTATTTCCATATGCTTTTTAACCTTACTCTTAAAAAGAAATTTGAGGGTAGGAAAGGATCATTTATTCCATATAATGGGTACCTGACTTTGAAACATAAAAGCATTTTCTTTTCTGAAGATGTCAGTAATTTTTAAAAAATTATTTATTTAATAACCACATAATTAGAAGAAGCATTTCATTACAAAAGCATTGTCATGTTCAATAAAAATTTCCAGAGCTAAGATGCATCTCTTTCAAAATTGGCTGTAAATTTTTAGGTTTACAGTTGAATTAATACAGTTGCACAATATTGTACTCAGTATAAACTCTACAAGATATAAAATTAAGTGAGGTTTGAACCTTTAAAAAAAGATCTCCATTTTCTTTTATGTCTTATAGGGTTTATAATGAGTTCAATATTGTACTCAGTATAAACCCTTT
>NW_008353878.1:178135-178350 GCF_000622305.1 Nannospalax galili | reverse complement strand
ATATAAAGTCATCAGGCAGATTTCAATGGTAATGTTTTTCACCTATACTAATTATTAAGGAGCAAATTTTTATGCTTTGATGAATTATTTTTTTAAGTTTTTATAATTTAATAACCACGTGATTAGAAGAAGCATTTCATTATAGCTTTAACACATTCAGTAACACACTCCAGAGCAAGGATACATCTCTTTCAACAGTGGCTGTAATTTTTAGG
>NW_008353878.1:174627-178071 GCF_000622305.1 Nannospalax galili | reverse complement strand
GTCCTCTGCAAGAGCAGTCAGTGCCCTTAACTGTCGAGCCATCTCTTCAGCCCCCTGTTGCCTACATTGTTAATGCTACTAATGCTTAGATGTTTGCACATGTGTCTTTAATCTCTGTGTATCTGATGATTACTAGTCGCAGTCGGCTACAAATGGATCCTTAGTTCCTGTGTATGGATATAAAGTCATCAGGTAAATTTCACTGGTAATGTTTATCACCTCTACTATTTAACATGAAGTAAATTTTTATGCTTCCTCCTCAAATATGTCTTTTTAAAAATTTGTTGATTTTTCTGTGTGTGTATCATACAGAACATCCTACGCAATCTTATTCATCTATATACCCACTTCCCAAATGGCACCCTCTCATAGCCTCCCCCCTCCCACATACTGGTGCCCATATACTCTGTCATCCCTGTTACTGTCCACTGTGTTGTCAACACCCCTAGCCATTCTCCAGTGCTTGTCTGTCTGCTGAATCTAGTCAGCCTATCTAGAGAGCCTTGTTTTAGGAAAATAAGCTGTTCCTCATCTAGCAACAATCAGTTGTCAATACCCCTTTAAATAATATTGGGGTCTGCTGTTCATTTTCCCAGTTATATGCTGGGTTACTCTCTGGGAGTCTCTTGTGCCACCTTGGCCAGTAACTTGAAGGTATCTCCTGTCTGGCATTTTTTCTTGTTGTGTAGCCTTTACGTATGGACTCTTAGGAATTCCATTGACCCCATTAATCTTTGGTTATACTTTCCTTTTGGGTGTTTAAGACCCTTCAGTTGGCCCAGATAAACCAATTTATTTTTACTCTTAAGGTCATTTGAGGATCTGTTCCTCAGGTGTAACATGGGCTTGGGAGGAGCCCCTGGCTCCTTTCTTTTACCAGTTCTGACTATGTGAAGATAAGTCAAAGGTTTTACTCGACCATGCCTGGCTTAGCTTGGAAGCATGGAGGAAATGATTCCTCTGTGTTAAACCTCCTCTTTGTAGACTGGACACTGGTTCAGGTCCATCTGGTGTGGTCTCCTCAGCCTCCTTGATCAAGAGGATAGGTGACTCACCACAGTTACAGGACATTTTGAGAGATGCTCATAGTCCCCTGGAACTTAGTCGACCTAGGAGGGCCAGAAGCAAAAACTGTCCTTTATGTCTCCCTGACCAAATTAGTATAGGCCTCAAAGTATGGCTGTTAAACATCCAAGAAGGTTAGATCCATCAATCTGGTACTTTTAATTACCATATGCCATGTAGATAGAGCTTGGGCAAAGACCAAATGGTCTCACATAAATATTTCCTAGGCATATATTACATTCTTTGATCTGGTTTATGTGTAATTTGTCAGTAGGTTGTTGGCCTAATATGGTTCCCTCTGGTTTTCTAAAACTAGCTAGGCATTATTTATCTCTCCCATTGTCTAACACTTCCACCATGGTTTCCCCATTTAAGGTACCCCATTTTTTTTCATTTCTCCCTTAATAATACCCTTCTCCTGTAGTCCCACCTCTCTTGAGCTCTTTCTTCCCTTTTTCCCCTAGGTTCCTTGTATAACCTTCCCTCCCGCCTCCCCTTAAGATAACCTCATTATTATCTATATCTCCCTTGTAAACACCTGTTTTCTACTGTTCCTCTCTTTCAGATTCTTTCTTTTCCTTTACTTTCCTGGTTCCTCTTCATTAAACTGGTTCCTCTAGTTTTGTCTGGATACATATTCATTTATAAGGATTTGGTGCTAGGATCCACATATGAGGGCGAACTAAGCTGTTTTTTTTTTGTTGTTGTTGTTGTTGTTGTTGTTTTGTTTTGTTTTTCTGACTCTTTATTACTTCACTTAGTATAACAATTTCTAGTTCCATCAATTTACCTGCAAATTTCATGATTTCATCTTTCTTTCCTGCTGAATAAAATTCCATCATATAAATGAACCACATTTTCATTACCCACTTGTCAGTTGAAGGATGCTTAGGTTGCTTCCATCTCTTACCTATTGTTAAAAGATCAACAACAAACATGGATGTACAAGTGTCTCTGCAACAGGTTGAGTTGTTTGCCAAGGAGTGGTATAACTGGGTCAAATGGCAGGTTCATTTGTAGTTTTTTAAGAGTTCTCCATACTGCTTTCCATAGGGGTTGAACAAGTTTGCAGTCCCACCAGCAGTGGATGAGAGTTACCTTTTCTCCACATCCTCTCCAACATTTGGTATTATTTGTTCTCTTGATCTTAGCCAGTCTGACTGGGGAAAGATTAAATCTTAAAGTGGTTTTAATTTGCATTTCCTTAATTACTAGTGACCTTGAGCTCCTTTTAAGATGCTTCTTAGCCATCTTCTTCTTTTGAGAACTCTCTGATCAGTTCTTTAGTTCATCTTTTAATTGGGTTACTTCCTTTCTTGATTCTTTGTTTTTTGAGTTCATTATATATTCTGGATGCTAAACCTCTGGCAGACATGGCACTGGTGAAGATTTTCTCCCATTCTGTGGATTTTCTTTTCACTTCCTTGGGTGCTTCTTTTTATGTACAGAAGCCTTTTAGTTAAGTGAGGTCCCATTTGTTGATTCTTGACCTTGTTTCCTGGGCAGTTGATGTCCAGTTTAGAAAATCCTTTCCTACTCCTGTCTCTTGTAGGTTATTGCCAATATTTTCTTCTAACAGCTTCAGAGTTTCAGGCTTCAGATTGAGGTCTTTGATCCATTTGGAGTTAACCTTTGTCCAGGGTGAAATATAGGGGTTGGCTCCTTTGTCAAATATCAGGTGGCTGAAACTGCATTTACTCATATTTGGGTCTTCAATTTTATTCCATTGATCTATGGGTCTGTTTTTGTGCCAGTACCATGTTGTTTTTATGACTGTAGCTCTGTAATACTGTTTAATATCTGGTATTGTAATTCCCCCCAGCATTGCTCTTAGTGCTCAGGGTTGCTTTGGCTAGCTGAGGTCTTTTGTGCTTCCATATGAATCTTAGGATGGTTTTTTTCCAATTCTGTGAAAAATATCATGAGGATTTTGATTTGCGTTGCATTGAATCTATAAATGGCTGAATGTTCAAGGATGGTCCTTTTCACAATATTAATTCTTCCAATCCATGAGCATGGGAGGTCCTTCCATATTCTGATGTCTTCCTCAATCTCTTTCTCTAAGGAATTAAAATTTTCTTCATAGAGGTCTTTAATGTCTTTGGTCAGGTTTCTTCCGAGATATTTTATTATTTTTTTGCAGCTATTGTGAAGGGGAGTATTTCCATGTACTCTTTCTCTGATTGCTTGTTATTGGTATATAGAAAGGCTGCAGACTTTTGTAGATTCATTTTTTAACCTGCCACTTTACTGAACATGCTAATCATTTCTAGGAGTTTTCTGGTGGAATTTTTGGCATCTCTTAGATATCATATCATCTGCAAAAAAGGATAATTTGATCTCTTCTTTTCCAATTGTTACTCCTTTAATTTATTTCTC
>NW_008353878.1:173478-174565 GCF_000622305.1 Nannospalax galili | reverse complement strand
GTGGAGATTTTAATGGGAATGCTTCCATTTTTTTTTCTCCATTTAGAATGATGTTGGATGTGGGTTTGTTGTATATGGCTTTAATTTTGTTGTGTTATGATCCCTCCAGTCCAGTTCCCTCTAGGACTTTGAATATAAATGCATGTTGAATTTTTTCAAAGGCCTTCTCTGCATCAATGAGATGACCATGTGGTTCTTGTCTTTGAGGCCATTTATATGATTTATGATGTTTATTGACTTACATACATTGAAGCATCCCTGCATCTCTGGAATAAAGCCAACTTGATCATGGTGGATGATGTTTTTGATGTGTGTCTGTATGCAGTGTGCAAGTATTTTGTTGAGAAGTTTTGCATCTGTGTTCATTAAAGATATGGGTGTATAGTTTTCTTTTTTGTTTGTATCTTTACCTGGCTTTGGTATTAGAGTGATGCTGGCTTCATAGAAGGAATTTGGAAGTTCTCCCTCCATTTCTCTTTTTGAATAACCTAAGTAGTATTTTATGTAGGTCCTCTTTAAATGTCTGGTAGAATTCTGCTGTAAATCCATCTGGTCCTGGGCTTTTTTTAGTCAGGAGGTTTTGTATTACTGTTTCAATTTCCTTATGTGTTATGGGTCTGTTTAAGCTGGTAATCTCTTCTTGGTTTAGCTTTGGTGGTTCCCATGCTTTTAGGTACCCATCATTTCTTTCAGGTTTTCAAATTTAGTAGCATATAGGTTTTTAAAGTATTCCCTTATAATGTTCTGGATCTCTTTGGCATCTGTTGTGATGTTTCCCCTTTCATCTCTGATTTTGTTCATTTGGAGGTACTTTTTCTTTCTTTTGGTTAACTGGGCTAGCCATCTATCAATCTTGTTTATCTTCTCAAAGAACCAGTTCTTGGATTCATTGATTCTTTGTATTGTTTGCTTTGTTTCTATTTTATCAGTTTCCGCTCTGATTTTTATTTCTTCTTGTCTGCTGGGTTTTGGTTTCATTTGCTGTTGCTCTTCAAGTGTCTTGAGTTGCAATGTTGTCATTTATTTGTGATCTTTCTAATTTTTTAATGTAGGCACTTAGAGCTATAAACTTCTCTCTAAGGACCAC
>NW_008353878.1:133777-173425 GCF_000622305.1 Nannospalax galili | reverse complement strand
TCCTTTGACCCATTCATCATTCAGGAGTGTGTTGTTTAATCTCCATGTGTTCTTGTGGTTACTGGGGATTCTTCCAGTGTTGATTTTAACCTTTATTGCATTGTGGTCTGATAGAATGCATGGAATTATTTCAATATTTTTGCACTTGTTGAGGTTTGTGTTGTGCCCCAGTACATGGTCGATTTTGGAGAAGTTTCCATGGGGCACTGAATATAAAGTATATCCTTTGGTGCTTGGGTAGAATATTTGGTAGATGTCTGTTAGGTCCATTTGATATATGGTATTGTTAATTCAGATGTTTCTCTGTTAATTCTTTATCCTGTTGACCTATCTAATGGTGACAATGGGGTGTTGAAGTCCCCTACTCTTAATGAGTTGGGATTAATCTGGGTCTTAAAGTCCTGTAGTACTGTTTTTATGAAGTTGGGTCCACCAGAGTTTGGGGAATATATGTTCATGATTGTAATATCTTCTTGGTTTATTGTTCCTTTGATCAGAATGAAATAACCTTCTCTGTCTCTTCTGATAGTTTTCATTTAAATTCTATTTTATCAAGTATTAGAATTGCAACACCTGCTTTTTTCTTAGTACCATTCACTTGGTATATTTTTTTCTGTGCTTTACCTTAAGGTAGTTCCTGTCCTTGAAAGTGAGATGAGTTTCTTCCAGACAACAAAAAGATGGGTTTTGTTTCTTAATCCATTCAACTAGTCTGTATCTTCTGACTGGGGAGTTCAGTCCATTGATATTTAAAGTTATTAATGAAAGATGTGTATTGAATCCTGTCTTTTTTATTTCTGTTCACATTCTTGATATAGCTGTGCATTTCCACAGTTATACCTTCATTGAATTTCTTTCTATCACCCCTTGTGTATAGTTGTTCCTTTCTTCAGCTCTTTGCGTTGCTTCCAGAACTCTCTGAAGGGCTTGTTTTGTGGACATGAATTCTTTGCAGCATATTTATGTCATGGAAGAGTTTTCTTTCCCCTTCAACTATGGTAGACATTTTGGCAGGATAAAGTAATCTGGGTTGGCATCTGTGGTCATTTAAAGCCTGGAATACTTTTGTCCAGGCTCTTCTGGGTTTCATAGTTTGCACTGAAAAGTCAGCTGTAATCCTGATGGGTTTGCCTTTATGTGTGATTTGTTTCTCTTTTGCAGCTTTCAGAATTGTCTCTTTGTTTTGTATACCTGGTGTTTTTACTATGATGTGCCATGAAGAGTTTCTTTTCTGGTCCTGTCTATTTGGTGTTCTATATGCTTCTTGTATTGGTATGGACATGTCTTTTTTTAATTTTGGGAAATTTTCTTCTACAATCCTGTTGAAGATCTGTTCCACACCATTATTTTGAGATTCTTTTCCTTCCTGTATGCCTATGATTCGTAAGTTGTTTTCTTTATGGTATCACACAGTTCTTCCATATTCCCTTCTTGTGTCTTTTTTAGTTTTTCATAATCTTTGCTTGAGTGGTCTAATTTGTCCACTTTATCTTCCAGTCTTGATATTCTGTTTTCCATTTCATTCATCCTATTGGTGCGGCTTTCTCCTGTTGTTTCTAACTGGCTTGTTAGAGGCTAGAGGACTATTGGTACTTTGTGGGGATATATTATTTTGGTTTTTAATGTTATTGTTTTTTCTTGGTGACTTTGACATGAATTTCCTTCATAGTTTCTGATTCTTGCGTGAGACTCAATCCTTCCTTTGTTGAGTTTAGATCTGCTTCTTTTTGTAAACTTTATGTGCCTTTGTGGTTTACGTGTTGGGCATGGAAAGCCTAGAGGACTATTGGTACTTTGTGGGGATATATTATTTTGGTTTTTAATGTTATTGTTTTTTCTTGGTGACTTTGACATGAATTTCCTTCATAGTTTCTGATTCTTGCGTGAGACTCAATCCTTCCTTTGTTGAGTTTAGATCTGCTTCTTTTTGTAAACTTTATGTGCCTTTGTGGTTTACGTGTTGGGCATGGAAAGCTGGTTGGTCTAGGCTTCAGGTTTTCACTTTTGATTTTTTATTGGAGTGGCCTAATTGCTTTTGTCTTCAGGAGTTCCCACAGAGGCCCAAGTGAGATGAGGGTCAGTTAATAGCAGGCTTTCTCTTAAGGTATGGAGTACCTCTAGGAAAGATGCTGCCCTCACGAATTTGGTGGTGGGCTGGCCTGGGAGAGGGGCCCAGGATAGATGCTGATCTAAGGAAGGTGGTAGCTCTGCCACCCTGGGTAGTAAAGGGAGGTGAGTGTGGGACCAGGCCTAGAGGGGTTCCTGGGGTCTGCAGGGAGGAAATAGGTTGGTCCAGATGCAAAGGATCAGGAAGCAGTGGCCATGCTGAGTCGAGAGGTTAGCCCCTGTGTCTGGGGTCCCCAGACAAGAAATGGGCCTGTACCCGGCCTAGGAGGAGAGACTGTATATGTGTGTGTGTGTGTGTGTGTGTGTGTGTGTGTGTGTGTGTGTGTGTGTGTGTGTGTGTGTGTGAAAGAGGCCTGGGGAGTCAAGGTGCTGCTGGGCAGGCTGGATTTACCCAGGTAAGGTGCTGGTACCAGGACACAGGAGGTTGTGCAGCCCAGGGAAGTAAAAAGAAGTGAGGGCGGGACCAGGCACAGAGGGTTCCTGGGGAAGGTAGGGAGGAACTGGGTTGGTCCAGATGCAGAGGATCAGGAAGCAGTGGTGGCTCTGGGCTGAGAGGTTAGACCCGGTGTCTGAGGTGCCAAGACAAGAAATGGGCCTGTACCAAGCCTAGGAAGAGAGACTCTGCAGGGAGCTCTGGGAGGGTGAAAGAGGCTGGGGGAGTCAAGGCACTGGTGGGTGCACTGGACTTACCCAGGGACGGTGCTGATACCAGGACACTGAAGCGATGTCAGTAATTTTAATTAATTCTTTGTGGGATGAAATATCATGGAGTTTAAGTATTAGGCAAAGACAACAGGTAAAGATGGTTTTAATGGATGTAAGGGTCTCAGACCCTCAGATTTTGCCAACATAGAATACTAATCCTATAAATGATCAATAATTTACTCCTATTTTAAGTTTTGTGTAAACACCATAATTTTTAAGAAAAAATTTTAAACTTTTTAATATGTCTGGAAATTAAAAACACTTCTAGGCGTGGTGGCCCATGCCTTTAATCCCAGCACTTGGGAGGCAGAGGCAGGCAGATCTCTGTGAGTTCCAGGCCAGCCTGGTCTACATAGTGAGTTCCAGGCCAGCTGGAGCTACAGGGAGACATTACCTCAAAAAGACAAAAAAATACACTTCTAAACACAAGACATCAACAAAGAAAGCCAAATCAAAAGAAAATATACTCAGATCTTAGAACTACCTAAGAAATAAGAGGGATACACATGAACTTTGTGGAAAATAGAGAGTGAGGCTTTCAAGAGAGCCTGTGAATTGACATGCTCATGTTTTCAAGAAAAAAGTCTGGCAATTACCATCTACCATGAGGAGTTAGAGAAAGATTACAGTCAAAGAAAGTGGGAAGGAAAAAGATATTAATAGAAACACCATAATGTTTTATGCTTAATGGATAGAGATATAACCTCAGGTTTTCACGGTTGGGAAAAAGTCCATGTTCACTGTCTCTATGATGGTGACCAGTAATCCATGGATACTGACTAGGGCTGTATCACTCTTGGTAGCTAGCTGCCTTCCAGAAGGGACAAATAGGTTTTAAAAAAAAACTAATGGGGAATATTACATAGATGAAAGTTGAACCAATCTAAACATTCAATACTTTGACCCTATAGACCCAAGCAGATTTGGGATGCAAGAAAGATATTTTTATGTTACAAATCAAGGACAGAACAAGCTATTTTAAATTATGTTCTATTGATACACCAAGCCTCATTTCCTCTTCTTGCTTTCGTCATGTATTGCCAGTTGGTTTTGTAAATTTACATGGAGGTAATTGACTGTCTCTATGCCAACTGGCAGCTAGAGTAGATAGGTAAGTCAAATTCTATAGCAAGCAGTCTAAGAAGGGGAAGTCACCTTCTCTGGCTCCCTAAGAGTCCTTTGACTTTGACATTCTGTCAGCCTTCCTTAGAGAGTCAACCAGCTGGTGGCACTTCTGTCTTCATTTCAGATTACACCTTCGGGTTCCAGAAGACTTCCTGGAGGGTCCGATATTTCCTAGTTTCAAAAATCTACTGTTTCTTCAGGTTGAGGCACACCTGGATCTAAAGGTTTCTTCAACATACATCTTGACACAGATCCCTATTAAGAAATCCAACTTATTTAAGAGCTACCATGTCCATTGTTTTCTCTGTCATTTAAGCTATTTTGATGTACTTCTATATCTCATTACAGAGAGGAATGTGCCCCAAGGAAAAAACTTGTGGGAGATGAATGGACTTTATGACCATCAATTGACTTTTGAAAATGGTGATCATACAGTGCCATCTTCTTTTACTCAGGTTAGTCTTCACAATGCTGTGAATGTATTTGACATTGTTTAGTATAAACAGTTACAGGAGAATGTCTTCACAGGAAATTCACTTTTTTTTTTTAATTTGAGGAAGTTTAAAGAAACTTTAAGCTTCACAAAAACAACAAACCACATAGAAACAATTTTTGCAAATTCCTAGGTAGTCATAAGATTTTCATGACATTTAAAATATTTTTGACTTGTTTATTTTTTTATTTTATTTTGTATGAGTATTTTGCCTACATGAATGTAAGGGCACCATGTGTGTGCAAACCCATGGAGGCCAAAGAGGTGTCAGATCCCCGAGAACTGACATTACAGAAGATTGTTATCTGCCATGTGGGTCCTGGGAACTGAACTCAGGTCCTCTAGAAGAGCAACCAGTACTGTTAACCACCAAGCCATCTGTCTAGGCCAAGACCTTTTTAAATGAATTAAAAATAGACCTGGATATCTTTCCTACAGTAATGATTTAGGTTAAACCAATGTATTAAAATCCCTGAAATTCAAAGCAGATAAAGCACAGACTTGTTCTTTCTCTTTTGCAGCTTTCAATATTGTCTCTTTGTTTTGTACACTTAGTGTTTTTACTATGATGTGCCGTGGAGAGTTTCTTTTCTGGTCCTGTCTGTTTGGTGTTCTATATTCTTTTTGTACCCAAGGAAGTGTTTCCTGTGGTCAGCCATCTAGGCAGAGCCTGCTGCAGTGGTAAAGCCAGAACTAGGCAAGTGAATGAATGATATGCCGTGGTAGCTATTCATGTCAAAGACTTGCAGATGTGTTTCTGTTTGAATTATATGACCTTTAAGCCTCTCAGGGTGCTTCATCAAAAATATGAAGGGAACAGCTATGACATTCTCAACAGGAATTGACTAGGATTAAAATATTTAATAACATCAGGCACAGATAGCCTCAGAGAACATATCTATGCCAACTTCGAGTTTGTGACAGATGTAGCAGACATTGGGATCAGGCAGTCCTAGAATGTCTTTAATAGGCCTTGCCAAATTGAAATATTCCCAACTCCAGTTGCTATCCAGTGTTCCTTCACCTTAAAATGCATGTTAACAATTTTGGCATGTATGGACCTTGGAAGCCATTTTGTCTCTTTGGAAATGCTGTACATAGGTGCATACTGATTTTCTGTAAATTCACAACATAATTATGTATTATTGGGATTGCCTTACTCCCTCTGCTTCCCAACTGTCAACCCATCAAGAAACCTATCCTGTTTAAATTAATTAGCATTACAAAAAGGATATCTTCAGTTGAGAGCAACTTTTCTTTTGTAGTTTCTGATTCTTTTGTGAGACTCAAACTTTCAAGTTTAGGTCTGCTTCTTTTTGTAAACTTTATGTGCCTTTGTGGTTGACTTTTTGGGCATGAAAAGCTGGTTCCTCTAAGCTGCGGTTCTCTCTTTTGATTTTATATTGGAGTGGCCAGATTGCTTTTGTCTTCAGGAGTTCCCACAGAGGCCCAAATCAGATGAGGATCAGATGCTCTCAGGCTTTCTCCTAAGGTCTGGATGCCTCCAGGAAAGATTTTGGCCTCAGGAATTTGGAGGTTGGACTGGCCTGGGAGCCAGGCCCAGGAAAGATGCTGGTCTAGGGCAGCTGGTGGCCATGCCACCCAGAGTTGCAAAGGAAGATGGGGGCAGGAAGTGGCCCCAAGGGCTCCTGGAGACTGTACTGAGGAGCTGTGTTGGTCTGGATGCACAGGATCAGGAAGAGGAAAGGTCAGTCCTGGAAAGAGGCTGGCGGATGGTGCAGGCCTAGGGAAGTAGAGGGAGGTGAGGGCAGGGCCAGGTCCAGAGGCGTCCAGGGGACCAGAGAAGGCGCTGAGTTGGTCTGGATGCAAAGGTTCAGGAAACAGTGGTGTTTCCCCGGGTGTCTGGGGCTCCTAGACAAGGAATGGGACAAGACCCAGGCTAGGAGGAGAGACCGCAGGGGAGATGGGAGGGTGAATGAGGCTCCGTGAGTCCCGGCAGGGACCGGTGGTGGACTTGCCCCGAGAGAGAGGCCTGTGGGTCATGCAGGCCCAGGGAAGCAGAGCCTAAATTATCTTTTGAAAAAGAATTTAAGATTAGCTGGTTAAAACAAGATTCTGTCTTAAAAGCATTCCCAATATTTATACAACCAGCCAGGTGCCAGAAAAATCCATTAGAGCTAAAAGAATTCCTGCATGTATTAACTTAAAAAATAAATAATTGTTCTTCCACTTTGTATCTAACACATCATCAGCGGATTTCAAAGCCAGTTACCCACAGTGTCTAAAGGCAGATTCTCAGCAGGTACTCTGCAGAATAAATCCTTATGAATAACATTTCTAGATACTTCTAAAAAATAAGGTTGCTGTTGGTAGAAACTCATCTCTATGTATAGACTCTTCTATTTATAGTGACACAGCCCAGCTTGGGAAGGAATGCAGGTGAAAGCTTGAGTTTCATACCACCACAGTAAGCCTGCTAATTACAGTGCCATCCTCCCCTCTCCCACAGAATCTTTCTTACAATTCTTGAACTCTTATCAAAGGAGTTGTCAGCTGTGTGTGGAGTGTCACAGATAGCTCTTTTCTTTGTTTCTAAGACCCACCTGCCTAAATGAATACTGTGCTGGGTGGTAAGGCATACCACTATGGTTGGCACTTTTTATTTTCAACTTTTTCTTTTTAAAAAGTACCCAAGCATGAAAATAAAAGAAAAAATGGAAAAACAAAATTACCTTATGGTTGCCTAGAAAGTGAACTCAGAGAAACATTGTCTATATTAATAAACTGTGGAGAGCCCTGGGAGCTTGTCTTGCTAAAAGAGACTTTTCTTTCATATGAAATATATTATGACAGGAAAAAACAAAGAAGCAAAAAATTAATAAGAGCAACAATAAGTCATAAAACATAGAATTGAATATAAAGAAATAATGCACAAAATGAAATCACAAACATAAAATATCTTTCCTTATTCTATGATCTGCTCAATTCAATCTGTGGACAGTTTATGAGAAAAACTAAATTTCTATTTTCTCTCCCTTCTTCGCTCCCTTCCTCTGTCCCTTCTCTTAAAGCTAAGGCTCATTTCATGAAAAAGCTCTCATTACTGAAAAATTAATGATTGGAATTTCCATCCCAGAAGTATCTGTGGACCTCCTTCTGATCCACTTGCCCTTCCCAGAACTTTTGGCTTCAGTCCTTATGAAACAACTCAAAGTGTTGTTTCCAAGAAAGAATGTTAGAAAAATGTCAAATTCCAAAGACAGAGCTTAGCAGGGTAGGAAATATCATGATCTTGCAAAGTTATGCGATATCTGTGTGAGCACATCTAGCATAGAGCTACCACCCACTGCCCTGCCGGGGAGGGAAGTGGCCAGACACAGAACACAAAATTGACTGAGTCTAAGTCAGTGATGGGCCAAGAGTAGTATGATGAGATCTGATACAAAGATACATGGGCAGGCGAAGGAGGATGTCATGAGCAGAACTGATAGGGAGAAAATTAATGACTAGTAAGTTGTAGCCTGAACATGATTTATTCCCTCTAGACTTCCTCTGAAGAGCCATGGGTGAGCTCAGGGTGGGTGTTGGGTGTTTGTTTCTTTGTAAGTCACTCCCCTTCCCCGCAAAGGTATAAACTATGCAAAATTCAGATAAAGATGTTATGTGGTTTTTCTACCCCCATCAGGAGCAAGGGACCCTAAGAGAACTCAGGTGACTAAGTGTTGTTGGATGAATGAATCATTTCAATGTCTAAAATGGTCTCTCCCCAATTAAAAAGTATCTGAGACTCCTAAGATTAGATTTTGTGTTCAAACAACAATTTCATAATAGATTTTATCCTCCATGGTATCTGCAAAACTAGTAATTTTCGATCCTCATGTAAGGTTAGGGTAATTTAGACAGGACTTACTATAACAGAATTAGTAAGTGCCATGTTTATGAAACTCTGGAGCTACCGAATAATTTCCTGTAAAGATAATGTGCTTATGTGGAGGCTATTTAAGCCTGGAAGACCCAAAAATCCAAACCACTATAAGGGATTTTTTTTTTAGTCTTTTTGAGATGGGGTCTCTCTGCAGCCCCAGCTGTCCTGGAACTCACTATGTAGACCAGGCTGGCCTTGAACTCACAGAGATCCAGCTGCCTCTGCCTCCTGAGTGCTGGGATTAAAGGCATTTAAAATGTTATTTTAACTCCTATTAAGAAGGAACAAAAATTCTCTTTAAACATTTAAGTTAGCAAAGTTTACTTTCCCCATTCCCTTGACTTCAGTAATGTTTATAGATACACAATTGTCACACAGTTCTTACCCTAGTGGATTCACCTGTTGTCAGGAAAGTGAAAACACAGCACACAGTATTGATAGTTATTTTTTTAATATTAAGTTCTATTTATAAAACTGCTGTTGATGGAAATGGTATTCCTTACAAACACAAAGAATAGTAAATACCAACTCTCTAGAAAGCTAAAGATTTATGAATATAACATATTCTTTGTGGCTATTGCTACAGTTTCATGTTGAATTTGCAGTAAAACAAATTAAATTTTTGCAGTTTCTTAGTTATTTTACATTTTATCTTCTGTCAAATTTATTCTTCAATTTTAGGTATGGAAAAAGCAAGAAATTTAAAGTTCTAAACACACTAATTCAGTAGGCTTGATTTTAAAGTACAGCATGTGTTGGTCACTCAGGAAAAATAGGTGACATTTGGAATTGTTCCAACTCTCCTTACAGAGTCTCTCTCTCTCTCTCTCTCTTTCTCTCTCTCTCTCTCTCTCTCTCTCTCTCTCTCTCTCTCTCTCTCTGGCATTTGTTTCTATGGCACACTAGTTGCCATAGTGTGCCTGTGGAATCAGAGGATATATATAGATCGGTTCTCCTAACTTGTTGGTCCAGGAAGTTAGTATCTTGAAAGATGTGAGATAGGGATTATTAACTACCAAACTGTTCCATGGGGGAAGTATATTTAGACGATAATTCTGAAGCCTGGACATATGTCAGGGATGAAGCTCTTAGGAACAGCAACACATTCACTGCTCAATATTTACCTGCTATACATGAGATCACGTCTTCTCTGTCAACAGTATTAGACTTCTGTCTTAGGTAGCTTCCTCTTTGGAGCACATCTTACACATTTCAAATTCCTTTAGCAAAATATATGCATTTATTTTGGCTTACATTTCTTCCCTTTTCAACACAGCGGCTATTCTCATCTTTCCCATTCTCAAATTCTGTCTTCTGTGACAGTGGGAGCTGTCTCATTCCCCATCCCACCAGTAAAATTGTAGTAAGAACCACATCTGTGGTTAACTTTCCATGCCAACTCTTTCCGGATGTTCATAAGAAGGAATATCTTCTGATTAAGCTTGAATTTCACCTAATTTAGTCTTAATATGTATGATTTTTTTTTTTTTTTTGGTCTTTTTGAGACAGGGCCTCCTTGCAGCCCCAGCTAGGCTGGAACTCACTATGTAGACCAGGCTGGCCTTGAACTTGAACTCACAGGGATCCACTTGCTTCTGCTTCCTGAGTGCTGGGATTAATTGCGTGTGCCACCAGGCCTGGCAATCTTATATTTGAAATATAGAGTTCAAGTAGGGCTGATCTAAGAAACAAGACAGATCCTTGATCGCATTAAGAACACCATGCTAATCAACAAATTATTTTTAAGAAGGTCATATGAAACAAAATAATCTGAACTTTAACTTGGTCTTGGCTGTTGTGCTATGGCTATTTAGTGTCTCCCTTTCCTCCAAAAGGCACATATGTTGAAGGGTTGGGCCCCAACTGGTAGTGCTATTGAAAAGTGGTTGGATCATGAGGGCTCTGACTTACTCAATTATGACTCCATTGATGGATTCATAACCTGATAGAATTATTTGGTGGAAATTAGGAAGTGGGGTCTGGTTGGAAGAAATAGGTCACTAGGTGCATGGCTTTGGAAAGGTACCTTGTTTCTGGCCCCTTTCTATCTGTCTCTACTCTCTGTTTTCCATAAAGTGAGTGTTTTCTTTACCATTACTTGCCACTATGATGTTCAATCAGGGCCAGAAGTCAGATGACCACAGGTTGAAAGCCCTGAAACTGTGAGCCCCCAAACTCCTTCCTCCTTTTGTTTCTCTCAAGGCTTTGTCACTGTGATGTACAAGCTGACTAACAGAATATCAGACAGACACTGAAGGGTTTGGGCTAAGGAATGGATTTTATCGTCTTTCAGAATTCTCATTCTTGGATATAGTATGGAAAATACACTGCAGAACGGGAAATCTAGGAATAGAGTGCACGTTATGAATTTACCATCTCTCAATTCCAAATTCACTCATTGTTGTCTTTTATGACACTGGAGCTGGACACACACACACACACACACACACACACACACACACACACACACCTTTTCCCAGCTGGAAGGCTGCTAAGATTTGTTAATAGGAGGGTCTTGGAGGGACACTGAAAAAGGAAGAGATTCCTTTCTTGGCTCTGCTGTTCTTCCCTCTCTCCTTATCCTTGTTAAGGCAATGAGGAAGCTCAAGTGCACTCACTCTCTTGGCAACTCCCTGTGAGTCCAGGTCAAGCTTGTCAGTTTCCCAGCCACATTCTCAGGTGTCCAGTGGGCAGATTCCCAATGAGGGTCAGTTGTTTCCCATTTGTGCTTCTTCAGTGAGGCCTGCTGCCCAGTGAGTGGTCTGACAAGACCCAAGGTGTGCTGGAGAGAATTCTAGCAAGTTCAGGAGCACATCTGGGGTATGCCGCTATGGCTAGCTTTTTCTTAATGTTGGTTCTGGGGGTGAAACTCAGGTCTGTGTCTGCAAGACAAACACTTTGCCAACTATGGTATTGCTCCAGTTTCCTGTACATGCATTTTTTAAAAATAAATTGTTGCAAATGAATTTCATACCATATATTGTGATTGCATTTGGATCCCCTCCCCTATCTGTATCCCACTTTACTGTACCCTTGCCGAATTCTATGTACTATTTTGAGGCACATACAGTCAAACTGCTACCCCCCCCCATGCCCTTTGGTGTGGATACATTCACTGAAGCCTGGTCAACCTACAAGGCCCTGCCCCTTAAATGGGACTGATTTACCCCTTCTAGCAGCTGTTGGTTGCTGACAGTTCCTCAGGTAAGATTGGAGTTTCTTACTCACCTCTCTACATCCATGCTGGGATTTTTGTCTGGCTCAAGCTTACGTAGAACTTGTCTATGCTGTCACCATCACCATGAATTCATATGAGTAACTGATCAGCTGTCTGAAAAGCTGTTTCCTCGTGGTCATCCAATACGTCTGGCTTTTACAATCTCTCTGTCACCTCTTCTGTAATGATGCTGAGCATTTGGAGGCAAAGAGTGATATAGGTGTCCAATTGATATAGGATAAACACTCTGCAGCCTCCTATTCTCTGCACGTTGGCCAGTTGTGTATCTCTGTGTTAATCACCATCTGCTGCATAAGGAAGTGTCTCTGGTGAGAGTTGAGAGATGCATTAATTATCGGTATAACAATGTCATTAGAAATCAGTTTAATACCATATCTGTTAGGAGATGTGCTTCTTTTTCTCCCTCTTTCCTATCCTTTTCTTCTTTTTTTAATCCTGAAAGGGCTAATTTGAGTTTTAAATATTAGAGGTTGAAAGTGGCTTCAGGCTTTTTCAATTAAAAGTTTTACTTTGAAACTTCTTTGCATTGGTAAAGACTAAATCTTTTCTTGAAATTGCTTGACATGAAGCTAAAATGGACTGCGCCATTTCTTTGAAAACTGTGAACGATGGCCAGTCCTCATCAAAAGTGATCCCGCTGGAGGCAAGCTTCTTAGTTCTGTGACCTTATGAGTGGGAAAGAACAGTCTTAGAAGGTATTTATACCTAGTTAACACCTTTTTTAGACAGTCCATTAGACGTGACAATTTTCTTTTACATTAAATGGATAAAGGGGGAGGGGGAAAAAGAGCGTTAAACTTTTTCTGCCGTTTCAATAGTTTCAAATTAGTTTGTTTCCTGCAATTGCTCCATCAGATGGGCTAGATAAGGTTTCACTATTCAGGGGATCATTTTAAGCTTCTTTTACAGCAGTTTGTTATTTTTAAGGCTCCAACGATTCATTATAAAATGCATCTCCATCTGCAGGAAGCAATTCCTAAATTGCTTTACTCAACAAATCCAAAACTGCTGGGCTCACTATAGCACAGGAATAGAAGTGTTTTGGAAAGGGATTACCTTTTGGGTTCAGAAAACCTGAGACAAGACACAGCATAAGACACAGCATTGAGCAATCCAATCCATCAGATCTCGAAACACTAGAGGGAGCTTTAATTTTTGTGTTTTTTTCTACATTTTGTAGGAATCATTTGAAGTTTTGCTTCAGTGGTTTGAATTCTGTTCTGGCTTACAAAGCTATACTTTTTGATAATATATTATATATATACACACACATCCTATGAATTGTAGTCTTTCCAGTTCAAATTGAATGAAAATTTCCTGAGCACATATATGTAAAATGTTTGTCTTTGGCTTAACGATGTTATTTCCATTACAGTTCCATGAGATATATAGAGTTGAATTTGAGACAGGGTCTCCCTATAGCTCCAGCTGACCTGGAACTCACTATGTGGACCAGGCTGGCCTTGAACTCACAGAGATCTGCTTGCCTCTGCCTCCCAAGTGCTGGGATCAAAGGCGTGTGCCACCATGTCCGGCTGCCATGGGTTTTTTTTTTTTAAGTTTTCATTTACATATAAAGTATATATGAAGATATTGGCTTATCTTTTTATTTTTAGAAAAATATAATTAAAGTGAAAATTTGGGCAAGGAACAAAGAGTTGTTAGTAGTTTAATCACACATGGGAAGACATTGTCATTCTTGAGACTTAACAAAAGTAGATTATTTTGCAGGACTTTTAAAGGCTAGACACAATTTATCTTAAAACTGTGTTAGCATTTTCTGTAACCTGATTTAGCTTCTTGCACTAGAAAGAAGAAACATGCTAGAAGTTTTAATTGCAAAGAACCTGCAGCTACTTTCAACCTGTGATCTCTAAAACCAAGTTATCTCTTGCTATAAGAACAAAAAAAGAACTTACTAACCTAGAAGTTGTTCAAGCAACATTTATTCTTAGAAGTGGTATTAGTGACTGTCCCCATTCCTCAGGAAATCTTTAAGTATGAAGATCACAGCATGTAAAACGGACTATTTAAGGGCGCTTTGTCTTATTATAAAAGATATTACCCAGTCTTCAGTAAGTGGTTTCATATAATATTTCTCATGAGCCTGGCAAGTGGTTAAATGTGCCTGTTACCAAGCCTGATGAGCCTAGTTTGGTCTCCTGGACCCACATGGTGGAAGGAGAGAATGCACACCCAAATATTTCTCACAGACAATACCATTTTCTTAGTGCAGGATTGCCACATTGTTTGGTTTTGTGCTGAAATTCCTTGAATGTGTCTGTGACTGGGAAGTTCCTCTGACCCTATGACAACAAGCCATGTCTCACCTCCTTCCCATGCTCTGTTGAAGTACTCAAGCTCATTACCTCTCCCACCCAATCGGTTGACCTTAGCTGCATGAAGAGGAGGGGCTATGGATCTATAAACTGAGAAGACCATGAGGCTGGTCTCTTGGCTGTCAGGAAGCCACAGGATTTATGTTTGGGTGTGGACTTTCTAGCACAGCTGTGAATGGGGGGGGGCACACCCACTCTTCTGTAAGTAAACCAGCACCCAAAGCTTAGTTAGCAAGTCTAATAAACTCGTTAAGATTTTCCAAAGTGGCTTTGGAGATTTCTTGCTTCGGGTTGTCATAAGGACAGTGGGAGGAGGGAATCAAATGTCACATGTGCCTTCCTGCTGTGAATTTGACCTACAGTGCCCCATAATCCTCTGAGAGGATCAAGGAGCTGGTCCTTGGACGGTTCTGCTATGCCTGGAACACGTCCAGTCTGCTTTCTTCTTCATACCCTTCCCCACTCACTTACTAAGCAAATGGTACTGGGCTTCCTCTCAAGGCCAGGTCACTGAAGATACTGTAACTCTGTGGGCTCTGTTTTGAATCGAATTTATAATCTGAGACCGGAATTAAGTGACTGAACATAAAATGGCAAATGATGTTAAATGCCACAGGAGCTCACGGCAGGGCGCTTGTTTTAAGTGGGTTGTTTAAGGGAAACAATTAAGTTGAAATATAAAAGCATGAATTTAGGCTAGGTGGAGAATGGGGAATATTTCAAACCAGGGCAACACAGGTGAAGACCAAAATAGAGAGGATTCTATATCTGATACAACCTAGGAGTTGAAGACAACCATTTTTACCTCAGGTTTAGAAAAGGGGAGATTTTAAAACAAGCAGAAGCAAGCTATATTATGAAGGGTTCCTTCAGATTTCATACAAAATTACATTTACGTTAAACATTACCATGACACTTTCCTGTGGTTGAGTAAGGCAACACTCTACACTAATTCCAAATGTAGACCATGACATAATTTCCACCTTTATTTAAAGGGCTGATTCAGCCAGTCATCTGTCACAGTGGTCCAGCATTTTCTGTATATGCGTTATATTGGTGATTCAACCCAAAACCCTGCACATGCTAGGCAAACAGTCCACAACTGAGTTGCATCTCAGCCTCTCCCTAGGTTTAAAAGCAATGGCTTCCTATTATATTTGGAACACATTCAACTTTCTTACTTTCAGTAACCCTCCCCAGCCCCAAGCATCCCTCTCCTCAGGCCAGGACTAGCTCCTGCAGATTACCTCCAATCAGTCACTAGAGCTCAACCCTGTGCTACAATCTGGGGTCTATTCTGCGTCTGCTTCCAACTTAGGCCCTTTGTGTTTTGCCAGGAAGCTTTGTGCTCTTTTGCATGACTTTGCATAGCTTATACCTTCTCATCATTAAATTCAGCCTTAATTTATTCAATTAGTAACTTTTGAATGATTCCTACCTTTTAGTTAACTTACTTGATTACATATCTACATGTCTGTCTTCTTAAAAAATAAGCTGCAAAAGAGAACTTTTGCTGTATGGTGAAGAACTTTGCTCACAGAGCTTAGAGCTTAGTGGCTTCCCAACAAACATGTTAAAGGAATTAACAATTGAATCTTGATGTGTTTTAATATATTTTATGTATTTTATGTGTATGAGTGTATTGCCTGCATGTGGGTAGGTGCCACCCACATTGTGCAATGTACTCAGAGTTCAGAAGAAAGCGTCAGATTCCCTGGATCTGGAATTTCAGACTGTTGTTAACCTCCATATGGGTGCTGGGAATTGAATCCGGGTCCTCTTCAAGAGCAGCCAGTGCTCTTAACTGCTGAATCATCTCTCCAGCCCCATAAACTTGATGTGTTTAAGATGAAATAGTAAAACAAATGACAAATAATTTAAAAATATATATTTTTGGTATTTTGGGACAGAGTCTCCATGAAGCCTTAGCTAGCCTGGAACTTACTATGTAGACTAGGCTGGCCTCAATCTTACAGAGATCCCCCTGCCTCTGCCTCCTGAGTGCATGTCCCGCCATGCCATTCATCTAATACTTTAAGAGCATCTATTTGATAGAATTTCCTAAAGTGTTGCAACTATGAAAGAAATGAATATGAAGTTTCCACCATGAACAAACTACAAAAGGTATTTGAAGTTTAAATGGAACTTTCTTTTGTTCATAACTTTCTACTTTCTTTAGTCTAACTAAACATCTTGACTGGATCGAGATTAATTTTTCAAGACAGTTTTTAGGCTGTCAAGAGAGGTCAGAGAGCCCGCTGGGTACTGTCAGTGTTACACATCTTTTAGTTAGATGGGTTTATTTCTGCTTCAGTTTGTTTCTCTCTGGCTGTGATAAACCACTGACCAAAACCTTGGTGATGAAAGGGTTTATTTCATCTTACAATGCCCAGGTGGCAATCCATCACTGAGGGGATTTAGGGTAGGAACCCAAAGCAAGAATGTGAAGGCAGGAACTGAACATAGACCATGGAGGAACACTGCTTACTGGCTTGTTCCTCTGGCCTGGGCTCAGTCTGCTTTCTTATATAACCCAGAATGGCCTGCCCAGGGGTGGTACCACCCACAGTGATTGCCCTGCCCCATCGCTCAACAATCTAGAAAATGCCTCACAGACATGCCCACAGGCCAGTCTGATAGAGGAAATTCCCCAGTTGAGGTTCTCTCTTCCCAGGTGTGTCAAATTGACAACTGAAGCGAATCATGACACTCCCCCTTGTCAATCTTGACAAACAAACACATCACTTTAAACGACTACCTTTCCTTTCTTTATCCCCAAGATCTCACATAACTATCACAGAGTAAACAATTCAAACTTTAAAAGTTGCATAGTCTTTAAAAATTCAAACACTTTAAAAGTCCAATGTGTCTTTAAAAATTCAAAATCTCTTTACTGTGGGCTACTATAAAATAAAAAACAAATTTATTCAAAAGGAAATAATCAGGCACACTTGCAAAAAACCAAAGTGTAGCCCTATAGAAGAACCTACTTCTGTCACCTCCCTAGATCAAAATAATTTCTTGCTATATTCTAAATATGTATCCTTATATCAATGGAAGTGTACCTTTACCACTCATTAAAGAACCTTCTTTTTGCAACAGATGGAGAATATCACAAAGTTCCACAACTGGTCAAATGCAGAGCATAAGTAACTTTGAGGTGCCCAGCCCTAAGTCGCACATCTATAATGTAACCTCCACACCAAAGGCTCAGAGAACATCATGGGAGAGGGGGTGGAAAGAGTGTGAGAGCCAGAAGGACAAGACACCCGCTGTTAGTTAGTGCATTCGAGGTGTGATAGGGAAGTTTAACCAATGAAACCTCCACAGTATGGTAGTCTAATGAGATCTGCATAATGACAAAGCCAGTTGACAAGCCAAGTTGAATGGGGGAAATTTCACAGGGTACCACCTTAAGATGAAAAGCTACAGACAATAAATGGATGCTGAGGGAGGGAGAATGAGTTTTCTCCAGGGACTAGCTCCCTGAGAGGTAATCCCAAGTGGGCAGCCGCAAAGGAGGTACACACAAGCATGACTAAATGGACTCAGTGCATATATAAACATATATGTGTTTATAAATGTATGTATGTATATGTAGCAATAATAATGAAAGAAGGGGACAAGAAATAGGCAGTAGGAGTACATGGGAGGAGTTGGAGGGGGACTGGGAGCAATAGAAATAATTCAAATACAATACTCATGTATGAAATTCTCAAAAAAAATCATGGAATACACTTGAGATTGGTGTCCTTTAGTATATATGTTATCCTTAATTATTTTCTTTTTTATATTTATTATTTCTATTTTGTGTGTATGAGTGTATTGCCTGCATGTATGTGAGTGCACCTGTGTTGTGCAATGCCTCAGAGGTGAGAAGAGGGCATCAGATTCCCCTGGAACTGGAGTTAAGGATGGTTTGTAGCTACCGTGTGGGACCTGGGAATCAAATCTAGGTCCTCTGCACGATCAGTCAGTACTCTTAACTGCTGAGCCATCTCTCCAGCCCCTAATTATTTCCTTTAAAAAATTCTTGATCCAGTTTGTCATTTTATGAGTTTTAAGAATAGAAAGAGGGGCTAGAGATATGGCTTAGCTGTTAAGAGCACTTGCTGCTCTTGCAGAGGACTAGGGTTGTTTCCAGCACCTGCATGGTGGCTCATAACCATCTATAACTCCAGTTCCAGGGAGCCCATCTGATGCCCTCATCTGGCCTCTCTGGGTACCAGGCACACATGTGGTACATACATATATGTAAGGAAAACACTCTTACACATTAAATAAAATAAATCTATTTTTTAAAAAAGACTTCTTTTATGTGAAATTTATTTTTCACATAGCTTATCAAATACCAATTTTTGAAATATTAAGTAAGGGATATCTTGAATACATGTTCTTACTAAAGTTAGAAAGCATTCCTTATTAAATGTACTGAATAAATTCTTAGAAAAGTGAAGCCTTTCCTTCCTGAATATATATAATTCTACATGTGACTTTTGTTAGTGGTGATTTGATACTAATTTGAAATACTTTAACATCTACCATGGAGATGACATATCCTAAAACTTTTGCATTGGTTCTGTGCAGATATATCATCCTGGGTATGTGGAACACTTCCAGTGTTATTGAATTTGTATTTGCCTGATCTTTCCCGTTGGGTATCGTGCTAAATTACATGATTAAATTAATACCAACTTAAGTGTGGTTTCTAAATGGGAATCTAATATCATCTAATATTTTAATCAGGAATTGTATGTTTCAAAAAGAGTAATCAAGCTTTTTTTTTTTTTTTTTTTTTTTGTAGTGCAATGGTAATGCTCTTATTCCAGGAGACACTGAAAGTCTAGGATTACTTCATTAGAGTTGGGGCAGATCTCAATTCTGGCCAAGCAGGCTACTGCTTTTGTGTATGGTTTGAAATGCTGGATTCTCTCCAGTCTAGAAATACACCCCATTTGTCTCATAGCTTCCTATGTGAATCTATCCTCAGTGATCAGTTCTTCTAAGGAGAATAATTAAACATTCTTCTCATCTGTTAAAGACCAATTCAGTGTTATCTTCTTAATGATACCCTTGTCTAGAAAGAACTTCTCTTTTCTTTGACACATTGATGCCATTTATGTATCCATTCAGGCATTCAATAAATAGTTATGAGGTTCAGGAGTTGGGGATGTAGTTCAGCAAGAGAGCATTAACTTAGCATGTGGGTGACTATGGCTTAATCTCCAGCACTGGAAAAAACAAAACCTGACATGAGGTAGATGTAGGCTGGCCTCTGGGATAGGAAGACAGAAAGCGTGATGACACCTTGTCAAGATGCCAGCATAGGTAGTAGTTCTTAAAATAGTTTTGTTTCAGAATTTCTATGGAGAAGTCAAGCAGTTAAAATCAGAATTTGGGGCATAGGAACTAGTCATGCACACATTTTGCCACTTTCCTAGATGACTGTGATACACACATGTTGCAATTGGGCTTCAACTCATCCATGATATATGCACTGCAGGAAACTACCTCTATTTGGCACTAAAAAAGAGAACCTTTATGTAAAGCTGGCTATCTTGAACTTTTATTTATTTATTCTTTGGTAATTTCATGTGTCAATCATATCCAAATCACTACTTCCTCACCCAACTCCTCCCATATGTTCCCCCCTCATATTTCTCTAATGCTTTAAACCTACAATCCACATGTGAGAGAGAGCACAAGGTATTTGTATTTCTGGGTCTGGGTTATTGAACTCATAATTTTTTCATTTCATCTATATATCTGCAAATTTCATATTTTTTTCTTTACATCTGAATACAATTCAATTATGCATATATACCACATTTTCATTATCCATTCATCAGTTAGTGGACAGCCAGGCTGATTCCATTTCCTAGTTATTGTGAGAAGCAGTGAACGTGGATGAGTAAGCATCTCTGTAGTGGCATACAGATTCCCAAGAATGACATAGTGTGGTAGATCTATTTCCAGCTTTTTGAGGAACCTCAATACTGATTTCCACAATGGGTGCACCTGTTTGCACTCTCATCAACAGTGAATAATTGTTTCCCTTTCACCACATTTTTGCCAGCATTTATTGCCATTTGTTTTCTTAATGTTAGCCATTCTGACTGGAGTGAGATGAAACATCAAAGTAGTTTTAATTTTCATTTCACTAATTGCTAAGGATGTTGAGCAGTTTAAAAAATATTTCTTAGCTTTTTATATTTTTTCTTTTGAGAATTCTTTGTTCATATTTAAACTGTCCCTTTTGATTGGGATGTTGTTTTGATGCTTTGTTTTTTGAGTTCTTAGAATATTCTTTAAAATATTTAACTAATTAATTTTTTATATGTATGAGTGTATTTTCTGCATGTACATAAGTACACCTGTGTCATTCAGTGCCCACAGAGATCAGAAGAGAGTATCAAATTTTCCTGGAACTGGAGTTACATATGGTTGTTAGCTGTCATGTAGATGCTGGTAAAGGAATCTAGTTCTTCAAGAGCAATCAGTGCTCTTAACAACTGAGCCAACTCTCCAGCCCCGAGTACTTTGTACATTCTAAGTATTAATACTCTATTGGATGCATAGCTAGTGAAGATTTTCTCTACTCTGTGGGCTTCTTCTTTCCTTGATTGTTCCTTTGGTGTGCAGAAGCTTTTTAGCTTTCTGAAGTCCCACTTGCCAATTCTTGGTATTAGTTCCTGAGTGAAGGAGTCTATTCAGAAAGTCTTCTGTGCCTATATGTCTTCAACAATTTTACATGTAAGCATTGGTCATAGCTGCACCCTGTGGAAAATCTTCTCTTACTGTAAATGCTGTATAGTTGATGTAAAAATATTTTTTTGACAATTAATGAATAAACAATGATCCTTTAACCATTCAAGCTAATTGCTTTTCTGGCTGAACATCTTAGGAGGTGTGACTTCATGTCCTGTAAAGCAACTTAAAAGTTGTTACCTGCATTCCTGATGTCTGGGGTAAACAGTGAAACCTGATTCTCAATGCTTCTTGTGTTGACTTAACAATACCAAATAATTTATAAATTTAATATTAGGCAAAACAGGAGTCCATTTATTTACTGGCTGAGGTACCATCAAAATTATCTTTAACCTGTTATTCAAATGGAGCATTGGCTTTCAAGGAGCACTGGATTTTTTTCTGAGTACACCTTATAGAATTAAAACTGATATATTTTAAAGTTACATTTTAAGAAATGCCATCTAGGAAACAGACCAATTCTTATTTTTCTATGTTAGAGAACATGAAATCAGATTGTAATTTAGAATGCTATAGGTTTTACAGACTAAGTGAAAGGAGAAAAAATTGTATATGTATGGTCATGCTGTGAAATGAAAAGATATTTCTACTTTAGATCACTTTAAATATTTGGAAGATTTCAAGAAGGAGCAAATGTGAGGCAAGTTTCAATACAGCGTGTTTTCAAATTGATATGGGGGAAAACAGGGTTGCCCTTAAGGGTTCTTGGTCTTATCCTAAAAGAATTTAAGAATGGACTCAAACTGAAGCTTTAGAACAATTTTATTAGTATTTAAGGAAAAAAAATTGTCAGTGCTGACAAATGATAAACCTTGACAGCTGCCTTGAGGAGAAGAATGGAAGGGAGAAGAAAAACACCCATAAAGCCATGAGGGTGTAGAGCACACATGGAGGTCAGAGCTGAACTAGCAGGTGCATGCCAGGGAGGGGAAGGGAGCCTCAGAGAAAAAGCAAGAAAGCCCCAATGATGGGGCAGCCCAAAGTGTCAGGGGAAGTATGGTTAGAAAGGAGAATTAAAAAAAGAAAAGGTGAGATTATGCTTTTCTGAAGAATTCAGAAAAGTGGATAGATTTACACAGAAAGCTACATCTGTGGCCCTGTCTAAAAGCACTGCCCTTGGAGGTGGGATTCTGGGAAGGAAAAGTCTATCATTTCAAAAACTAGGTATTGTGCCCATCTCTTTAGCATGACTTAAGGTGAACCCACCTAGGGGTGGTCCTAACCAGGTGACTGACCTGGAAAAATTTGAAAGTTAGAGTTCCAATTTTAAAAATTTTATTTTTAGAGATTCTTACTCTCTTGACAAGTTATTTTTCCCTACTGTAACAAAATGATAAACTAAAATAATAAGCTCTTCAGGGAATTTGGTAATGAGATAATGAGATGACAACAAGATGATGAGATGCTAAAGAGGTTAGCTTCTGCTTTGGATTTTTTTAGTCCATTATCTTTATTGATGTCTTATATCACTTCATTCTATATACTGACCTTTTATTCTGACTGATATCTTAGCTGTACCTAGCACACATTTTTGAGAGATGGCTATAAATCATGAAAGCTTGAACGTATCCCCAAAAGTGTTAAATCACAAGCTATAAAACTGAGCATTGACATTTTTCAAAAGTGCAAAAAATGCAATAGCAAGAATTTCAGAGTGTTGAATATTACAAAGGAAAGAAACTGTGCCTGGGAGAATTAAATGTGTGTAGAGAGAGTAAGGCAACCTTTATACTTGGCACAAAGTTTGTTTTCTTATTTTTTTGCTAAAGGAATGTAATTAAGTGCTTAATTGCTCTTATTCTCCTTCAAATCAGAATTGGCAGGGCAGGTAGGTCAGGACACTGTCTGGCTCCCTTATTACAATAAAATAAAAACAGCTGACCTGGAGACAAATGGACAGAACAAAGACTAGCGAGAGACACAGTATCTGCAGGCATAAACACCAGTAAGATAATATAATCTTCCAATATGCAAACGCACAACTTTTTTCTAAGTATAGTTTCAGTGCTTTGAATATGAGGTTCTCCCTAGGGAGGATTTTAAGAAAAGGGAATTAAAAGTGTTTTTGTTGGCCTTTGAAAATGGATCAGTGGTGTTGATCATAAATATTTGATGACTATTCTTAAAAATTAGAAGACATGTTTTCCCACAATCTCAATTACTTCATTTTGCATCAGTTGTAAAATCAACCAAAATTACATTAAGAGACTCTAGTATGAAATGAATATCTAGCACCTGTTTTATTTTAGAAATGAAGGAACAGAGGTCTATGAAGGCATCACAGCTGCAGCAGAGCTGAGAATGGAAACTAAGTCCCCCATAAATGAAAGCAATAATTGTAGGCCACACATGCTGAGCTGGGAGAGCTTATCTGTCCTTACCGCCCTACAAATTCACATATGTTATGGATGATTTTAAGATTAGTGTTGTGTTTTATTTGTTCTGATCTTGATCCTATTCTTCTCCCAGTCTATGTGACATCTATCCGTAAGATGCATCTCCCAACCAACTAATTGCTTAGCAGAGTACGCACAGCCTCTCCTCTCCTTGCTCTTGCATAGTTTTAAACTCCCTCTTTTACTAACTTAAACCACACACTTAATTCTTCCTTCAATGACATGTTGAACCATGTGCACTTCCTAGTACCTGCACATCTGTGCTTGGTATGTTTTTACTAAGCTCTGTCTCTGCTTAGTACACCCTTCCCTAAAAACTTTCCTTTTCACAAGTCTTATTTAATTTTCAAGAATGAGATCAGCCATAATTTTTCTAAGATACCTTCTATACAATCAGCACATGCTCCAAGAACTTGAGCTTCCTACCTTGACTTTAAAGTACTTTAGTGTTATTCTCAGTGTTTACCACATTATTGGGCTGTGATCTCTGTCTATCTAAATACTAGGTAGCAAGTGAGCTTAAACAGCAGTCCTCAATAATTCCTTAAAAATTTCTCACAGTTTTTATGATTCCAGTCACCTTCTATGTATTTATTAGCTCCAATATGTGTCTCCATTCTAGATATTTCTCCTGAATACCAAGGTTTATGACCACTAGGTTTTGTAAGCAGTTCTTTATGTGTATTGTAATACCTACAAACCATTTGTTAATAGGTGGTGGCTCCAAGAGTTCCGTGGTTCTTGGCAAGAGTGCTGTTTGACAAAGTTCCAGCCGAAAGCCAATGGCCGCTGCTTTTTCGGTGGATATCCCTTCCCCAGTTACTCCTGGTTTTTGTAATTTGTATAACCTTCTCTTCTTTAAGTATTCTGATAACCAACTCTGATGATGGAATGGGAAACTAAACCGGGGAAATCTCTGCCTTTAGCAGAATTATCATGTTACTGAAACAAAACGAAAGTAAAAAGATAGACGACTTCCTCCTATGACTATGACCCCATTTGGACCTGCATTTGTGATTAATAATGAGGCTTGGTTTCCTCCAAAAAGAAAAGATAGCACACAATAGATGCCCTGCTGCCTTTTACAGGAGTTTATGATTTTAACCCTGAGCAAGAAACTATTGAGACTAAAGTTTGGTATAAGGAAAAACTACTTGGCTTAGGGAAACTCCCTCTTGGATAGAAAGATTAGCTAGGTCAGTAAAAAGCTGGTGGTGTACGACCTCTGAAGAAAAATTGTCTATTCTTTTATGAAGACTAAAAGTGATTCAAAAAGCCCTTAAAGTAAATGGCAACAAAGTAATAAAGGATATTGAAATAGAGAAAATAATAATATGACTCAAAGAGTATAAAACTTTCAGGAAGAAATAGCAAAAGGGAGAGGAAAAAGATAAATTGCAATATTGGTTAGACCACAAATGAAAAGAGTTGGTTATTCCCATTCCCATGAGAAAAATACTTTTCTCAAATATACACTCCAACCTGTAAATATTAAAATCAAAGAATTAAAGGGCAAATGGGGACAGGCTGTCTTACACTTCTGTGGTAAAATAGAAACCGCAAGGCTATAAAGAAAACAATGAAGACATTGCTTGGCTATGCTAATAAAAGGTTAATCATTGAACTTTGTACTTTCCTTTTACTGTGATTATTGAAAAATATTGTACACTGAGAAATACTGTGCAAACTCATGGTTTGATTTATGGTCTGATGCTTTACTGCTATTGTAAGCTTTCTAATTATAAATAAAGTTTGTAGAAGGCTGCTTTTTCAGAGAAAAAAGAAAAAGAAAGAAGATATTCAGGCTGACCTCTCCTGAGTGGGTCAGTCAACAGCCTCTACTAGAACTGCACTGTAGTTTCTGGTATAGTCATTTCTACCACCACTGTTACCGTCACCCCTTCAGGCCCCAGACTCAGCTGGAGCTGGACTCCAGCATATAGGTTCAGAATTCTTTCTGTATTCCTTCAGTGTCAAATATTGCTTCCTAAATTACTTTAGTCACCTAATTTTTATGTACTAGATAAACATATCTGTTTGCTTCTATTTTACTAGATTTTATTTTTAGAGCAATTTTAGGTTCACAAAATCATTGAGTGGAAAGTAGTTTCTATGCATATTAATTTCTGTCATGGCAATGCTGGCTTCTTTACTGTCTATATCTCACATAGTGTGTTTTTTCTAGCAGATGAATCTACATCCACACATCCTTATTTCTCAGAGTCCATACCTTACTTACATCGCAGTTCACTCCTGGTGTTATGTACTTTATGAGTTTTGACAAATATACAGATATACAAATATATCCACCATGTAATACCATTCAGAATGTTTTTCTCTGCCCTGAAATATCCCTGTTCTATGCCTATTCATATATCACAACCCATCACATTTGTCAACAACTCACCTTTTTATTGTATCCATCATTTTCAGAACATCATGTACTTGGATCCATGTCATATAGCCTTTAATGAGTGACCTCTTTCACTATAGAAAATGCATTTAAGTTTCTTTTATCCTTTTTCGTGCCCTGATAACTCATTTCTTTTTCATACTGTACAATAGTAAATTGTAGTATCACCATTTATTCACCCATTGAAGGGTATTTCATATCCTTCTAAGTTTTTTTAAAAAATTTAATTATTTTATTTTTGAGAATTTTATACATGAGGAGTATGTTTGCATTATTTCCATCCCTCCCAATCTGACACCAACTCCTCCCATATCCCACATTTCCTTGCAAATGCACTGTGTTGCGTCAGTGCTCCTCTGTGCCTGTGTTTAGGGCTGCCCACTTGGGATGAAATAATCCCTTGGGGAGATAGTCCTTTGAGAAAACTGATTCTACCTCCCTCCCTTCCACTGATTGCCTGTAGCTCTTCATCTTGAGGTGGGAATCCAATGAAATTTCCCCTATCCACACTGAAATGTCAACTGGTTTTGTCATTATGCACATCTTGTCAGACTACCATACTGTAGAGATTTCATTGTTGCAGCTTCCCTAGAATGCACTAATTAGCAGCAGGTGTCTTATCCTTCTGACTCTTATATTTTTCTGCCTCTTCAATATTCCTTGAGACTTAGATGTAGTGGTTGTATTGTGGACATATCACTTAGGCTGGGCACTTCACAGTTACTTATTCTCTGCATTTGACCAGTTGTGGAATTTTGTAATAGTCTTCATCTTTTACAAAAAGAAGGTTCTTTGGTGAGTGGTGAGAAGTATACTTGTCTCTAAATATAAGGTTACATATTTAGAATATAGTAAGAAATTATGCTGATCTACAGAAGTGACAGAAGTAGGTTCTTTTCTAGGACATATGACCTTTTCAGCCATGTGCACTTGACTATATTTGCAGTAACATGCATGATTTCCATCTCATTGAGTGGGCCTTAAGTCCAGTTAGAGAGCTATTGATTACCCCTAAGATAAAAGTGCAATGATTGCACCAAGAGAGACAATTTGCTGGGCCAATCATTTTTTGTGGTTTGTGGCTTTTACAGTTGGGTAGGATCATTGACTGGTATTCTCCCTGGGCAACTTGCATAGTATCTGCTGATAATTTGAGAGCTAGTCTTTGAGGATGAGGTGTTCAGTTCACTTCTGCTCAATTGCTCCAAGGCCCGTGTCCAAAGTACATTGTGTCTTCAGCAAAAGAGTCTTACCTTCAAGTTCTATGAGGCAAGCAAGAGCTATGGCAACATCCTATATCATTTTGGGAGTCTCTTGGATCTCCCTAACCAACAACTAGAAGGGAGGTTTCCCTTGCTGGGCACTGGGACTTTTGTTCTATAGGCTTCAGCTGTACACATGCAATTGCATTTATATTATATGAGTATTGTTTTTAGTAGGCTTATTAAATACTAAATTTCCCTTCAGTTTTTCACACAATTCAAGTATTATTTATCTCTCTCCCCTCTCTCTCTCTCTCTCTCTCTCTCTCTCTCTCTCTCTCTCTCTCTCTCTCTCCCTGCATAGCCCTCCCTTCTCCCTCAGCAGTTAAAGTACCAAAAAAAAAATACGGGAGGAAAAAAAAAAATTACTTGGGTAAAAAGAAATTAAAAGTAGAAAAGGTTGAAGAGGCCTGATTGAAGATGTATGTCAATTAGCTTCATTCTTTAAATAGAGATAATTTTTATTAACCAATTTAAACAAAGAATAAATCATAGTATAAAGCTCTCTCTCTCTCTCTCTCTCTCTCTCTCTCTCTCTCTCTCTCTCCCTGCATAGCCCTCCCTTCTCCCTCAGCAGTTAAAATACTCCCACATTATCCCCTTAATAACCCCTGTCTCCTGCTATCACCTTCTCATGAGCTCCTTCTTCTAAACCTCCATTATTACTTTCCATTTTCCTGGCTCCTCAAGTTAGAAGGATATATAATCACATCTACATATCTAGAACTAGGATTTACAAATGAGAGAACACAGTACACCACTGCTTGCTTTTCTGAATCTGGATTACCTTACATAGTATGTTTCTAGGTCCATCCATTTACCTGAAAATTTCATGATTTTGTTTTTCTTTACGGCTGAAAAATTTTTCTTTGTGCAAATGTATCACATTTTCATTATCCATTTATTAGTTTAGGGACATTTAGGTTGTTTCCATTTCCTAGCTATTGTGAACAGAGCAGCAGCAAACATGGCTGAGCAAGTATGTCTGTAGTAGGATGTTGAGTCTTTTGGGTATATGCCAAGGAGTGGTATAGCTGGATCATTTGGTAGATCTATTTTTTGTTTTTTAAAGAGTTCGTCACACTGATTTCAGCACCAGTTTTTCAGTCCCATCAGCAGTGAATGAGGGTTTTCCTTTCCCCACATCCTCTCCACTATTTGTTGTCATTTGTTTTCTTGATCTTAGCCATTCTGACCGGAGTAAGATGAAATACCAATGTAGTTTTAATTTGCATTTCCCTAATTATTAAGGATGTTGAACACTTTTTAAGTTGAATTTTGCAAATTTCAATAACACATCTTGATCATATTTAAGACCTCCCCCTTTATTGAACTTCCCCTCCCCCCATAGACTCCCACTGGATTTCATGCATTCTGTCAAATATATTAAGGGCTATCAAGCCAAGTTTGTGCCCCTGAATGTCCCTTGGTGTGAGTCCATCTACTGGAGCCTGAAGAACCTATCTAGTATCACTTCCTTAAAGAAAACAAACTCTCTCCCAGTAGTCAATCATTTCCAGTTTCCAATAGTTTCTCAGATAAGGCGAGGGTTCTTACCCATTTATACACTTATGCTGGGTTTTTGTCTGGTTTGAGCTTTCATGAGTCTTGTGTATGCTGTTATCATTGCTGTAAGTCCATATGAACAAGTTCTCAGCTGCATGGAAAACTGTTTCCTTGTGGTAATCTACTACCCTTGGCTCCTACAGACTTTCCACTTTCTCATCTATAATGGTTCTTGAGCACTGGGTGGCAGAGTTTTGATGTAGATGATCTACCCAGAGGCAAGCACTCTGTACTTGTTCTCTGTACTTTGTCCAGTTGTGACTTTCTGGTATAATTACCTTCTGTTTTATGAGGACGCTTCACTGGTGAGAGTTGAGAGACACATTCATAGTCTTTCTGCCCCCTGTTCCATTATGTTCCCTGAGCCTTAGGTGTAGAGGTTGCATGGTAGATGAGTAACTTAAAACTGGGCATCTCACAGAAACTTATTTTCAGTATTTGATCAGTTGTGGAAATCTGCAATAGTCTCCATTTGTTGCAAAAAGAAGCTTTTTTTTTTGATGTGTGGCAGCAGTTACACTTGTCTGTAAATATAAAGATACATATTTGGAATATAGTAAGAAATTACATTGGTCTGGGGATGTGACATGAGCAGGTTTTTTTTTTTTTTCTAGAATCTATAACCTCTTCAGTCATGTGTATATTTTTACAGTACCACACATGAGGATTTGTGGGGACCTGAAGGCCCCAACTTGCATAGGTCCGAAAGGAAGTTACTGAGGGCGCAGCCTGGCTTGCTTTGAAAGTCTGAAGAATACTTCCTCACTGCTGAGGAGTGCATGATCAGTGCCTGACCACCCTTAAGATACACTCTCAGGGGGGAAGGGGGGAGTTCCAGGTGCCTTTATAAGCTTTGGAACACTTGCAATAAATGAGTCCCTGCTTGACTAGGCTCCCCGTTGCATCTGAGTGTCCCCGGGTAATGGGGGCGGCATAGGCTGGCGAACGGCGTGCTTACTCATCCCCATTCCTCACCTTGCCGGGAGTCGCAGGTTCGAAACCCCGGCAAGGGTTCTATCATTGAGTGGGTCTTAAGTCCAATTAGACAGCTGTTGGTTATCCCCAGGATAAAAGTACTACTGCATAAATAGAAATAGTTTATTGGGCCAGTCTTTGCTGTGTTTATTAGGCTTTACAGCTGGGTAGGACCATTCATTGGTTTTCTCCTTGAAAGCTTGCATAGTATCCTCTGATACTATGAGAGCTAGTCTTCAGGGAGGAGACTTTCAGGTCAGTTGCAGCTCAGTTGCTCCAAATTCTATGTCCAAAGTATGTCCTGTTTTCAACCATAGTGTCTCACTGCCTTCAAGTACCAGGATGCAATCAGGGGCTGTGGCAATAGCCCTTGTATTATTTTGGGAGTCTCTTGAGCTACCCTGACCAACAACTAGAAAATTGTCTTGCACTGTCTTTCCTGTTATATAGCCTTCAGCTAAACACATGCATTCATATATAGTATATATGTAGTATGTATTTTTCACTATTAGGCTTTTGAACTAATACCTTTGGTTTTTTCACTATTAGGTCTTTGAACCAATCCTCTGGTTTTGCACATCACCGTGGCATTATTTCTCTCTCCCTTTTCTCCCCTTGTATAACCCTTCCTCCTCTTTCCACAGTTAAAGTACCCACATTTCCCCTTTCCCACGTGATAACACCTATCTCCCACTATCACCCTCTCTCAAGCTCCTTCTGCTCCTTTACCCCCATGGTTCTTTTTATTTTCCTGGCTACTGTGGTTATATCAGAATATATACTCACATCTAAAGATGTGGAACTAAGAGTCACAAATGAGAGAGAAAATATGTCCTTTGTTTTTCTGTATTTTGATTGTATACCTGATATGAAATCTAGCCTGCCTTTTCTAAGTTGAAGCTTGGTTCTTTTTTTATTGTACTAGCTTGGTTGTTTTCTGATCAGGTGTGAAGTATTAGTTGTTCTGGGCTTCAGGGTCTCCTTTTAGATGTTTTATTGGTGGATTGGGGTGATTCCGATCTGGTTCTGTGCCAGGTGGCTGTCACAGCTAGGAATGTGAGTGCGGGAATGGTGATGGATTGGGCCAGTTCTGGCTAGCTTCCCATAGTGCGCCATAGTGTTCAAGAGGAGGGTTCCTGTCCTAGTCCCTAAGTAGGAAGATGGCAAAGGAATTGGAGGATTCTGACCTACTTCTAAGTTTTAACAATTAGTTTTAGAGCTGCATTAATTTTTCATAGTGAAGAACAGGTTCAAGGTATTATGCTACTATATAAAGCCTGAAGTATTGCTGCTGAGCTGGTCTTCCTCCTTGATTTTTTCCATTCCCCACAGCCAGTGTATTTTGACAGCTTGGTCCTTGTCCTAGTTACCTTATATTTCAAACTTATTGACCAAGTGAATCAGTTTAAGGCCAATGATATTAGCCAGTGTATTTTGACAGCTTGGTCCTTGTCCTAGTTACCTTATATTTCAAACTTATTGACCAGTTTAAGGCCAATGATATTAGCTAATTTACTCCAAATATTACAGAGAGCCGAGTAGTCTGAGTAATCCACAAAGATACAGTTCTTAATCTTTGGAAATTTTAACTGTTACTTTATCTGCCTGCAGCTATGATTAAGATAAGACTCTTGAGAAGGGGAAACCACATCTTGGATTATTTGAATAGTCTTTGTCATCACAAGCATCCTTACAAAACAGAAATGAACTGAGGTAGCTAAGTGATGTTATTTCTGAGTCCATTACAATAAAAGAATTTTTATTTTTTAAAAAATAGTAGGAAATAGACAAAGGGTACACAGAACTACCACAGAGGCAGATAGTGGAGAAATGTGTCTGTGAGCCAAAGAATTACGACAGCTGCCATATACCACACAAAGGAGAAGAAATGGGTTCTCCCCAAGAGCTTCCACACGGGACCCGGCTAAAACTTTGCTTGATTTCACCGTAGGGGAACTTATTTTGGACTTGTGGCCTTCAGAACTGGGGAATATACACCTCTTTGTGAGTCATTACATTTATGGAAATTTATAATAGCAGCCTTAAGAAATGAATACAAAGTCTACTGCTTGAGCACTGGTCCTGTAGTGCAGGTAAAAACACACATAAGATGCTAGCCTTGACCTGTATGATTAGTTGTTTGGGCATGAAGGGATATGCTTCAAAGTACAGCAGTTTTGTATCTCCCAGTGACTATTAATGAGAAACCTGCAGAGGTGGTGAAAGCAGGAACGTGACAGACTCACCTTTGTTGGATGGAGGTGAGAAGACTGGGAGCAGAGACATGGGTGAAATTGTCACTTGTGGGCCCTGAAGAGGGTTTGCACCTATGATAGTTGTAGTGGCTTCATGGAATTTAAGAGACTTATCTGCAATGGAATTGAAAACAATAACATCATTTTAGAGCCCCATTCCAGGCTCAGCAATTTTACATGGTAAGGGTTTGGGCTTTCCCTTCCTGAGTCAGAGCACTTCTATACTGAAATAATGAGTTCCATCTTGAAAATTTATTTATCATTAATAACATTCTTTTAACAATATGATTTTTTTTTGCAATCTTTTCCCACAGCATTTTTGCTTTTTCCTGTCTTGCACTGTAGACCAGATTAGTCCTGAATCAGTACTGATCATCCTGTTTCTGTATTCTGCAAACTGGGATTATAGACATGCATTATCTGACCCAGGTTTTTCACATTATTAAAGCTTTTATAAAAAGCAAGAATCTGTGAAAAATGAATGAATGCACAAATTCGTATCATGGAAAGTTCCTTCAAGGAAAAATTACCCATCTAATGATGTAACTAGAGGTGACTAATGAATCAAATTATTATAAAAATACATCACTATCCTTTTAAGTGTTAAGTCTATGAGAAATGATCAAATTAATAGCATTTTACCTGTGTATTGATGGAGTCAATTTTTTCCCTGATAAATGGTTAAGAACACTGGCTGCTCTTGTAGAGGACCCAGGTTCAGTTTGTAGCATCCACATGGCAACTAACAACTTCAGTAATTTAGTTCCAAGGGATCTGATACCATCTTCTGGCCTCCATTGCATGCATGTGGTACACCTCCATATATGTGGGCAAAACACACATAAAGTAAAAAATAAATTAAAAAGTAAGTGATGAGATGTTTTAAAGATTTACTTTTTTGATTGTGTGTGTGTGTGTGTGTGTGTGTGTGTCTGTGCAGAAGTATATGCAAGTGTGTGCAGGTGCCCTTGAAGGCTAGAAGAGAGTGTCAGATCCTCTGCAACTGAGTTTTTAAAGCATCATTATAAAGAATAAGTGTAATTTTGTTCAAATAAAGCCAATAAACACAGAGTTACCAATGGACTTCTGTATATTCTTAGTAATAATTACTTTATGAAAGGCTAATAAATATCAAGCAAAAGCAGTGATAACCTACCCAGAGATTAAGCTGAATGTAGTTAAAATGAAAAATGGTAGATTATTGCATTCATTGAGTGACACTGATTCTTAGAGGGTAGACAATTCTGCGTGCTTAATTGAGAATTAAGTTTCAGAGAAGTACTTTTAAGTATCTTTAACCTCTAAACACGATGATCATGTAACCTCCCTGCCAGACTCATGCTACATACTAATGTATTTACCTTTCCCTGTTTGCAAGAATCATCAAGATCACTGGCTAGTTTTATTTCTAATCATATTCATAATATGTGCTGAGATAGTGGAGAAGATATCCATAGGTAGATTCTAAGAGCAAGGGGCAGGGCTCCAGTGCCATGCTCCTTTTCATGACCCAACAGCATCTTCCATGCTCATTGAGAATGATACTAAGTTCTTGGTTTAAGGTACCAGCTACTTCATGATGTGATTCTGCCTTTGTATTTTTCTTTCTTTCTTGCAACTCCTTTTAAAACATGTGCCCCAGCTAGTGAATGGCTTGCAGATTTCCTAAATTACCCATGCTTCTGCCTGGTACCCAGGGCACCCTGTCTCTTCAAATTCCAAGACAATTCCCTGCTTCAGGACTCATGCATGTCACCCCTTCTGGGGAGAATTCTCTGATCCCCTCTGCTGGGATGCCATCACAGAAATGACTGCAAGGTACCCTCAAGTCATTCTGCTCCCTTGCTCAGCTACAGGGCCCTTTAGGACAGAGACTGACTCACACACTTGATATATCAAGTATTAAGTAGAGTTTCTGTCTGCCTCATAGCAGGCATTTGATAAATGTTTGCTGGATAAACCAATGGATTTCTTAGGTATAAAAGGGAATATTCAATGGCAAAGGATAGCTGACTGCATATCCTTTTTGCTTATTCTGGCAGAAACATAAATTTGTAGCTCGGGTCATTTTTCAGAGACAGAGAACACCAGACAGTTTACCTTTTGTCAGCTGATAGCCATCTTTCTTTTTCCTTAGCTCAATAATGAGAAAGCAATCAGATATAGCTATAGAGGTTGTACTGCCCTGTGAAAGGAAGCTTGTTTAGGTTTTTCTTTTTTCACTACTTTTATCTAGCGTGGCTGTTGAAAAATAATGTTTTAAATGACATAGAACAGCTTGAAAGGGTTACTTATTTATTTTTCCTTATCACAGAGTAACAATAAAAATGCAATAACAAATGCATTAGTAGATACATGTTTGGTATATTAAAATATACACAATTTTAGGTGGTTTCCTGCTGTGAAATGCCTTTTCTTTATAATAAGATTTATTACCTATCAGAAAATTTGTACAAGGTGGGAGGAGCATAAGAAAAATAAGATTATATCTAATTTCTCTTAGTAGCAAACAGAAGAATTCACTTCTGTTGCTTTTAAGTTTCCCGTATGCTCAGATCTCAAGCAGATCTCAAGGATCAAGGTATCCACATGCTCCCCAGGGGCCAGGTATCTCCAGCTGATATAACCTGTACACAGGTGCAGAAGAGATGTGAGAGAACCAGTGGAAAGCTACAAGCAGGAGAAGAGTTTAAAAATTATGTAAAGTTTTAATGTGCTCCCAGTTTACATAGAGATCCATCAGTGGAAAGTAGATTTGTTGATTTGAGCTATTGGAGATCAAATTCTGTGAAGTATTTTGCTAGGAAGATGGTAGTGGCAATATTAAATGATTTTTTTTTTCAGGCTAAAAGAGAGTGCTTTAGGTAATAATATGAAGATCTACAGTAAGCCGTAAAGAGTGTTGAGAAATGATAGATGTGTGGTAGTCAAGAATGCTGAGGGAAAAGCATCACAGGTTCAAGGCCAGACAGGGTTATATAATGAGACTTTGAAGAAACCAACAAAAATAAATAGGTTGACAAACAACAAAGGATCTATGTCTTTATCATTTCTTCTTTTAACTGCTTTAAGGGACAGTATGGCTATATAGAGCAGTAATTATAAAATTGCAGAGTTATTTGCATATAGAGATATTATGTACTACTGTAACACCAAGGTTTGGGATAAAAGAGGGCTTCAGAGTCCCCTGGAACTGGAGATAAGGATGATTTGTAGCTGCCATGTGGGTGCTAGGAATTGAATCTGGGTCCTCTGCAAGAGCAGTCAGTGCTCTTAACTGCTGAACCATCTCTCCAGCCCCAAAGTTTGTATGTTTTATAACCATTTTAATAATAGCATTCTGAAAGACTGATAGTACAGTTCGTAATTCCAGACAATTCATTGAAAAACAGCACAAATATTATAGTAAAAAAAATCAACGAATAAGGGACTGGAGAAATGGCTCAGAGATCAAGAGCACTGACTGCTCTTCCAGAGGACCCTCAGTTCCCAGCACCCATATAGTGGCCAACAACCATTTGTAACTCCAGTTCCAGGGGATCTGTGGTGGTTTGAATGAGAATGTCCCCTATAGGATCCAAGTATTTGGACATTTTGTCCCCAGTTGGTGGCGCTGCTCTGGAAGGTTTTAGAAAGTGTGGCCTTCCTGGGGAAGTGTGTCACTGGGGGCAGGCTTGAAGAGTTCTTAAGTCTTGCCAGTTTTCCAGTCTTTCTCTGCTTCCTGTGCCTGCTTGAAATACTTAACTTTCTGCTCCTGCTCTGGCCACCTCACCATTCCTCCCTGTGAGGACTAATCCCTCTGAACCTGGAGCTATTAGCTCAAACTCTTCCTTCTGTAAGTTGCTTTGATCAGTGTTTTTATCACAGCAAAAGAAAAGTAACTGATATAGGATCCAATGGCCCCTGCAGACACCAGACATGCACTGTGGTGCACCTGTACATGCAGACAACTTTTTTTTTTTTCCTGTCTTTTTGAGACAGGGTCTCCCTGTAGCCCCAGCTGACCAGGAACTCACTATGTAGACCAGCTAGACTGACTCAAATACTCCTAGAACTCAGATGAATGGTCAAAGAAAAGTGGTATACTCTTCTAGTTTGTTTCTCCATTGCTGTGACAAAATACTCTGACCAATACCAACTTAGGGAGGGAAGGATTTATTCAGCTTACATCTCCTGGGTCACAGTTCATCACTGAGGGAGCCCAAGGTAGGAACTCAGGGCAGGAACCTGGAGGCAGGAGCTAGAGCACAGGCCGTGGAAGAACACTGCTTACAGGCTTGCTCCTCTGGTTCATTCTCAATTTGCTTTCTTATACAACATATGGTGCCCAGGGGTGGCACCACCCACAGTGGATTCAGCCCTCCCACATCACTAAGTAATCAAAAAGTACCCCACAGACATAGCCACAGGCCAGTCCAATGGAGGCAATTTGCCAATTGAGGTTCCCTTTATCCAGGTATGTTGAGAACTAGAGCTATCTGGCACACATATGTGTGCATGTGCGCACGTGCACACACACACACACACACACACACACACACACACAAAATAGAGTTTTATCAAGTACAAAGAATTCAGCCACACTATTTGTGGGAAAATAGATGGAACTAGAAAGAATCATGTTAAGCAAAATAAGCCAGACTCAGAAAGACAAATATCTCATGCTTTTTTGTCATGTGTAGAACCTACATTTTAAGAAGATATGAAAATAGAAAGATTACTATTTGGAAAGAGGAAGAGGACCAGAGTGAGTATGTGTGTGTGTGGGGGAGGGGCTCAAAAGACAGTAATTGTGGCTTGATATGACCAAAGCACATTATAAACATGAATGAAAATGTCATAATGAAACCCATTACTTTGTAAAATTATTACACATCAATAAAAATGTCTACAAAGGACTTATCATGGTGCTATATTGAGTTAAATTGTCTAATCTGGTTGACTGTCCTAGTTGGGTTTCTACTGCTGTGATAAATTAAAACACTCTAACCGAAATGAACTTGGGGAGGAAAGGATTTATTTAGCTTACACATCCTGATCACAGTTCATCATTGAGGGAAACCAGGACAAGAACTCAGGGCAGGAACCTGGAGGTAGGAAATGAAGCACAGCCCACAGAAGAATGTTGCTTACTGGCTTGCTAGTCTGGCCTGTGCCCAGCCTGCTTTTTTATGCAACCTAGGACCACCTGCCTGGGGTGGCACCACCCACTGGTGAGCTGAGCCCTCTTGTATCACTTAACAATCAAGAAAATGCCTAGCAGATGTATTCAGCCAATTCAACAGAGGAAATTCCTCAACTGGGGTTCCCTCCCCAGGTGTATCACGTTGACAACTGAAGCTACCAGCACAATGCATTTTTTTTCTGCTTTTTTTTTTTTTTTTTTACAATTCTGATCAAGTGATTTACTAACTGATGGCCTTTCTCAACTCATACCTACTCTGCTCAGAAATAATCCTTACGCTAGCTGCCTCTTCTACTCCTGACCCCTTGTCTAACCCCATTTTCTGCCTCTCTTATCTGTGTCAACATCCAAGTTGTTTTCTGATGATCTGAGGGTTCACGCCCCTTGATTTCAGTGGTGACATTTTAAAAAATTTATTATTTTTATTTTAGGTGTATGAGTGATTGCATGCATGTGTGTAAGCGCACTTATGTCATGCAATATCCGTGGAGGTCAGAAAAAGGCGTTAGATACCCTGGTACTGGAGTCACAAATTGTTGTTAGCTGGGACTTGAACTCAGATCCACTTCAAGAGCCTCTGATGCTCTTAACAGCGGAGCCATCTCCAGTCATTTAAAAACAATCTGTGCTTTGCTGAGTCCATTTGGCTGTTTTCATACTTAAAAACTACACGTGACCTCCAAGTAAAAACTGCCTGCCAAGTTCTCTAAGGTTATCACCCCACTACTAAGCTCTAATTTGTTACAAAGGGTGAGAGAGTGTGAGATGGGGAGATTGTACATAAATAAAATTACATTCAATTTTTCCTGTTATGAAGCATAATTACTTTATAAACCTATAAAATCATATAAAGTTTCAGTAATTTATTTAGCATTTTCTCTTCATTTTTAGTTTAGTACATCTTAAAAGTTGAAACACCTTTTTTGTGTTTTCTGAGGTACCATTCACAAATTGCTGTGCCTGGTATGCAAATCATGGCTGCATGGAAGTCTGCTACATTTGTTAAGGGGATGACCTCCAAGCTTTCTATTGATTTCTATTACATTCAGTTTCTGGTTTCTGCCTACAACTTTTCAGACAATGGTTAATCTTCATGATTTCAGATCAAAGTCTCTAAATATACACCTTTTACCTTTGGATATGAATAGAAGCTTGGCTTAGTTTTCTGTGTTAGAGATTAAGACTTCTAAATTGGGTATCGTGGATCATGCCTATAATCCCAACACTAGGGAAGACTGAGGCAAGAGTATTGCAAATTCAAGGTCAGTTTGGGATACATCGTGAGATTCAGGCCAGCCTGGGCTATGGACTAAAACTGAATTTCAAAAAATAAAAACAAACAAACAAAAAAACCCCACAAAAACCCAAAACAAAGCAGAATAAAACCAAAAACTTTGTAAGTTCTTCAGCTGAATCTTAGCAAATGCTTTTGAAAAGCTTTTAGTTCTGACGTTATGTTTTAATGTTACTTACACGCCACGACTTTTCATTTATACTCAGCTTTGATAATCTCGTGTGTCATGTGTCACATCACAGAAGTGTGATAATAAATCAGGGTTCATATGTATATTTCACATCCTCTCAACTGGGAGTGATTCTGTTCCCAATGGGTGAAAAATGTTCTTGAGTATGGCAGAAAACCATTTTCCTTGTATTTGCACACAGTGCACAGGCATCTGTACACTAGGTATGCAGTACATGCATGGTACTGAACTTTCATTGATGGAGTAATTAGAATAGTCTAGAAACTCCACCATAAATAAGTTATAATGGAAACAATGGCCTCATGATCTAGCAGTGTATGTTTCCTCTCATCTGATTGGTTGTGTGTGGAGCCTTTGGATAGCCCTTTGGATTTATACAGATCATGGACACAGGCACGTTTAGACAAGTTCAGACTTGGCGCATTGTAAAGAGAAACCTGATGCATCCTAAGTACGCCTTCATATGTCACCTTCATGTAAAAAATATCTGCCAAGTTTCTGAAGGTTGTCCCCAAAGCTGAGACCTGGAAACCGAATGGGTACGTCAGTGATGTGGTTGACAAACTGCTCACTGAAGGAGAGCATGGGACTATTGTTAAAGGCCTTTCTGCTGGAGGGATGCTAAAGTTTAATTACCCACACAGAGGAGATTCTGATTGAATTTATAATATGATAGTATCTCTATACAAATGGTTTTGGAAACAAAGCAATAGAAAAAGAATAACCATTCAAAAAATATAGATACACATTTCTCCTAAGTGACTTACTTGCATCTTCTGTTTCTTTTTGGTTCATCATAGTAACACTGATTTTTACAACTTTTGTGTCTATGCATAAGTTTTGTCACTGTTACTCTGTTTTTAATTGGGCTTATCATACGGAAGATGCTTCACATTAATATCAGGACTAAAGCATGTTGATCTTTAAAACAGATTAATTAATATATGTATATTTAACTTTTACAAAAACTTAATTGAGAAGTTCATACATGCATATAAAGGTGTTTTGATCAAATCCATCCCCACTTCCTCCCTTCCAACACCTCCCATATCTCCCCATCACTTTTTCTTTTCTTTTCTTTTTTCTTTCATTTATCTATTTTTATGGGGCTTTTAGGTATTCTAACATTCCCCTTCTGAAGAAGTAACCCTAAAACATTTTAAGGCTTAGCTGCAAGCTCCCAAATACTTTTGATATTTTTGGCCTTTGGAACAGAGTACGTTGCTAACAGTCCCAAGGACATTTTGGCTTTTAGTCCAGAAACTGGCAACATTTCTTTGGGGTCTTTTTACCCTAACTCCCTAGCCAATTCCTACCTCCTATTCTTATCACACCATCCTCTGAAGGGGCTACCCAAATTGCCAATAGGGAATAGGGACACAGACCCCTCTGGCTTCTTCCATGCTGAACAGGGACGCAGGGTGAGGCAAT
>NW_008353878.1:120414-132898 GCF_000622305.1 Nannospalax galili | reverse complement strand
CAAGGGCATTTTGACTTTAAGCCAAGAGGGAAACTGGCTACTTTTCTTTGGGGTCTTTTTACCCTAACTGCCTAGCCAATTTCTACCTCCTATTCTTATCATGCCATCCTTTGAAGGGGTTGTAGGAGGGGCCTGTGAGTATCCGCCAGAATACCGGACCTGGAGACTTCTGCCAGGCCCGCCAGTCTAACACGACCTACTTCCTCAAACTACTAACCTGCTATCTGCCGCCCGGGCTAGAAACAGATGACGCGATGGCCATGCCAATAGAGAATATACAGCTCAACCCTCAGGGCCAATGAGGGAGGTTTGGGGGCTATATGGGAAAGCCCTTTGTACGCAATAAATGAGCTTGCTTGCTTACTGCCCAGTGAGTCTCCTGAAGTCTGTGCTGTTGATTTTCTGCCTACTCTCCCCCTGCCTCCAACGGAGAGTCCTCAAGCAGCTAGCCTGCTAAGACAGGCAACAACACCTGGCGCCCAACGTGGCTTTCATGGACCTCACTTGGATCCTGGTCAACATGGTGCTTGCTTCTGTCATTTTCTGGAGTGCAATTTTTGTGCTCTTCTGCTGCCATTGCCTTCACAGGTCTCCATTTTCCTGTCAACTGGTCTTGGTCCCCTTTGGCTGTTTCCGGTGAGTAGGCCCCTACTTGTTTTGTTTGTACATCCGTCTGTTTTGTCCTTCCTTGATAGGGAGGCACATACCTTCTTTTTCAGTCTGTCTGGAGTTTCCACATAAGGGCTGATAACCCAGGAAACGGGACTGACCATGAGTTTCCCGACAGGCTCCTGTCCTCCGGAGACACCGTGTGGGCATACAGCTGTGGCCTAATGAACCATGGAAGTCCCCTACTAAGCACAGGACACTTTTGATTCAAAACATCTGTGTCGCTTTTCCGCTCTGCTCTCATCATGGGCGCTTCTACCTCACTATGTAAGCCTTCACAAATTGTGGCCCTTAAATCCCTCCTCATTATGTGTGGTATTAAAGTTAATCACGCTCAGCTTGAACAGTTCTGGGATGAGGCCACCATAATTGCTCCTTGGATCTCTCCCGAGAACATGTGGGACCCTGACATGTGGATGCAGATTCTTTTCTTGACTTGTAAACGTGAGGTCTAGGAGGGCAAGACTCCGCCTGCCCCTTTTGTCCTTATTCTTCTTGGCATCTTGGAAAGTCTTAAATTGGGTTCCACCAAGGAAGTCTTAGCTTCCTTCAATGAACATTGTCACAGACAAAAAATGACTGACCTCTCCATTGAGTTACCCCCATCCCCCAGGTCACACAGGACGATAATCCCAATCAGGACAGCATTTCTCCCCCGCCAAAGCCCCTATATTGTCCTCCACAATGTGAGCCACCTCGTAATGCTACCCCTCCACCTATCTATCCCTGGAGTGAGCTCACCGCTCCTCCTGCCCCCCCCACCGAACCCCTTCACATCTCTCCCATTCCCCCTCCACTTCTGCCCCGCGATCTGGCTCCACTCCCTTCTGCCTTCCCTGTGAACATTGGTGCTAATGCAGCTAATCAACCCTGGATACCTACCCCCCTTACTGACCTTTCGCTTATCCGCAAGGCTGCCAATGAATCAGAACAAGACTCCCCCTATTTTGAACAGGTCCTTTGCCAATGGTCCATGCAGCCTCCAACCCTTTATGACTGGTACAATTTATTAAAAGCTGTCCTCGAACCTTCTGTGTTTTTGAGCTAGTGGTCAGCCTACAACAACCAGACTGAGAATCAGGCCCATCTCAATCTGCAGTACAGCCTTAATATTACCCTAGACATGCTCACTGGTCGTGGTCAATTTTTGACCCTGTGTCTCAGGCTACAATTGGACTATATGCAAACATTTTATTATACAGCTAAATTTGACTAGAGCTTCAGTCATGCCATTACAGACATGCCTAATAACAAAAAGCCGGGAAAATCTTAAAAGACTTTTTGATCCATCATGATTACTAACTTATTTAATAGTAGGAGGTGTGCTCCTCCTTGTGTTATTTCTCCTCAGGTGCCTACTGTCGCACCTCCGTCGCCAACGGACCATCAACCAAATGACTCTCCAGGTCGTCTTGGCCTTATGGCATCCAGGCCAGGGCCCTCCTCAAGCAGTCATAGAGACCTGGCTAACTGAGATATAAAATGCCTCCTCCTAAACTAGCCCTCTACCCTGACAGATCCCCCAAGACGACACCTTTTTCAGGGCTGATAGTCAGTGACAGGTAAGATTCTTCCGGGATAAGCCAACCTAAGACAGGACATGCATGGGCTGGATGCATGCTCCCATGACAGGTAAGGCTTATACCCAGAGTAAGAACAACCTAAGACAGACACAGTCCATAATACTGAGGTCGTCTCGAGGCAGACGTAATTGTGTCAGGCAGAACCCTGACTCCTACTGGGTTGCCTTTAAAAACAAAAGGGTGGAAATGTAGGAGGGGCCTGTGGGGATTGGCCAGAATACCGGACCTGGAGACTTCTGCGCAGGCGCACCAGTCTAACACGGCCTACTTCCTCAAACTGCTAACCTGATATCTGTCCCTAGGGCTAGAGACAGATGATGCGATGGTCAAACCAATGGACAATACACAGTTCAGCCTTAGGGCCAATAGGGGAGGCTCAGGGGGTATAAAGGGAAGACCTTTGTATGCAATAAATGAACTTGCTGGCAGCCCACTACTGAGCAGCATCTCCCGGAGTCTGTGTCGTTGACTTCGCGCCTACTCATCCCCTGCCCCCCAAGACTGGAGTCAGGCCATTGTAGAGCACAGCAACAAGGGGTTACCCAAATTGCCAATAGGGAATTGCAATGCAGACTGCTCTGGCTTCTTCCATGCTGAACAGGGACGCAGGGTGAGGCAATTGGAGTACCCCTTTGTATTAGTCAGGGTTCTCCAAAGAAACAGAATCAGTAGAATATATATACATATATAGAGAGATTTATCATCTTAGCTCACAGGATAGAGTCCAAGTAGTCAAACAATGGCTTCACCACACTGGAGAGGCTGAGAATCGCTAGTTGCTCAGTCCACAAGGCTGGCTGTCTCAGTAGTCACAATCTAGTGCTGAAGGTCTGACGAATTCTAAAAGATCAGCTAGTCTTCAGTCTACAGCAACAAGATGAATTCACCAGCGAGAGAGAAGGCAAGCAGCAAGAAGCCACACATTCTCCTCTGCCATGGCCTTTTATACAGGCTGCCTTAAGAAGGTAGTACCCACATTTAGGGTGTGTCTTCCAGCTTCAGATGATTCAATCAAGAAGATCTCTCTCATTTCAGTTAAGCCCAGATCCAGTCAAGTTGACACCCAGAATTAGCCATCACACCCTTCAATGGGTCTATCGAAAAGACTCCAAAATTACATAACTGTTATCTCTAAGGGGAAAAGAAAGTCCTTGAATTGTGAATAGGAGTTGTGAAGGAGAAGTAAAGGCAAGAGTAATTAACATTACAAGTCCTAGACAGGGAACTAGAAAAAGTCATAACAGGGCAGTTTTCAAATGTTTATATGAGAGTCCATTGAAATTTCTTGACAAGGGCTTCCAAAAGCATCCCTCTATTGTGTTCTTCCTCATTTTTCTTTTGTCTTCCAGGGCTCGACTCTAGATTGATGGATTCAGGATTTGCTTTCAGGTATTTTGATAGCTGTTGGAGTGGTTAGAATCAGCATCAGTTTCCTCTCAAAGGCTTCTAAATAGGGTGAGGAAACAAATTTGTCCATCATTTTAGAACAATAACTGGTTGTCTCCCTTAACTACAGGTAGGCACTATAGTATTGGAGACCAAGATTTGAAGTGTTACATCTGAGCAGCACTTTCTGTTTAGGAACAAAATCATCAATGAAAAATAATTGTCTAAATAAATTTTTATATAGACTTAAGCCTAATGTCTGAAAGTGTAATCCCTTGAAATCTTAAAGAAGTATACTGATAACTTTACTCTTTGGTTATACTTTCCTTTTGGGTGTTTAAGACCATACAGTTGGCCCAAATAAATCAATTTATTTTTACTCTTAAGGTCATTTGATGATGTGTTCCTCAAGGGTCACATGGGCTTTGGAGGAGCTCCTGGCTCCTTTCTTTTACCAGTTCTATCTATGTGAATAAAAGTCAAAGGTCCTGCTTGACCATGGCTGGCTTCACGTGGAAGCATGGAAGAAATGTTTCTGCTGAGTTGACTCTCCTCTTTGTAGAGTGGACACTGGGTGAAGTCCATCTGGTGGGGTCTCCATGTCCTCCCTGAACAAGAGGACAGGTGACTCACCACAATTACAGGACATTTTGAGGGATGTTCTATAGTCCCCTGGAACTTTGTCAACCTTGGAGGGCAAGGGGCAAAAAACTGTCCTTTAAGTCCCTCTGACCACATTAATATAGGCCTTAAAGTATGGCTGTTAAACATCCAATAAAGTTAGTTCCATCAGTCTGATACTTTTAATTATCATGTGCTATGCAGATAAGGCTTAGGTAAAGAACAAATATTCTCAGATAAACATTGACTACGTTTATATTTTGTTCCTTAAACTACTTGACTAAACTATGACAGTAGAAAATTTAAGATTATGTGTATATTATTTTTGTCTCATCCTTTATATATAACAAACGAAACAGAGCTTCACCACTTGCTTAGGCATTCTCATTTTTTTCCATCTATTTTGGAAAATATCTCCATTCTCATATCCTTTTACCATCTTTTACTTTCTCATTTTCTTGTTTTTAAAAAATAATTATGAGACATAATAGCATTAACAAATAAATTTTCCTTTAGTTGTGAGACTTCTTTTCCTGCTGATGGATTCAGGATTTGCTTTCAGGTATTTTGATAGATGTTGGAGTTGTTAGAATCAGTGTCAGTTCCCGCTCAAAGGCTTTGAGATAACTGAGGGGTGGCTGAGGTGTATGTATGACCTGAATGTATGTATACTGGAAAGCCTTTACCCAGGATGGGTCATGCTTTTTTCCCCCAGCCTTCCCCAGATTGTATATGTTAGTCCTCCCTAAATCCAGGAGGCCATATGTGATTAGGGCCAAATTACATACAGTTGGCTGGGAAGAGTGGCTGGATAATCTAGTGAGGGTCTAATGACCCTGCTTGGCCCTCCTTTAATGAATGAGCACAACCATCGACAAGCCCAATTGTGACGATGTTTAGTGATCAGGCTCAGCTGAAGTCGTGATGATGGTAATTATTTCATGCAGAAGGGACTGCTGTATAGCATCATCTTAATATATTTATTTTTAAAATTTTTTAACTTTTTAAATTTTATGTGTATGAGTGTATTGTCTTCATGTATGTGAGTGTACCCATGTCATGCAATGCTGCAGAAATCAGAAGAGGGCTTCAAATTCCCCTGGAACTGGAGTTAAGGATGGTTCGTAGCTGCCATGTGGGTGCTGGGAATCGAAGCTGGGTCCTCTGCAAGAGCATGCAGTGCTCTGAACCACTGAGCCATCTCTCTAGCCCCCTTAATATGTTTTTATATGTACGTGTGGGCTTGCAGGAATTTATGTGCACCACATGCATGTAGTGCCTGTGGAGGCCAGAAGGGAACACTGGATCCCTTGGAAGTGGAGTTGCAGTCTGTTGTGAGCCATCATGTTGGTGCCAGGAACCAAACCCTGGCCTTCTGTCAGAGCAATAAGCTATCTCTCCAGCCCTGACTTTTGAAATGATTTTGAAGAGCAATGAATTATTTCAATTTTTTTTGTTTGGAATAAGTCTATTTCAAGCGTGTCTTTATCTCTAAAACAAAAAGAAGAAATATTTTTTGTTTACAATTTGTAACCTGTTTTCTGCTACTGTTTTCTATATTTGCCCAACATGTTGGCTTAAAAAGATGGCAAAATCATTTTAGATTGAAGTTGTTAATTACTCAGCATTAATGAATTGAAGGAAAAACAAAAGCTATTTCTTAGTGTGACTCCTGTTCGTGGAAAGTTATTTGACTGTTTCTCAAAATACTGTGTGAAGGCAGTGGGAGAGTCATATGGATGCCCTGGGTTGGAAATTGACTGTTCACAGAGCATGATATTGCTTAGCAAAGCAAGAAATTTCCAAATCAAGGTTGAAGCCCTTGGTTTCTAAAAGCCCTAATGTAAATGCATCTGCACACATTTCAATCACAGCCACTTTCCCACAAATCAGCGTTATCAGCTCCATTAGCAGTTGATGCTGCCACAAATCTGAGACAGAGTTCCCGCTGTTTAGTTTCTTAAGTGTCAGAAGTAATATATTCAGTGTCACAAATGTCCCAGAGGCATGCACATCTGGGACCCCAGCACTGCTGCAACTTATTTTCTGGGATAAACATCTGCCCCTTTGCTCATTAAAATTGCTTTTAAAAATAGGAAATTGAGTAAAAACAAACTAAGTGAACAGCTTGACACAGGCCAGCAGCCAAGATCAACATGCTCTCCAGAATTCCCACTGACATGAGACTTGGCTCAGGACAATTCACATTATCCTCCATTCACTCAATTTGTTTATTTGATATTTCAGATCAAAATAAATTACCTTTAAGAAAAACATCAAGGTTTTTAGAACATTTGGCCATATTATCTTTTTTTCTTTCTTCATCTAAAGATAGAATCCACAACAGAATCAAAATTTTAGGCTAAATATAAATATTATCTTTCCTTTCAAAAGTTTTAATTATTCATTCTACTAATTGGCAATACCATGGAGTTTTACAATTCCAGATTTGCAAAACTGACAAAAATGCAGAATAAATAGTGAGGGCTTGGACCAATACATTCTTTCCCATGTATCTCCAGTGTAACAAGGACTCTTTGAATACTACATGCATGAGCATATGCAAAAGTAAATAAAGCATAGTTGTCCTTAAAGAGCTAATCATTTAATGGATAAGATAGATGTAAGCTAATAATTTTGGTAAGTGCAATCACACGAGATTTAGTAAGCCTGAGGCTTATTTGTATTGTTTTGCCAATGCTGTTAATGCAGAGCCAAGAAGCCCTGCTTTAAGATTTATCTAGAGATTTTCAAACTTGCAAAGAGAAAGGAGGAGAGAAAGCAAGGAAGGAGCCTTAACCCTGCACTTCCTGCTTATGATCCTTTTATATACACAGTTCAACAGCTTTACTGGGAAATGTTCTTTTTGTGCCCCGTCTTCCAAGCTTCTAGGATTTTTTACCAACTAGTCTTATGATCTCATTTTGTACTCAAGTTTCTAGACCAGGGCAATCCAAAGCATATTATCTAATATAGAAAATCTATATAATCCATGTCACATAAATATAATGTGAACCATATGTGAAAATTTAAATATTCTAGATGTAATTTCATGAAAATAAAGGAAAATGGCAAAGTGAATTTTAATACCATTTTTATGTAATTCAATATATCATCATTTCAAGATGTAATAAATGTAACAAAACTTGATAACTAGATATAAGACTTTAAAAAAATCCAGTGTGTATTTTGAATGTACAGTACAGCTCAATTTCAGCTAGCCACACTTCAAAAGCTTGGCTGCAGGAGGCTGGTAGCTACCATGCAGGACAGCAAAGATTTAGCTCACTATGATTCTTTTTTATCTCTATATTCCTGTGTGTGTACAAGAATTCTGAGAGTTTGTCAGACAGTAGTTTTTGCAGGCTGAACTAGGGAAAGTAATTTTTTTTCATACTCTGTAAAGGGAATCAAAAAGCAATTCTATGGAAGTTGTATATGGCTCAGTTGTTTCAACTTTAAATCTCGCAAACACTGGGGAGGTTTTATATTTTCTTCTCCAGTCCATGAAATGGCTCCAGGGACTTCACTGTAAAGGGGAAAAAGTGACAGTGAACCTTCATACATAATGGACACAAATACACACACATCTTTATTTAGAAGTGATTTATATACAACAAATATCACTCATTTAAGGTGTGTATCTCAATAGTTTTAGTGTATTCATAGAGTCGTGGAAATATCACTACAATTTATGTGAGTGTGTATGTTTATGTGTTTATGTGTATATTTGTATTTGTGTATGTGTTGTGTGTTTGTGTGTGTGTGTATGTGTGTGTGTGTGTGTGTGTGTGTTGCTGGAGGTCAAATTCAGGGCCTTGTACATGTCATACAAGCACTCTACTGATAAACTATATTTCTAGCTCATCAACCTAACTTTGGAAGATTTTGATCATTACAAATAGACCCTACATGCTAATGATATCCCATACCCATTAGTATTTAACAGCCACTTCTGTTATTCTGCACTGTCAAGCAAGTATTAATATGTTTTATTTATCTACAGATTTGGAAATTTCATATAAATCTAATAAAACATGATCTTTCTTTAAACTTACTTTTATTTACTATTTATTTTGTGTGTGTACATCTGGGGGGGCGGTGCACACACATGCCATGACATATAAGTGGAGGTCAAAAGACAACTTGTGGGTGTTGGTTCTCTCCTTCTACCTTGTGGGTCCTGGGAATCAAACTCAGGTAAGCTCTTTTACTAACTGACCTATATCACTGGTCCCATGTGGTAATTTTGTGACTGGCATTTTTGACTTAGCATTATGGTTTTAAGATTCACCCATATAACAACATGTAATGCTCTATTAATACTTTTCTTGTTGCTCTGACAAAATACCCAACAAAAACAAACTGAAGGAAGGAAGGGTTGTTTTTGTTTTACAATTCAAGAGAGATACAATCCATCTTGGTGGGGAAGACATTCCTTTAGGAAAGTGAAGTGGCTGGGTACATTGCATCCATGATCAGGAAGAAGAGAGAGAGGACAGGAAAGGCCAGGCTGGGCTATGAAACTTGGGACCCCCCCCCCAACTCCTGTGACTCAATTCCTCTAGTGAGTTTTCACTTCCTAAAGGTTTCAGAAACACTTGATTGAGCCTGTGGGGATATCGACACCTCACATTAGAGCCACAGTAATCAGAACCTTGTTTCCTTTAATCACAGGTGGTTCTTCACTGTTTACCACATTTTATTTACCCTTTCATCAGATGCCATCTTCATTTCAGGTAATTATAAATAATGCTTCTCTGAATATTCATGTGCAAGTTTCTGTGTGAACCCGTTTTCTTTCCTTTGGGTCTCCATCTACTACTAGTGGAAAGTTTCTCTAAGTTGGCCTCACATTTTACATGCTCATAAGCTACGTAAGAGAACTCTACTTTCCCATGTTCTTGACCCCACTCATTGTCCTCTATCATTTTGATTAGTCAGTGTGAAATGGTATCTCATTATGGTTTGTATTTTGGTCAGTATTTTTTTAATATTAATGACGTTGAAAATTTTTATCTTGTTCTCATTGACTGGTATATCTTCTTTGGAGAAATGGCTCTTCAGAGTATTTTTCCTTAAAAAATCTCAGTGTTCACAAAAATAGGCCCATAGATCAATGGAACAAAATTGAAGACCCAAATTTGACTACATGCAATTTCAGCTACCTGATATTTGACAAAGGGACCGAGAACATTCACTGGAGGAAAGACAGCATGTTCAGCAAATGGTGCTGGCATACTGGATCTCCACTTGTAGAAGAATGAAGCTAAACCCCTATCTTTTACCTTGCACAAAAGTCAATTCCAAATGGCTCAAAGACCTCAATGTGAAGCCTGAAACTCTGAAACTGTTAGAAGAAAACATTGGCAATAAGCTACGAGATATAGGTGTAGGAACTATATATATTTTCTAAATCAGACAGAAGTTGCTCAGAAATTAAGGTCAGCAACCAACAAGTGGGACCTCATTAAACTAAAAAGCTTCTGTATATAAGAATAAAAGAATAAAAAAAGTGAAGAGAAAACCTACAGGATGGGAGAAAATCTTCACCAGCGACACATCTGACAGAGTTTTAACATCCAGGATACATAAAGAACTCAAAAAACAAAGAATCAAGAAAGGAAGCAACTCAATTAAAAGATGGGCTAAGGAACTGAACAAAGAATTCACAAATGAAGAAATAAATTTGGCTAAGAAGCATCTTAGGAGGTGTTCAACATCAGTAGTAATTAGGGAAGTGCAAATTAAAACCACTTTGAGATTTCATTTTACCCCAGTAAGACTGGCTAACATCAAGAGAACAAATGATACCAAATGTTGTAGAGGATGTGGGGAAAGGGAACACTCATTCACTGATGATGGGACTGCAAACTTGTTCAACCCCTATGGAAAGCAGTATGGAGAACTCTTAAAAAACTACAAATGAACCTACCATTTGACCCAGTTATACCACTCCTTGGCATATACCCAAAGAACTCATCCTATCTAGAGACACTTGTACATCCATGTTTGTTGCTGCTCTTTTCACAATAGCTAAGAGATGGAAGCAACCTAAGTGTCCCTCAACTGACAAGTGGATAATGAAAAGGTGGTTCATTTATATGATGGAGTTTTACTGAGCAGTAAAGAAATATGAAATCATGAAATTTACAGGTAAATGGATGGAACTAGAAACTGTTATACTAAGTGAAGTAACACAGACTCAGATAAAACAATAACAACAATAACAAAAAAACAACAAAAAAACGACATGTGTTCTCCCTCATATGTGGATCCTAGTACCAAATCCTGACAAGTGATTATGTATCCAGACATAACTACAGGAACCAGGAAAATGAAAAGGAACTAGGGAGGTAAAGGAAAAGAACGAATCTGAAAGAGAAGAACAGTAGGAAACAGGTGTTAATAAAGGAGATATAGATAAAAATGGGGTTATTTTAAGGGGAGGGGAAGGGAAGGCTATACAAGGAACCAAGGGGATAAAGGGAAAGAAGGAGCTCAAGAGAGGTGGGACCATAGGAGAAGGGTATTATTAAGGGAGAAATGGGAAAAATGGGGGCACCTTAAATGGGGAAACCATGGTGGAAGTGTTAGACAATGCAAGAGATAAATAATGACTAGGTAATTTTAAAAAACCAGAGGTAATCATATTAGTCCAATAAACTTCTGACAAATTATACATACAACTAGATTAAAGAATGTAATATATGCCTAGGCAAGGTTTATCTGAGAGCATTTGGTCTTTGCCTAAGCTTTATCTACATGGCACATGGTAATTAAAAGTACCAGATTGGTGAAATTAACCTTCTTGGATGTTTAACTGACATACTATGAGGCCTATCCTAATTTGGACAGAGGGACATAAAGGACAGTTTTTGCTCTTTTCCCTCCTAGGTTGACTAAGTTCCAGGAGACTATCAGCATCTCTCAAAATGTCTTATAACTGTGGTTAGTCACCTGTCCTCTTGATCAAGGAAGCTGTGGAGACCCCACCCAATGGACTTGAACCAGTGTCCAGTCTACAAAGAGGAGGGTCAACACAGAGAAAGCATTTCCTCAATGCTTCCAAGTGAAGCCAGCCATAGTCAAGCAGGACCTTTGACTTATCCTCACTTAGATGGAACTGGTAAAAGAAAGGAGCCAGGGGCTCCTCCCAAGCCCATGTTACCCCTGAGGAACAGATCTTCAAATGACCTTAAGAGTAAAAATAAATTGGTTTATCTGGGCCGATTTTAGGGTCTAAACACCCAAAAGAAAAGTATAACCAAAGATTAATGGGGTCAATATAAGTTTTTAAGAGTCCATATGTATAGCTAAAGGCTACATAACAAGAAACAATGCCAGACAGGAGATACCTTCCTTTGAATTATTGGCCAGGGTGGCCCAAAAGACTCCCATATAGTAAGTAACCCAGCATAGAAATGTGAAAATGAACAGCAGACCCCAATCTTATCTAAAGCAATATTGACAACTGATTGCTGCTGATGAGGAACAGCTGATCTTCCTATAACAAGGCTCTCTAGATAGGCTGACTAGATTTAGTGGTTGGACAAGCACTGGGGAAGGGCTGAGGGCACTGACAACACAGTGGACAGTTACAGGAATGACAGAGTATATGGGTTCCAGTGGGGGGGAGGGGAGGCTATGGGAGGGTGCCATTTGGGAAGTGGGTATATAGATGAATAAGATTGTTTGGGATGTTCTGTATGCTATACACACACAAAAAATCAACAAATAAAAAAAAAGACATACTTGTGGAGGAAGCATAAAAGTTTAATGTTAATTAGTAGAGGTGATAAACATTACCATTGAAATCTACCTGTTTACTTTATACCCATTCTCAGGTGCCAAGGATCTGAGTGCAACCAACTGTGACTAGTAATAATCAGATACGTAGAGATTAGAGACACATGTGCAAACATCTAAGCGTTAGTAGCATTAAAAATGTAGGAAACAGCATATTTTAAAATGAAATGGAGATCTTCTTTAAAGGTTAAACATTCCTTTAATTTTATGTCTTACAGGGTTTATACTGAATTCAATATTATATAACTACATTAATTCAACTGTGAACCTAAAAATTTATAGCCACTTTTGTGAAGAGATGTATCCTTGCTCCAGAAATTGTTGCTGAATATGTTAAAAGTTATAATGAAATGCTTCTTCTAATCGTGGTTATTAAATTAAAAAAAATCTGAGTGTCTTTTTATTGTTGAGTCATA
>NW_008353878.1:105448-120350 GCF_000622305.1 Nannospalax galili | reverse complement strand
TATATATATATATATGCTGTCTAGAAAGCCATTATCAGATGTGTGTTTGGCAGGTATTTATTCCCATCCTCTGGACCTATTGTTCATTTTGTTGATATCCTGTGAATCATAAAAGCTCTGTAATTTTGATGAAATACAATTGTCTACCTTTTCCTCTTCTGTTTAGTTTTGCTGTTGTAACATGAGCTATAGTTTTAACACCATTGTGCATGACTAAAACACTGATAAAACCCTTGTTTATTAGAGGGGAGAAGCAATTTAAGAAGCAGCAGCAGTAAAACCTGAAAGACAAGGTTCCAAACCCTGCATAGCCACCCTGGAGGAATGATTAATCTTGACTCTTGGTGATAAGAGGCCAGAGAAGGCTTCATAAAGGACAGTTTTGAAACTGGGAGGTCAGGGCATGTTATCTAACAGTTGAGTGGAATTTTAAGTATACTTCTTAATGCAATGATATTTCTGATTTCAGATACCAGAACACAATTAATGTGGTATATGGTGTGTGTGTCTGTGGTGTGTGTGTGTGTGTGTGTGTGTGTGTGTGTGTGTGTATACACATGCATATGTATTTAAATAACACACAAACTTGCAGCCTAACTCAGGGTTGTCTTTCTGAAGGACAGCTGTCTGACTGAGCATGGACATATTGTCTGATAGAGCTTGCTGGCTGGCACAATGGTACACAAATTTGCAAAGAGACAAACTACATAATCAGCTTTTACTGTGGTTATGTCCTTAATTCTTTGAGCCAAGCCAGCAGCCAAAAATTTGTACACATTCAGGAAATTACACTGTATTCTAGTATCTTTTGAAAGCTTTGCTGTTTTCTTCTGCCCATGCCAGGAAAATGGCAACAGGATAGGAACAACTGACTCAACTTCAGCTTTTGCACTTGACCAACCCCAGTTATTTTGTATTGAAAAGCCTTTTAAAGTAAATGCATGACTTATCATGAACACTGGGGAAAATTGTAGGTAAAATGTTCTAAAAATGATCATTTGTGCCAAATATCAAATGATAAAAATTGAAACTGAAATTAAAACAGACATCAAAGAGACAATAAAAGTAAAATCAATAAAGTTGATTTCACAAAAGGCTGAGTTGCACAGCTTTTATGAGGAGTCCATTTTCAGTGTAGACAGAGCCCCAGGGGCACAGTCTTCCAATGGTGTGCATGCCTCACTCCTGTTTACTTTGATGAGCCTTATCAGTGGGAAACAAGGGAAAATAGATTCCCCAGCTCTCTTTTCCTATTGCCAGCACTGATGTCCTTAACAAAGACGCTCCATCCGTTAATTCTGGGTACTATTCAGACAAGAGACACTCAGTGAAGAGTATATTCAAAACTCAGCATAGACTCCTTCTTTTCATATTGTTCAGGAGATACAGTCAGCACATGCAGTTATTTTCTGTATTAGAGGGTCTTTAATCCAGGTTGGGTAGGTTTAAGAATTATTTCAAGGCAATCTACAATGTAGACGATGTTGGCAACTAAACAGCAAATACAGATAAAAGATTGTCGTGTAGCTAATACTGATGAAGACAATTACCAGATAACATTTATAGCAGAAACACCATCTTTTGAAATCTGGTGATATATAATACTATTATATTTGTGATTCGTTTGAATAAGCCTTATTGACATACGCTGTAGTTAATTGCTAATTAAAAGGAAAGTGATATCCTAAAATCTTGGGTGGTTTATTTACATGAATATACTGGTTGTGATTTTGAATATTGTGTGGTTTGCCTATCTAACAGTCATTCTCCTTGGATCTTTGATCATTAATTCAACATGAAAATTGTGATTCTATCATGGAACAGACAGTGTGCTGATTGCCAAAACACAAAATGAACAATATCCTGGAGATATTTTGGTGATAATAAGGAGACTGCTCGTCTGTTGTTTGGTCTGAGAAAATCCAGGAGGGATGCTTGGCCTAATCAGGCAGTGTGAGTAAATGGCTTCAAAGAGATAGCATGGTCAGGTGACATCAGAGTAAGATACCTTATGTGTGCTTTATATAATTTTCATCAGACAAATGAAGCATTTCTCTGTATCTTTAGTTACAAATGCTTTTAGAAGAAATAAGTAAAGTATGTTCCATATTCCTTTTATTATATCATGTAGAATCTTTCAGGAGTGGTTGGTCCAGAGAATTCTATTTTGGAAGAATTTCTAGAGAACCTTGAGCAGAATTTATAGAGAAACTTTGGCAATTCTTGCTTAAGTTTTAAATTAAGAGCTATTGTATACCCAGGGCTGTGACTGCATTTAACTTTAGGTGGGTACTTTTTTCAAAGCTGTGCTCTGGTACCATTTTTTCTAATTCAGGAATACTAGTGATAGGGAAGGAAGTAAATCTGGGGGAGAAAGGAACAGAACAGTGTGAACAACGCATGGTCTCCCCATGACGGAAGCTGGCAGTAGGGTTGGGTACATGGCAGTGAGAGGCTAGTGGGAAAGAGGAGAAGGCAGAGTGGATGAGAAAAGTGGAGCATGCTCAGGACAATGAGGAGCAGAAGTGTGTGTGTGTGTGTGTGTGTGTGTGCGCGCGCGCTTCTACAGGTGCATGCAGTATGCATACGTGTGTGGATGTGGTATGCATGTGGATGCCAGAGGTCAAAGTCATGTGTCTTTCACAATTGTACACCACTTAATTTTTTGACAGTCTCTCAGGGAACCTGGAGCTCCACAATTCAGCGAGGCAGTAGGATCTGCCTGTCTCCTATGTTGGTCAGCTTTTTTTTTTTTTTTTTCACACAGGTGCTGTGGAACCAAACTCAAGCCCTAATGTTTACATGGAAAGTATTTTACTAACTGAGCCATCCCTCCAGACTCCTTGCTTTTTGTTGATTAATTTTTGTTGTTTTTAGTACAGCCTTGGAGATTGTTTTAGTTCAAGTACAGAGGACCAAAATATTTTGTTTCAGACTGTATTGAAATACACATATGCACACACCTTTTCAAGCTGAGTAAAAGTATAATTTGTAGTCCCCTTTGTATCTAATTTGAACTCTAATTTTATTTTCTATGTTTTGTGATGTCAAAATACAGACAAGAGAGTCTGCAGAACAGTCACAGTTTTGTTAATCTGTGATGTACACTTTATTTAATCTCAGGCTAGCTCTCCTAGGGGAACTGGTGGAGGTTCAATGACCTACAGCTCTGCTTGGTAAAGACTTTGTTCTGGGATTAATTCCCAAGTTAAGGAACTCAAGAAGGTTTAGTGGGTCACTGGCCCCAGAATTTCTTCTCACTGTACCATGTCCTCTACACCTGCTCCTTCCCAAAAGTGGGTGGACCAGCAATATGCTTGCCATAATTTTCCTTATACTCCAGTAGTCATGTGGTCTTTATTTAGCAAGACTCTGCTGACAGTGGAATTGCTGCCCTCCTGTTGAACGTGTGCTCAGTTATCCACATGCACCCAAATGTGTGGATGCTGGGCACCGTATAACTGGGTGAATCAACTTGGTATTGTTTGTTGGCAGACTCTTCTGGTGGTTTTGCACTAGCCTTATTCTTTGTTACAATGACATGAAGATAAGTTTAGGTATTTACTTATTTAACTTGTAAGTGTAAAATCATTTTCAATTTTAGTAAAATAGGTAATTACCAAAAAGTTTGATGAAAGCATCCAAAAGTGTTTTATTTTTCATGGAAGAATATCTTAGTGTTGAAAAGCAGGGATGTATGGTTTAGTATACACTTGCCCATGCTCTGGTCCATTCCTCTGCTGTCTGTCCTGGGCCGTCTGAGACTTGAGCTATATCATTCCTTCTCTGCTGGTGACTCTGGCATTTGTGCCACATTATATTTACACCTTCATGAAAAACAGCCTATTAGCATCCATTTTAAGGCCAAGAGTGGACCTGAACTGCTGAGCGTCTGTTCCTTCAGTGTTCTCTTGGAACAGTGCCCTGGAGCAAGGGCTTTGCTCATTCTTTATTGAAACAGTATCTCCAGCACAAAATGGGAAAGTAAAAGTCACACCCACCCATATCTTATTAGAGAAGAATTTTCCCTTTAATCCCTAGACCTAGAATACCACATGCACAACTACAAACATATCGATCTCAATTTCTCTCATTGTTTGCCATGAGTAAAGTGTTGTTTACAATGTTTTGATGCATTTATATGTAAAACACACATACACACATTCATACACAATCTTGGGTGGAGGGCAAAGAAGTGTCCTGAAGGATTAAGGCCATATGCCCAGGTAATGAAGGAGTGCATGGCTCAATGAGCTTGTTTATATTATAAACAGTAACGTTTTAGTTGCAAGGTTGGATAAAAGCCATTAGTTCAAAGTATGTCCATACTGTAAAAGTCACTCTTACAGGTGGCCTCTGGTTGAATTTAGTTAATTGGAAACAATTGCAGGAGGCTGGAAAGTAGGAGGAAAGAGAAATTTCTGGAAGGCACTGCCTTGCTCTCTGACAACAGTTCCCTTTGGGGACAGTCTCCTTCTGAGCTTCCGCTTTCTTTCGGCTCTTGCCAGCACCGTTCTTTTCCCTTCCTGTGAACTAAGGAGTATCCACAACCTCTGGTCCTGATGGTCTTGCATGCCTCCTGTTCACTTCTTGTATCCTTTCACACCCCAACACCTCTGAAAACAAAATGCAGGCACTTCTCTTGAACTCTAGGAGTTGAATTTTTCTTCCTGCTGGGATCCTGACTGATATAATGAAATTTGGGATAAAAAGACATATTTTTGGGTTCTTTGGAAACAATGATCTGTCATGCATTTGAACAAGAGGGTTCTCTGCATGTAAATGCCTATAGCTGAATAGCCCGCGGGACTGTGGTGAGTTCAGAGCCTGCTTTGTGATGTGGAACAAGCTCCTCACAGTCCTATGCTCGGACTTCTCAGTGCAGGGGACAGCTGGTCATCAGCTGCTGAGAGATTGTGGAGAGCACAAGAGACCATGGGGAGAGCAGTGGGAACGCACAAAGCATAAGCAAGGAAATGTGGGCATGTAGCTGCTGGTTTTCGTTCTTTTCTATCATCTTCTTTGACCTGCTCTTTATAAATGTGTATTGCTTTGTTTGTAACTGAAGCTTAGATTCTCATTTTAGTTTAAATGAATTATAGACATCTTGATAGTGTGTTTTTCTGGTTGAAGACTTGTTTGGAAGAAATTTCTGTTGGTTCGTGTTTCTGCTTACATGTCTCTACTTGACTATGAGACTTTGGGACCTGGACACTGCATGATTTCTTATGGACTTTGTTTTGTTGTAACACAATAGTATGTCTAATGAATCTTCCTCATGGGGGAGACTTAAAACATAAGGAAGAAATATGAGAATATGTTTTTTAAATTAGTGGGCATAATATAATCATCAGGGACCTCTGTAGGTACTGAATCTGCACAAGAGTTTAAAACAATGAAGAACAATTTGTGTTTTATACTTTGGAGAATTTTTCCAAAGATAAAGAAAGAAATTAACCTATACCTTATATCGGTAAAAGCATGGAGGCAGGTCTTGGTAAAGATCAGAAAAAAAAAAAAATCTTTAAATCAAAGACGTAAGCTAATGGACATATAGATTATTTTTGTTTCCTATTATTTTTCCTCTTAAGAGAGTTTTGGAGGATCCACAAAACTTCTGAGCTACTTAATTTAAATAAGTGTCTCTTCTAAAAATTATATATAAAATTACAGTGTCTAAAATCGTAGTTTGTCATTTGAAAGTATTCAGCAATTGATGATGCCCTGGGCTGAACTGTCTGCCACTAGATATACATGCTGAAGCCTTAACCTGTAGTGTGAATGTCATCTGGAGATTATCTTGGAGCATAATTAAAATCAAATGCCATCAAAAGGGTGGGAACCTAATAAAACTACAGCCTTATAAGAGGAAGAAAGGGAGAAAAATCTCCACTACACACACTAATGAAAGACATAGGCTGTCTTCTGAAGATCAGTACCAAGCTCCCAGTCAATGTACAGGCACCCTGATCTCAGGCTTCCAATGAGAGAGAGAGAGAGAGAGAGAGAGAGAGAGAGAGAGAGAGAGAATTGCCATGGTTTAAAGAGAAAATAAGTATGGATTATGAGAAAAAGAGTTACATTTTACATTATTTTACCCCCTCACATTTTATGTTATTTTAAAATATAAATTCCTCATACCTCACTGTTAATTGTTCTTTTATAAGACAAGTCTATTGTGTTCACTGTGGAAGAAAATGGTCAAATGTCGTGAACTGGTGTGATTTTGAATGTGATTTTTGTAGAGCTAATGAAAGGTAATTTTTCTGTCAATCTAACATGGGCCATTCTGCAGCACTAACTCTTAGATCTAATCAGAACAAAAGGTCAGTGATGGAAGGTTTGGGAGTTGGTTGACTGACTTTGTTTTGGGAGTTGGTTGACTGACCTATTTTCCAGGCCTGTGTTGACAAATCGCTGGTTCTATGACTTTGAACAAGTCATTTTATACCTCAGGCTTCAATGTCTATGTTTGTAAAATAAGGGAACAGAAACTGAATGGTGTCTGGGGACCCTCTGAGCTACCACATTTTACAAATATGCATATACACTTAAAGTCTTATAAACTTCAATTTATCACATTGTAAGTTGCTGCTCTTTAGTGTTTTAATAGAGAAAGATATTCACTGATCTTTTGATTTCAATGTCTGGATTTAATTTTTAGCACAGAAAAGAAAATATGATTTTTCAAATATTAATGCAAAAGAAGGAAAATCATATACCAAATTAATATTTCTATGAATGTTTTATGCAAATGAGCCATTTTACAGCTTGCTATATTAGCAAGTGTGCACTAGGTGTCAGCAAAGAGTAAGCCAATGAAAACAGGAAACTACTTCCTGTGGTCTAGGAGCTGCATTTTTATGTGCAATAAAGGTCAATAAAATTATAACCACATTTCTCTCTTTAAAGACGCTAATTGGAAGGGGAACCAACAAATAACACTTTCTATTAGAGCCACCGAAATCATACTAAATTGGACCATTATTTAGGGTGTATTTTTGTTTGTTTGTTTTTTTGAGACAGGGTCTCCCTGTAGCCCCAGCTGTCCTGGAACTCACTATGTAGACCAGGCTGGTCACTTCCTTTTGGGATTTTTATTGGTAATATAATAAATTAAATATTAATCATTTATAGAAATTTCTGGAATATGATTGGTCAATAAGCATACTACATTAACCAGCAAAATGGTGCTATTTATAGTTTCCTTTGTTTCAGAATTTACAGGAATAATATGTAACTAATCCAAAAAGGAATTCTAAGATATACTATTTGAATTCAGTGATGGAAAATTTGCATTCTATGTTATGTGTTACTTCTTTAAACAATATTTATCTACTCTTTAATTTCAACATTCTTGTAATTTAAGTTCTAAAATGTGAAATATGATTATTTCCATGTTTAGTCTTGTTGTAAGTCAAAACTCAGTTTATTACCACAGTCTTTATGCAAAGTGAATTGCTACAGTTATCTTTGAAATGCATTGTGTGAGAGGGAAAACATACTTTATTTTTGAAAGCACCCTAAAGTTGTTTGTATAAGCAGTAAACCTCAAGTTATATATTCTGTGCAGCAGTAATTTGTAATTGGTATTTTAGATAAGACTCATTGATTAGAATGTTGCTTGCCATCTGTTAGTAAATGCACCATAAGCCAACAAAGACCTGACAGTGAGCTGAAGCTGAGGAAGAGTGCTAGCCAGAGGACACCTGTTCTTGTTTTCATTGATTAGTAGCTCTTAACAATCTTTATAGTGGTGGGGCAATCATTTGACTCCTACAGGGGCCCAGATTCCTGATATCTAAAATATTCATTCATCAGATGATCCTTAGGTTTCAGTAGTTACTTTCTAAAATTATGCAGTTCTTGTCCCACTAAGGCCAAGCTAGAATGAGCAAAATCAATCTCTGGAGTTGGAATTTATCTTCTTAGCTCTAATTCTTTTCCTTTTTTGGCCTATAACAGAAAAGCAAAAATAGGAAATAAACGATACATGTGGAGAGGGCTGAGTCTTTTCTGCATTCTTTGGTTAACGTTGCTGCTCATCATCCAGAGAACTTAGAAGTGAGATTTTCTTCCACTACTCACCTTTTCCCCGTAACCTTGGCAGAGGACCTAATGGCATAAGCCAGGATGTTCCATGTGCATATCTCGGGTGTTGATAACAGCATCAGATACTCAGGTGGTAGAAATTTCTCTCTTATATTCAGTGGAAGTTAATCTCCTTGAACCTCATATCTGCTATCTGTAAAGTGAAGATACAAAGCACTGAAGAAGGCAGTCCCAAGATTAACAAAGGACACAAATGTTCAAAGTATGCACTGTGTGTTAAGGGGAGGATTTCTGGGAAATTCTGTCAAATACATCTTAAAAAGTATGTTTCTAGATGAAATTAAAAAACCCTACAATTTATTCATGTTTTTTAGCCCAAATTGTCATGAGTTCTGTTTATCAAGAACAACAACAAAGAAGTATGAAAGAGAGTACAGTTTATTATGCTAAGTAGTAGGTGACTTTAAAAATTCTTACATGAAAATCCAACAAATTAGACTCATCATAGAATCCCATGTAACAGAACTGTAGATTGTCCAGCGAGCTGCATAGTCCCAGGATCACATTGTACTTTGTCCCCAAGGATCACCTCAGAAATGTGGCCTTGTCAGCAGATAAATACTCTTTCAAAGTTCCCTTAAACTCTCGCCTTTGAAGATGTTTAGGTAATTCTGTGGAAATTGGTAATTAATGTAGTCGGTGAGATCCTTAACTTTCAATCACTCTGAGAAAACATCACAGAATGAAAGACTCCTTACTCTCCTTACTGCATGTGGAGACAAGCCACACATCGGAGCAATGGGCTATTCTTCTTAGTCTGCAATGGCCTAGCAGGAAAAGCCCTTACCATTTTTATTTTCTGTGCAGTTGCTCATTTCACAGCACACTGTATGTATGTAGAAGTTAAACAAATGCCAGTCGGGACTTTCACAGAGTATTTGATGGCTCAGCATGTCTTGTTTCTAGTCTCTGAGAGCCACAGCACCTGAATGAGGCAGCTAATGGTAGGTGACTCTCTCTCCATTATACTAAAGGCAGAAGGTGAAGGGATGGACATGGCAAGTGGCTTAAAAATGATTATTAGAAGTGGAACTAGACTGAGACCTTGGGTCACATTTTGATGGCTAGTCCTGTAGCTAAACTGCAGCTTTTGGGTCAAATTGATGTATCCCATCCTAAGTTGTGGATAATGCTGAATGTTTAGTAGTACTCTTGTTTATGATGCCTTCAGAAGTACAGGGTACAATAAATGTACAAAAGGTTACCGATTGCTGTCATTATCATTGTATACACATTGGCCATCATAATATTGACATACACTCCTGTAGGTAAAGGCTATCCCTTATGCTTTGTAATTCACCTGTATTAATGCTTAATTCAGTGCTAAACAGAAATGTTTTCACTAAGTATTTGTGAGTTTGTTCACAGAGCTTTAAAATAAATGTTAGCCCATTTGATTTCATAATAGCTTTGTGAGAGAGACTGAGTGGGTAGCAGGATAATTTTTCTGTGAAAGAGATGAAAACTAGGGGTTGGAGAGCTGGACCAGCAGTTAAGTATTGACAGATCTTGCAGAGGACCTGGGTTTAGTTTCCAGCACCTGCATGGCAGCTAACAACCATCTCTAACTCCAGTTTCAGGTGATGTGATACCCTCTTTTGACTTCCATGGGCATTGCATGACAGGAGTGTGCTTACATACATGCATACACTCAGACACATAAAATTAAAATAAAAAATAAAATATTTTAAAGAAGAGATGAGAGGCTACCGCAAAGTGCTAAGTTCTGGCCTCCCTCTGACCTCTCTCTGACAGAGGGGCTGAGAACGTAGGGGACTGCCTGAGAGCCCACAGATCCTGCCTCCACGTGGTAGTGAGTTTCCCCTAATTGTGCCATACCCATCCCCCTACCTGGAATTTTGTGAGGCCCCTCCCAAGGCCCTAAGGCAGATCTGGCTTTAGTAGGCTAAGGCTGAGAACCTAGCAGACAGCATGAGAGGGTGGGTTTCAACCTCCATTGGTGTAGCAGCTCTGATCTCAGCAGGCTGCTAGAGAGTGCTGAGTTCTGGCCTCTCCCTGGCCTCCCTCTGGCAGAGGGCCTGAGAACACAGGGGACTGCCTGAGAGCCAGTGTATTCTGCCTCCACATGGTGGTGAGCTTCCCCTAATTGTGCCATACCCATCCCCCTACCTGGGATTTTGTGAGTCCCCAGGGCAGATCTGGCTTTGGCAGGTGAAGGCTGAGATCCTAGCAGACAACCTGAGGGGGTGGACTGCCTGAGAGCACCCAGATCCTGCCTCCACGTGGTGAAATGTACCTGAGTGTACCTGACTGGAAACTGAATTGGGCTTCTGTAGGTACTTCTGAATAGCTGATCTTAAGCCATCAGTTCCTTCCAAATTAAACCTGACAGAATCTGAACCCTATACCAACCAGCTTTACATGACCAATCAAGAAAGGATCTAGGCACCTGGATAATACAAACAGAAGAATACTTCAATTTAATTCTCATATCAGAATCATAAACAACAAAAGAAATTCACATGCCAAAATCACGACAGAAGAATAATAAAATGGAAAGCCAAAACATTATGTCCCCATCAAACTCCACCAATCCTGTAGAAGAGTTCTATAAGGAGACCCCCCTAGAGATAACCCGGGACACTGAATTTAAAAGAACAGTCATAAACATGATCAAGGAATTCAACGAACTTAAAGAACACATGAACAAACAAATCAAAGAACTAAAAGAAGATGGGGATAAACTTCTGAATGAATTCACAAAAGAGATAGAAACATTGAAGAAAACTCAGGCAGAAATAAAGAAGGAAATGCAAAACTCAATAAGCCAACTTGAAACAACAGGGGAAGGCCTCACCACTAGAATGAATGAAATGGAAAACGGAATATCAACACTGGAGGATAAAGTCGAAGAACTGGACCACTCAAACAAAGATTATGGAAAATTTAAAAAAAAACAGGAATGGAATATGCAAAAGACGTAGGACATAATGAAAAGACCAAATTTACAGATCATAGGAATAGAGGCAGGAGAAGAATTTCAGGTTAATGGTATCGACCAGATCTTAAACAGGATTGTAGAAGAGAATTTCCTGAAATTAAGGAAAGACATCTCCATACAAATATAGGAAACACATAGAACGCCCAATACACAGGATCAGAGAAGAAACTCCCCACAACATATCATAGTAAAAACACTAAATGTACAGAACAAAGAGATAATGCTGAAAGCAACAAAAGAAAACAAGTCACATACAAAGGAAAGCCCATCAGAATTACAGCTGACTTATCAGTGCAAACTATGAAAGCCAGAAGAGCCTGGACCAAGGTATTTCCAGTTCTACATGACAATAGATGCCATCCCAGAATACTTTACCCAGCAAAAATGTCTATTATAATTGAGGGGAAAAGAAAAATCTTCCATGACACAAAAAGCCTGAAAGAATACATGTCCACAAAACCAGCCCTTCAAAGAAGACTTGAAGCAATACACAGAGCAGAGAGAGAAACAACTATACAGCAGGGGCAATGAAAGAAAATAAATAAAGATATAATTGTGGAAACACAAAATTGGACAGAGAACACAAACAGTAATCAAAATGACAGCAATCAATAGTCATCTTTCAATAATAACCTTAAATATCAATGGACTGAACTCCCCAGCCAAAAGCACAGTCTAAATGAATGGATTAAGAAACAGAATCCATCTCTTTGCTATCTGCAAGAAACCCATCTCACTTTCAAGGCCAGGTGCTACCTTAAGGTAAAAGGATGGAAGAGAATATTCCAAGCAAATGGCACTAAGAAACAATCAGGGGTTGCAATTCTAATATCTGACAAAATAGACTTCAAAGTAAAACTCATCAGAAGAGATAAGGAGGGTCACTTCATTTTGATCAAAGGAACAGTTAACCAAGAAGATATTACAATCCTTAACATATATGCACCAAACTCTGATATACCCAAATTTATAAAAAAAAACACTACAGGATTTTCAGACACAGATTAACCCCAACTCAGTAACAGTAGGGGACTTCAGTACCTCACTGTCTCCATTAGACAGGTCAATTGGACAAGCAATAAATAGAGAGAGGTCTGAATTAAATGATACTATACATCAAATGGACCTAACAGACATCTTTCAAATATTCCACCCAAGCACCAAAGAATACACTTTCTACTCAGCACCCCATGGAACTTTTTCAAAAATTGATCACATATTGGGCCACAAAACAAACCTCAACAAATACAAAATAAAAATTGAAATAATCCCATGCATTCTATCAGCCCACAATGCAATAAATCTCAAAATCAACACTGGACAAAGCCCTAGTCACACAGGAACTCATGGCAATTGAACAACACACTGCTAAACAATGAGTGGAAAGGAGAAATTAAGAAAGAAATAAAAGAATTCTTGGACTTCAACAGCAAGGATAATACAATACAGTACAACCCTTGGGACACATTAAAAGCAGTCTGAAGAGGGAAGTTTATAGCTCTAAGTGCCTACATTAAAAAATTAGAAAGAGCCCAAATAAATGACTTAACACTGCAACTCAAGACCCTGGAAAGTCAAGAAGAAATGAAATGCAAACCCAACAGAAGAGAAGAAATAACAAAAACCAGAGCAGAAATTAATGAAATAGAAACAAAGAAAACAATGCAAAGAATCAATGAATCTAAGAGCTGGTTCTTTGAAAAGCTAAACAAGATAGATAGACCCTTATCCCAGTTAACCAAAAGAAAGAAAGACCAAATACAAATCAACAAAATCAGAGATGAAAGGGGAAACATCACAACAGACACCAAAAAGATCCAGACCATTATAAGGGAATATTTAAAATATTTTATTTATTATTTTTATTTTTATGTATATGAGTGTATCGAGTGCATGTATGTGAATGCACCTGTGTGTCATGCAATGCCCTGGAGGTCAGGAAAGGGCTTCAGATTCCCCTGGAACTGGAGTTAATGATGGTTCGTAGCTGCCATGTGGGTGCCAGGAATCAAACCCAGGTCCTCTGCAAGAGCAGTCAGTGGTCTTAACCACTGAGCCATCTCTCCAGCCCCATAGGGAATATTTTAAAAACCTATTTGCTACCAAATTTGAAAATCTAAAAAAATTGGATGGATATCTAAAATCATGGGAACCACCAAAGTTAAACCAAGAAGAGATCAACAGTTTAAACAGACCCAACTAAAAAAAGTCCAGGTCCAGATGGATTTACAGCAGAATTCGACCAGACATTTAAAGAAGACCTCCCAAATTAAGAAGAATTAATTAAATTAAGAAGACTTAACTTATTCAAAAAGATAGAAACAGAGGGAGAACTCCCAAATTCCTTCTATGAAGCCAGCATCACTCTAATACCCAAACCGGATAAAGACACAATGAGAAAAAGAAAACTATAGACCCATAACCTTAATGAACATAGATGCAAAAATTCTCAACAAAATACTTGCAAAGTGCATACAGACACACATCAAAATGATCATTCACCATGATCAAGTCAGCTTTATCTCAGAGATGCCGAGATGGTTCAATATATGCAAGTCAATAAATGTCATTGATCATGTAAATGGACTCAAAGACAAAAACCACACTGTCATCTCAATAGACACAGAAAAGGCTTTTGACAAATTCAGCACACATTTATGTAACTGGACTGGAAAGGGAACGTTCCTCAAAATAATTAAAGCTATATACAACAAATCCACAGCCAACATCATTCTGAATGGAGAAAAACTGGAAGCATTCCCATTAAAATCAGGAACCAGACAAGGATGTCCACTATCTCCACTCCTTTTCAACATAGTGCTTGAAACTCTTGCTAGAGCAATAAGACATAAGAAGGAAATTGAAGGAGTACTAATTGGAAAAGAAGAGGTCAAACTATACCTTTTTGCAGATGATATGATACTATACCTAAGAGATCCCAAAAATTCCACTGGAAAAGTCCTAGAACTGATCAACACTATCAATACAGTGGCAGGTTATAAAATCAATCTACAAAAATCAGTAGCCTTTCTATATACCAATAACAAGCAATTGGAGAAAGAATACAAGGAAATGCTCCTATTTACAGTAGCTACAAAAAATATATCTTGGAATAAATCTGACCAAAGATACCAAAGATCTCTATAATGAAAACTTTAAATCATTAAAGAAAGAAAAAGACTAAGAAAGACACAAGGAGACTGAAGGACCTCCCATGTTCATGGATTGGAAGAATTAATATTGTGAAAATGATCATCCTACCAAAAGCAATATATAGATTCAATACAGTCCCAATCAAAATCCCCATGCATACTTAACAGAATTAGAAAAAAATCATCCTTAAATTCATATGGAAGCACAAAAGACCCCAGACAGCCAAAGCAACCCTGAACAAAAAGAGCAATGCTGAGGGGACTACTATACCAGATCTCAAAGAATACTACAGAGCTATAGTCTTAAAAACAGCATGATACTGGTACAAAAATAGACACATAAATCAGAGCATCACTGAATATCTAAACCTGAGTACAAGCAATTTCAGCCACCTGATACTTCACAAAGGTGTCAAGAACACACAGTGGAGGAAAGACAGCATCTTCAACAAATGGTCCTGGAAAACTGGATCTTCACCTGTAGAAGAATGAAATTAGATCCTTATCTTTCACAAACTGGAAAGCCTGAAACTATTAGAAGAAAACATTGGCAGTAACTTAGAAGATATAGGTGTAGGAAAGGATTTTCTAAATCAGACAGCAGTTGCTCAGGAATTAAGGTCAGCAATCAACAAGTGGGACCTCATTAAGCTAAAAAGCTTCTGTACAGCAAAAG
>NW_008353878.1:103982-105403 GCF_000622305.1 Nannospalax galili | reverse complement strand
TTACCTACCTGTAGGCAATACACGCATACACATAAAATAAAAATAATAAATAAAAATATTTTTTAAAAGCAAAGAAGCAGGAAAGCAAATGGCCCAATTAAAAGAAGGGCTAAAGATCTAAACAGAGAGTTCTCAAAGGAAGAAATACAGATGTCTGAGAAACATCTCAAAAAGTGTTCAATGTCATTAGTAATTAGGGAAATGCAAATTAAAACCACCCTAAGGTATCACTTTACCCCAGTCAGACTGGCTAGGATCAAGAGAACAAATGATACCAAATGCTGGTGAGGATGTGGAGAAAGGGGAATGCTCATTCACTGCAGGCGAGATCGCAAACTCATCCAGCCTCTATGGAAAACAGTGTGGAGAACTCTTAAGAAACTAAAAATGAACTTATCATATGACCTGGTTATATCACTCCATGGCATATACCCAAGGGACTCATCCTATTGTAGAGACACTAGTACATCCATGTTTATTGCTGCTCTTTTCAGAACAGCTAAGAGATGGAAGCAACCTATGTGTCCCTCAACTGACAAGTGTATAATGAAAATGTGGTTCATTTATATGATGGAGTTGTATTCAGCAGTTAAGAAAGATGAAATAATGAAATATGCAGGTAAATGGATGGATGTAGAAACTGTTATACTAAGTGAAGTAACACAGACTCAGAAAAACAATGTATGTTCTCCCTCAAATGTGGCTCCTAGCACCAAATCCTTTTAAATTCCAGGTCCTTTTAATAAGATGATGCTATACAGCAGTCCTTTCTGCATGAAATAACTACATCACGTCTTCAGCTGAGTCTGATGACTAAACATCATTACAATTGGGCTTGCTGACATTTGTGCTCATTCATTAAAGGAGAGCCAAGGGGCTGGAGAGATGGCTCAGTGGTTAAGAGAGCTCTGCAGAGGACCTGGGTTAAAGTCCCAGCACTCAAATGGTGGCTACAAACCATCCTTAACTCCAGTTCCAGGGGAATCGGATGGCTCTCTTCTGACCTCTGCAGCATTGCACAACACGGGTACACTCACATACATTCAGGCAATACACTCATACATATAAAATAAAAATAAAAAATAATTTAAAAAATAAACAAATAAAGGAGGGCCAAGCAGGGTCATTGAACCCTCACCACATTATACAACCACTCTTCCCAGCCAACTGTATATGTTTTGATCCCAATCACACATGGCCTCCTGGATTTGGGGAGTGCTAAAGTGTACAATCTGGAGAAGGCTAGCGAGAGAAGGCATGACCCATGCTGGGTAAAGGCTTTCCAGTGTGCACACCCTCAGGTCATACGTACACCTCAGTAACCCCTCAGTTATCTCAGTAAGTAAGCTCAATAAATTCATTGGTTCCCCAGTGAAACTTCAATTAAATATTGGCTTGACACTAGAACCTTAAAAGGGAAT
>NW_008353878.1:67908-103945 GCF_000622305.1 Nannospalax galili | reverse complement strand
GGAAAATTTATTTGTTAATGCTATTATGTCTCATAATTATTTTAAAAAATAGAAAATGACTATGTAAAGATGTTAAAAGGATATGGGAATGGAGATATTTTCCAAAATTGAAAAAAATGAGAAAGCCTAAGCAAGTGATGAAGGTCTGTGTAGGTTTGTTATGATATGTAAAGGATGAGACAAAAATAATATACACATAATCTTAAATTTTCTGTGGGCTAGTTTAGTCAACTAGTTTAAGGAACAAAATATATATCTAGTCAAAGTTTATCTGAGAATATTTGATTTTTTACCCAAGCCTTATGGACATAGCACATGATAATCAAAAGCACCAGGCTGGTGGAATTAACCTTATTAGATGTTTAACAGCCATAGTTTGAGGCCGATCCTAATGTGGTCAGAGGGACTTAATGGACAGTTTTTGCTCCTTAATCTCCAAGGTTGACTAAGTTCCAGGGGATTATGGAACATCCCTCAAAATGTCCTGTAATTGTGGTGAGTCACCTGTCCTCTTGTTCAGGGAGGCCATGGAGACCCCATAAGATGGATTTGAACCAGTGTCCAGTCTACAAAGAGGAGGGTTAACTCAGAGGAAACATCTCATTCATGCTTCCAAGTGAAGCCAGCCACGGTTGAGCAGGCCCATTGACTTATCTTCACATAGATGGAACTGGTAAACGAAAGGAGCCAGGAGCTCCTCCCAAGCCCATGTGACCCCTGAGGAACAGATCCTCAAATGACCTCAAGTATAAAAATAAATTGATTTATTTGGGCCAAGTGTATGGTCTTAAACAACCAAAAGAAAAGTATAAACAAAGAGTAAAGACATCAATATATTTCTTTAAGAGGTCCCAGACATTAGGCTTAAGTCTACGTGGTGGCACACGCCTTTAACACCAGCATTTGAGAGGCAGAGGCAGGTGGATCTCTGTGAGTTCAAGGCCAGCCTGGTCTACATAGTGAGTTCCAGGTCAGCTGAGACTACAGAGAGACCCTGTCTCAAAAACACCAAAAAAAAAAAAAAAAAAAAAACGTTATTTAGACAATTATTTCTTATTGATGAATTTGTTACTAACCAGAAAGGGCTTCTCAGACATAAGACTTCAAATCTTGGTCTCCAATACTGCAGTGCCCACCTGTAGCTGAAGGAGACAACCAGCTATTGTTCTAAAATAATGGATAAATTTGTTTGCTTCCCCTATCTGGAAGCTTTTGAGAGGGAACTGACACTGATTCTAACCACTCCAACAGCTATCAAAATACATGATAGCAAATCCTGAATCCATCACTCTAGAGTCCAGACTTGGAAGACAAAAGAAAAATGAGGAGGCACACAATAGAGGGATGTTTTGGAAGCCCTTGTTAAGAAACTCCAATGGACTGTCATATGAGCATTTGAAAATTGCCCTGTTCTGACTTTTTTCTAGTTCCCTATCTAGAACTTGTAATGCTAATTACTCGTGCCTTTACTTCTTCACATCTCCGAGTCACGATTCAAAGACGTTCTTTTCCTCCTCGAGATAAGAGTTATGCAATTTGGGAGTCTTTTATATAGACCCACTGAGGGGTACTCCAATTGCCTCACCCTGAGCCCCTGTTCAGCATGGAAGAAGCCAGAGTGGTCTACATACCAGTTCCCTATTGGCAATTTGGGTAACCTCTTCAGAGGATGGTGTGATAAGAAGAAGAGGTAGGAATTGGCTAGACAGGGTAAAAAGATCCCAAAGAAAAGTAGCCAGTTTCTTGGCTAACACTCACATGTCCTTGGGCCTCTTAGCAACATATTCTGTTCCAAAGGCCAAAAATGTTGAAAATATTTGGGAGCTTTTATCTAGTCCTTAAAGGATTTCAGGGTTACCTCTTCAGAAGGGGGAATGTTAACAGTGGGCCATAAGCCCCATAAAAATAAATAAATCAAAGAAGAAGAAAGAGTACATAAAGTTATCAGAAAAAAGTGAAGGGGAGATATGGGAGGAGTTGGGGTGTGAGTGGGCATGGATTTGATCAAAACACCTTATATGCATGTATGAAATTCTCAATAAATTATTTTTTAAAAAAGAAGAGATGAAAACCAATAAAATGAAATCATAAAATTTTTATGACTTTGGAGTCATAAAAATTTGAGTTCTGAACTTGCCCTGTTCTTACTAGTTATGTGATATTAGGAAAGTTATTCAAACCATCTAAACTTGAGTTTTCTCAACAGAAATGGTATGTTACCACCAAATTAGGAGTTACTGTTAGGAATAAATAAGAAATGAAATACATGTAATTGATGTCAGGTCAGAGCCTGGGTCCCCTGACACTGGGTCACTTGTGTTGTACATTAAGTCAGACATAAGGCAATTTCTTCCTAGTCATTATGTCATAAGCCTTAACACAGCACCTGACAGGCTTAGAAGATTTGCCTCATGGAAGTTTAAAAGTCATGGTCATAAAACAATTAACATTTCTGCTGATCTTGAAACAATGCCACTTGAAGTGAGATGGATTCCCCTTTTCACTTTTCTTCCCCTAAAGGCTGAGTATGCATGATCTGAGTTCTTTGATAAGATGGTTCTTACATCTCAGTTTATTACTCTGTATACCTTCTGTGGCCATGGTGTGCAGGACTTCTCAGCCTTAACTCTGATGTGATCAGTTATGTCAGAACAGAAGATGGTTGTGCAGGAACTCCACTCAAGGAGTGTGAAGCAGTAACTGGAGGCAGAAACTGAACCCCTATCCTGGCACGGGACAGCCATCCTGGATAGCGTGAGTGCACTAGAGAAAGACCATTGAGGTCTCCTCTGTCTTTGATGTTAAATAGAAATTTATGAATTTTGACAGCTATAATAAACTTCCTGGACTTTCATACTTGTGATGCTCAGATTGGTTTTTCTACTCTAGACTGAAGAATCATACATTTCCTACTAATTTAGGGAAATTAACTGGCATAAAACACAGATTTTCAATGAGCTAACCTCTCTGTGTCCTTTCCTTAACTATCGAATGGGGATGACAAAGGTGCAGGGTTATGAAAGTCAATTGTTTTGATGTGTATTAAATGTTTTGGAAATTTAAAGAGCTAGGTAATGCTGGCTCATGAGACAACTGTTAAGATCACAAAGAGATCTATATTGACTTATATAGTTGAGCAAGCTCTGTTCTCTAGCATAAGACTCCATTGACCATCTCTAGACTCAGCTTTGTGTTCATCATGAAGGAGAATAACTAGGAGACATTTCTAGACTCATCAGTCTTGTGGCCAAGGATGACACTAGAACAAGTTCTATAATGCCAGTTATTTCTGTTTTTATTACAATGTGTTCATAGTACTTATAGCAATGCCAGGCGCACTGTAGATGCTCAGTGAGTAATTGCTGAATGACTAAATGATTTAAAACATAGCATCGCCTTCCAACAAAGTATGTGCTTGTAGAGAGGGGTTCAGAGGGGGGCTTGGGATCTGTACTTCCTTACAAACATTCGATCTCATCATTAATGGCAACTGTTTCACATCCTGATTTCTAATTTGGTGTCAGGTAGCACCTGCTTAAATGACATATTTACTCCTGACATTTTAATTCACGTCACAACAAATCCCAGTAGTTTGGTTGCTCTTGGATCAACACATTAGTATACTCAACTTAATGATACCCCACCAAGCTCCTGAAAGTGTTAGAGAGATACACAATTACCAAAACCCACCTAGGAGGCCAGCAATCCAGGGAATCACTAATGGGATTCAAGAGAGTGCTGACAACACAATCAGTCTTTAAATGAAGAGTTTCTTATGTTGGAAATAAATCTGGTCACAGAAGCAGGGGGTGGTTTTATGATTTATATAAATGCACAGGAGTAGTAATTTGAGACTGGCTGAAACATTTTATGTCCAATTTCTATTGAGTTCAGGAAAGACATTTCTTGAATTAACCTAGGTATGTAGAATGGGTCAAATGAGATCCATGTGCGGTATGTCATCAATTCTGTTTACTGATCTGTTATTTAAGGAATTGTAATGAAAACAAAGCCAGATGAAGTGAAAGGTTTCTAATCTGATTTCACCATATCTGGCTAAGCTCCTCTCCACAAAGTTAAAGCCCCGGAAATCTAACAAAAACAAATAAATAGTGATCAGCAAGGAAAGTCCAGTCCAGTCTGCAGGGCCTGTGTCAACTTCTGCTTTCATTGGAGCTCTCTTCTCACAGGCCTTGACCCAGTGCTGGCTGCTGTGTCTATAGGAGGAAAAGCAGATGATGGAACATTGTCTCCTTAGGCTACAGGGTGCAAGACTTCAAAATGACTTGTCATTTAAAAGTAAAAGTTTCCTTTTAGTTTTTAGATTCATTTGCTTTTCCAGGCTACTAAACCCAACTTCGGAGATTTTGGGTTTTTTTTTTTTTTTTTTTTTTTTTTTTTTCTCACTACTGAGGATCGGCCCCATGGCCTTCTGCATGCTAGGCAAACACTCCACCACTGAGCTATGTGCCCAGCCTGCAAAGCAACATTTTACACAAATAAACTCAGGCTCTTTGTACCATGATTTGGAACCATAAGATCATAGTACCAGTATCATGCTGACTCAGTTGTTTGGAGAGAAAGAAGTTTCTGTCATCTTTGATTACTATTAATTTTTTTGTGTAATAATTGATCAAAGTAACACATGAACACAGTAAAAAGTTAAGGAGACAAATACACAATAATAGTGGCTCCTTACTGACTCTTATCCATTCTTGCGTTCATTTTACTATGGCAACAATTTTTTTTTCTGTTGTTTTAAATATTTCTGATCGTCTCCAACATCTATTAAATTCTTTAAAAAGTCCATCAATTTTCTACTAAGAAAGGGTTCAGTTAACTTAAAGTGTACTTTCCCCATATTTGTGCCTCATATTTGATATAACTGACTAGTTAATGTTAAATTACTGCATAACACACTTAAACCCATGTTTCCTTACATACATTGTTTACTCAAAATCTCTTGGCTTCCTGTTCCATCTGACTAAAATATTAGTACCCTGACCTATTGCCTTTCTCCAATCCTCACTGTCAGCTACTCTTCCATAAATGCACCTTTTCATTAAAAGAGTGAATTTTAAATGTTCACACCAGAAAGAAATAAGTGATTAGCCTGATTTACTCATTTCAGAATGTACAGATGTATAAAAGCATCATATCATACAATCAAAATATATACCATTGCTATCTGTTAACTAAAAATAAAAATAAAATTGAACATCTACATGAGAACACATAAAAATAATTTAAATGACTTGCAAAAACAAAATTAAAAATAAGCAGGGCAATAAATCCCACTGACATTCTGTGTTAGAACTGTCCATGTTTCCATTTTATGTATTACTGACAGGTAACATCTAAACAAAACCAGTAAATACCCATCTTGACACTATTCTGTAAATACTCACTGTGTACATTGTTCTTGTTCTTTCTAGATGAGTCTAGCTTTGCAATTTTTATTCATACCAGCCTGTTGAAGGGGTTGTTCATGAATTGAAACAGCAAACAGATTAATTTCTAAAATATTGTTTTTTTATTTGATTATCAGAATAATGCCTACTTTAGATCTAAAACTACAAAGAATAATTAAAAAATTTTAAGTTCCATATGAAAAATGTACATAAAAATCTTAACATGAATTATTTCTGAATTAGATCTTCTTCTCAATTGAAATGCAGATTGAAGAATCAGGTTGGTCCATGGGTCAGCAAGTATCTTAGGGAAAAACACTAACCAAAAACAACTTGGGGAAGAAAGGGTTCATTTCAGCTTACAGTACAGTCTTTGATGGAGGGAAGCCAGGGTCAGAGCTCAAACAGGAACCTGGAGGCAGGAACTGAAGCACAGACCACAGAGGAATGCTACTTACTGATTTGCTCATCTGGACTATGAAGCCTGCTCTCTTATACAACCCAGGACCACCTGCCCAGGGGGAGGCACCACCCACAGTGGACTGACCCCTCCCATATCACTCAACAATCAAGAAAAAGTCTCACAGACATTTGGCTCACAGGCCAACCTGATAGAGGAAATTCTCTAACTGAGGTTCCCTCTTCTCAGATGTGGCAAGTTGACAACTGAATTTATCAAGCACAGCAGGGAAGCCATGTGTGCTCTTGATTAACAGAGGCATGTCCTTAAGAGGCCACTGTTTCCTAAACTCACAGTTCAATGCTTTATCCTCATCCCTAATTTATTAGAAAGGTAAAGAATATTTGGACACAAGTATGGTTTGATAATTGTATTAACATTTCCTGTATCTTCATGCAGTTTCCTGTTGTCTTAGAGAAAGAGGGCTGCTCTTGTTCTGCCTTGGCAGAACATATCTGATGAAGAGAAAGGCACAGTTTTAAAGTCATTCACTGATAACAGCAGACATAAATGGTATGTGATCACTTGAGATTAGCTTTCACTCTTTGAGGAGGCCAGACAGGTGTGAAACTGGTGCTCTCTCCCCTGACCCTTTTTGAGAGTGTTCTTCTTCCCCAGCTGGTTTCTTGAACCACTCTAGATTTCTGGGAACCACGATCTCTACCTGACCACATCTATGTTTCTAAGATGCCAGAGCCCAGTTCCTGGGTTAGGAAGAAACCATAGCAGCTTCTCCCAGCCCCACTCTCTCACACTGTTGCTGCCTCAGCTTCTTTACCTTATTTTTCTTTGGAACCTGACACTGTGTTCTGGGTCCCCTGGGACAGTTGTTTCCTTATTTTAGTCTTCTTATTTGCTCTGCATCTCTTTTAATCCCTTTCTAATTTGGATAAGTAATTTTGTTATGAAACGCTGGCTTGTTCTGTTTTCCTTCCTCTCAGTAGTTGCATGTTCAGCCCTAAAATGTAGATGTTGGACCCCAAAATTGTGTGGTAGGCTGACCTCTGGTAATGTCTGGTACCGTTTGTGAGCATCTTTGTCTGGACATCCTTCTGTCTTCTCCCAATGACATGGTCCAGCATGAACTCACTCTCTGCTCATCCTGAAATCAATGACACTGTGGTCACTGTGCTTACCTGGTTCAAAACCCAGCATCCATTTCTGCACCTTCCCCTGGCTCCTTTCCTTTAGTGAGTTTTATTCAGTCTTGTTCTTTCTATTTTATGTATCTGATGCTCTTTTACCTCCTCTCCATGTTCACTGATTTTTTTTTTTAGTTCTTATTCTAGGAAAATTGATATTACAGAAGGGTAATGAAAAAAGCCATGAAAACATTTTTCCTACATTCACGCATCACTCAATACAATACTTCTGATTCTAGATATATTCACTAACCAGTGAATTCCACAGCAGACACCAACAGAATGTCTTCTAATTCAACATAATTCCAGTCCTGGGAGCCTGGATATTATGTGTAAAATCCTGCAACTTGAGGGCCCAGTCTCACTTTCGTTACCACCTTCTTTCAGATTTAATTAGAGGTCTTGATTGTGCTGTGTGCTGCTGACTGACTGGCTGTCAATCAGGGATCCCCTCTTTGACTGACTGTTCATAAATCAGGGGTGCCCTCTGACTGATTGGCTATAAATCATGAGTTCCCCTCTTTGGGGACAGCTTAATTAATTTCCTGGGACAGCAACAGAACTCAGAGCAAGACTTTACTTTTATTTACTCACTTATTATAAAGAACGTTAAAGGACACAGATGACACAGATATGTATGACAGGGCATGAGGGAAATGTCCTGTCCAGGGAAAGCCACCCATCAGTTACCTCTAAGTGTGTAGTTGTATAGGAGCTCTCTAAACTCTGTCCCTTTGTTTATACGGAGGCTTTAAGATGTGGTCATATTTGAATAAATACCTTGTTCTTTCTAATGAGCTACTTTCATCATGAGTCTATGTAGGAGTCTTCTAACAATAGCCATCATCACATTGGAAGCAGGAAACATTTAACGTTAGAGATCACACTGGTTTTATGGAACTATATGTTAGGAAGCAAGACAAAGAGAGTCTTAGTTACTTTTTTGATGTTGTCATGAAATACATGACAAAAGCAACTTGAGGAAAGAAGCAATTATTTGGGTCTATAGTCTGAGGGTATAGTTCAGCATGGAAGGGAACACAAGGCAGTGACCTATGGCAGCTGGTCACATTGCATTCATAGTCAGGAAGCAGAGAGAGATGCATGCTGGGTGCTCAGCTTGCTCTCCCTTTTTCATGCAGCTCAGCACCATGGGATGGTGCTGCCTACACCCAGGGCTGGCCCTGCCTACAGCCAGGGCTGGCCATCCCACCTCAGTCAAACCTCAATGGAGACTGAATTCATGACCAGAGCCAGAGGTTTGTTTCCTAGATGAGTCTAAATCCCATCAAAATGAAGATTAGCCATCATCAGAGATCAAACAGACATTTCACCAAATTGTAGGGAGGAAGTCTATTAGGAAGGTATCTGGGGTCAACCTGACAAGACAGCAATCTTTAATTGTAACTTCCATGGCTGCCCCTGAGTAAACATGGTCAGTTATCTCTGTAGAGTTTCTACTGTGTTGAGAGACAGAGAGAGAGAGAGAGAGAGAGGCTCTTAGTACCATTAATATTGCATGTGGAGCTTCATACCAGACCCTGATACCAACATGACTCTGACATTAGCTTGAAGTTAACCAGTTACATTCTGGTTTGTATGACCATTATATATGGCCCAACTTGTGATGCAAGTGGTAGGGATCCAACTGTCTTACTCCTATCCAGCAGCACTCTTCTGTCTGCAAATCCCCCATAGACTGAGTTCTGTGCAATGTGAGTCTGCCTGCCCCTTTTCTTCAGTCTCATGGCACCTTAGGGCTCATTTTCATATACTGGGACCAGATTTTTCTCAGACAGATACCGTTCAGCTAAGCGAGCAGTCTGTCTTTGTTTAATCACAAACATCCTACCTGCCTTTGGATTCTTACAGAAACATACCACAATGTACCCTTTCTTTCTTAAAGCAAAACAAAACAAACCTATATTTCCCCCACTGCCGATCAATGGAAGCTAAACTCAGAGACACTGACATTCCTACTTAGCCCTCATATTCTACATGCTTTGGTGAGGTTTTCACCAGAATGCAAGAAATATGTATTTTTCAGTATTGTGTCTGGCTTTCCTCTCCCAGCTCCTTACTTGAAGTGCAAGCCACCAGAAGAGGAACTTGTTCACTATGGTATTTCCTGAATTTAGAACTGAGACCTGTACATTCTACACTTGGGTCTTTGTGAACAATTGTTAAGTAAATGAATAGCCTGTCCCTATCTTACGCTTTCCAGCTTCCATGTGATGGTCCATAGTATCCATGTGTACATTCTTACTGTTATTGACAAAATTATGCTTACCCACATCCATTTGTTGAGGACCTAATCTCTAGTTTCTCAAAATGAAACGGGGCCTAGAGATCATACTTTTAAAGAGATAAGTTAAAGGCATTACCAAAAGTTCCTTAGGTTGGGTTGAGATTTCTTACCCACTTCCCCTTGTCTATGCTGGGATTTTGTCTGATTTGAGCTTGCATAGGACTTGTGTATGCTGTCACCACTGCTGCAAGTTTATATGAGTAAATGACCAGCTATGATGGAAGACTGTTTCCCAGTAGTCATCCACCCCTTCTTGGCTATTGTGATCTTTCTGCCTGTTGGTAATTGTTGGATACTGCGAGGGGGAAAGGCAGTGTCTTGCAGGGTTGGAACTCTTGGTGGGCCCACTGGATGAATCCACACTGAAGGACATTGGGGGAACATGGATCATACTCTATAGGTCATATTATATATGTAAGAGAGTTCATTGAATTGGGTGGGGAGTACAGTCAGGGTAGGTGTGGAAAGGGAAATGAATATAAATGCCATCAAACTATATTGTATGAAAATCTCAAAAATTCAATTAAAAAAATGCAACCACCACCACCACCACCACTACCACCACCACCACCACCACCACCACCAAATAAAGGCGTTGGAATGTGCTCCAGTCCAGTATAACTGGGGTCCTATAAAGAAATTTGGAAAAGACAGAAAAATAAATTTGAGTACAGGAAAAGAAACGGATGTGTCTGCACAGAGGAAAGACCTGTGAAGACACAGACGGTGGCCACTGGCATGCCGAGAGTGCTCACAAGAGAACCTCATCAGTTAAGTACCATGTTCTTGGTTGGAATTCCAGCCTCTACAACTGAGAAAATACATTTCTGTTGTTTTCAGTAATTTAGTCTGCAGTATTTTGGTATGACTGCCTGAGCTGACTACTATATTTACTTTTGCTAGTACTCTGCCAGAACTTCTAATAAGAATCCTGTGATTTTGTTTTGTTTTTGCTCTTTTACAGATAAAGAAATGGAAGAATTGAAAAATTAATGAACTTCCTTAGGGTCACACAACAAGTATTTGGAATGTAGTCAACTTGACTGATTCATTTCCTCTGCTGAGATGTCCTGCCTCACTCCTGAACATGCAGACTCTAACCACCTATGGAGCTAGAGGGACCCCCTTCCACTGAAGTACTGAATTCTGGTTTTGGATTTGCATTTTGGTATCTGTTCTGCTTTCTGTTCAGTGCTGACCTTGCTCTGATGGCTCAAGAGCCTGGTTTGCTCTACAAGGGGCTTCCTCTCCTGGAACGAGAATCCATTTATATGCCTGGCCCCAGCAACTGACTGATGGCACCTTGGCAATAAATACAGAGCAACTGGTATGTTTCACCACATAGTAAGAATTTACTTACCACAGAATTCCACTTTACTCTCTTTTCTTAGATACCCAGGGGTCCCTTCTAACTGGTGTTGATTACACCATTATTCATCTTTCATTGTTTGTATTTGCCATGGCTTTCACATGGCAGTCTACTCTATATACATGTCCTAGATTCAGAAGCTGAGTCTCTGAAGCCCCAGGCTTTCTGTTTCCATATGTCTGCTTAGTCTACACATGATTGCTGTTAGCAGACAATATGCAGACATTGATGAGATATAATCTTTAGACTGTCATTCATCCATGTATGCATTTGCTTGGCCATCTATCTGTGTAACTAAGAACTTTTTTCCTGTGCTACTGAAACACAGATGCAGAGACAGATCATTTGTTTGACACTAACATCAACAAGTTTTTAACAATCTACAGGAAATCATCCTCAAAGTAAACTATGCAGGATACAGTTTGAAGATGTTACTGATGGCATTTGGCTGTTTTCCTCTATGTCACCACAGGAAGCCAATCTAAAATGAAATCAATGGAAAAGAAGTTGCAAACTTGGAAATTGGAACATGTCATGAGGATATATTAAATGAAAGCAATTGATGGCAAAATGATAAGTAGTAACTGAACTTTGGAGACTAAGTAATGCTGAAAAAGGAATACTGCTGACAATAGCAGATTAGCACTGTTCCGGCTACTGCCCTCAAGGGGTGCTCTGTTCAGTGATAGTGATAGTAGTAAATGAATAGAGAAAACATTCAGTTTAGTAGACAATATTGAGTGGACAATTGCAGGAGTACAAAGGGAAATCAGACATGAACCCTACCGGGAAACAGATTCATAAATCCTGCTATGTGTAGGAGTAATGCTAACAAGATTCTCACTGTTGGTAACTTTGGGGTGTTATCTGAAGCAGCAGATACTGTCAAGATTCAAACTTCCTAACCATCCTCTTTTAATAAAAAGAAACACAACACTGTTCTCTGAAGTATGCTTCAGGATGATGAACATAAAGAAAGAAATGTATTTTGTTGGGTGGTGTGGGAATTGTGCTGGTCATTTTATATAATCATATATATATATGTATATACATTTTATATATCCACTCCATCTTCCTCACTCTTCTCCTGGCCATAAAAGTTTCGCCCATGTGAAACACATGGATTGGGACTGCCTGTCGGCTCTTTGAGAAGCTTACAGAGGCTTACAGAGCTTACAGAAGCTTACAAAGACACATCAAATTGAAGGGGAAATCAGGGTGTTGTTGCCTGGCCCCTTCTGTACCTTTCAACTGAAACTTTCTTTTTATCCTTTTATAATTCTTCCCTTCTGGATCCAACTTTACCTCACTCCTACCTCCCTTTGTTCTTAGAGGAGCAATGGCTCTGTTACTAGTATCCCTGGCTTCTGCCCCATTCCTTAGGATTCCTCCCCACTCCATTCCTTTCTTTGTAAATAGTTCTTTCGTTGTTTCCATTAAGTTATCCTAGGTGAGAATTAACTCCTTTGCTTATGGAAAGTTCCAGTTGAGTCACTAGCTGATCAACAGGACTAAGGAGGGGCAGAGTGGAGGCAGAATCCAGGACCTTATGATTAGAATGATGTAGTCTGAGCAGGAACCCTAAGAGATGAGAAAGATAAGGCATGCCCTGGTTCAGGACTTGTGCAGATCCCTGCGATTTCTCCTGGATACTAGATACTGAGAGCTGTTTGGGAACAGGAACCTTTGGGGCCACTGTTCCAAAGCCTGAAAAACTGAAAACCTCATTGCCCCTTGTGCCTGAGGTTACATTTTAAGTCCAAGGCTACTGAATGAGTGCGAACAGTGCTTAGACTGTATCAAAGGATATTGGGTAACCTAAGGCCTTAAATAAGGACTGCAAATAATGTCAGCTTTTATAGAAATCATTTTTTTAATCTTTCTTTTGTGTGTGTGACGTGTGTATATGTTTGTGTGTGATCTATGTGTTGCGTGTATTTGTGTGAGTACAGGCTACACATGCCATGGTGTATGTGTAGAGATCAGAAGACAACCTTGGGCACTGATCCTCGCCTTTTTACTTTGATGTAAAGTCTTTTTGCTGGTTGCTGCTGGGTATACCAGACAAACTGGCTCTCAAGCTTCAGGATTCCCTTGTCTCTGGCTCCCACCTCTGTGTATGAGCAGTGGGATTACAGACATGCATTATCATGTCCAGCCTTTGAGTTTTGGGAATGTAAACTTCTGTCTCACCCTTGTACAGAAAGCTCTTTACACACTGGGTCATCTCCCTAGTTGTGTTAGCTTTTAGATCCAGATGGAAGTAGGGGGAACAAACCAATATCTTAGCTTGGGTGGGCTAACCTTAATTTCTTTTTTGATCTTTTTGAGATAGGGTCTCCCTGTAGTTGCAGCAGGCCTGGAACTTATATAGACCAGGCTGGCCACAATCTCACAGAGATCTGCCTGCATCTGTCTCCTGAATGTTGGAATTAAAGGCATGTACCACCATGCCCAGCTTTCTAACCTTGATTTTATTTAATTTCTTTTCTGGGTACTTTCATATTCACCAAACCATCTGCATGGTCTGTAATCTACCCCTCAAGATAAAAATCCTGGTCTCAGAATCTAAAAAAGAAAAAAAAAAAAAAAAGCCCTCAAACAAAAAATATGTAATTGTATTTTAGAATGTAAATTCACAATTCTATATGTCTACTATAGTTTTTGAATACTATTACTGACAAAACTGTACTACCAAGCTTCAACAATAATGTGAAATTCATTACTGTTGCTGTAAAGTGAGCTTGCCATTCACTCCCTTTGCAAATTCTCCAACCTATGCAAAATTTTTCACTGTAATCATGTTATTTATTAAAGAAACAATGCTAATAATATATTTTTAAAATACATTTAAATTTAAAAAATATTAAAAGATAAAAGGAAGTACTTTGAGGATTGGGGAAATAGTTCAGGAGGCAGAGTGCTTTCCTGGTATGTACAAGGTCCTGGATTCAATCTCCAGTGCTGTGAAAAGAAAAAGGAAAAAAAGAGAAGTGTTTTATTTCCCCATGGTCAAGAGGGCTGCCTGGATAGTTAGCCAGACTGACGAATGTTATCTTTAAATGTTAAAACACTTTTGATCTGGAATTCAGCAGCATCTCTGTTTCCTTAAAACCCACAGTGTGCTACTCTTTTAGCATGGTAATAGCAGCAGACTCCACTTCAAACTTGACAGATAGTACTTGGGTCAGCATCTTCACTACTAGAGAAACAATTCCAAATATACATTTTTTTCCTGTGGGAGAGAGTGAAAGCTGCTCAGTTAACTGTGTCTTGTTTCCCTTTGACTTCAAGGATTCTTGTTCAGCAGTACAGAATTAGGAACCTCGTTATATTACTCTCCTTAGGTTAATTTGATTACATTGCTACCTGAACATTTTTTTTAAAGATTTATTTTTATTCTTTTAATTGTGTGTGTGCGCGCGTGCACCTGTGTGTCTATACACATGAGTGCAGATGCCTGTGGAGGCCAGAAAAGAGCATCAGATTCTTGGGAGCTGGAGTTACAGGTGAGTGTAAGCTACCTGATATGGGTGCTGGGAACAGAACTCAGGTCCTCTGCAAGATCAGTAAGCATTCTTAACCACTGAGCCACCTCTACAGCCCTGCTTCAACGTGTTTTACATTTTGTTTTGTTTTGTTATGTTACCTTTTGAGACAGGGTCTCACTATTCAGCCCTGCCTAGCTAGAACTCACCATGTAGATCAGGCTGACCTCTAACTCAGAGATCTGCCTGCCTCTGCTTCCTCTGTGCTGGGATTAAAGGTGTGCATCACCACACCCAGCAACCTCAACATTTTTAATAAGAAACACAATTCCAAATAGATAATAATGATTACACCAGCCAGACAATGCATGTTTTTCCCAATAATGGTACAATGAAATTTGTTAAACATTTGGTAGTATTTTCATCTATGCTATAACAAAATACTATAGTCTGGGTGATTTATAACAACTGAAGTTTATTTCTCACACTCCTGGAAGATGGCATTAACTAGGTGTCTTCGTGTGATGGAACAGCAGAAGAACAAAAGAGAATCTAAGGTAGCTCCTTCCCACATTTTATTACAGTCATGAAGCAGAGCCTATGACTTAGTTACTTCCCAGAAGTTCTCATCTAACAAAACCACTACAGAAGTTAAGTTTCTACACATGCATTTGGGGTTGAGAGGACTGTGGGGAATGTAGCCACTCAAAGAAGGGTGAAACAGCTTCCCAACATCAGGAAGTCTTCCATACTCCATTCTGCTCCACCATTCCTTACCACCAGAGGAATGCGGAACCATGGGTAGGTTCATGGTAGGGGATCAAAACTCCAGACTCATGAGAGGGCACCAGAGCTGTATTTCATTGGCGGGGACCACTACTCCAGTTCCTAGGACAGGACAACAGTTCCAGCTCACAAGAGGGGAGAAGAGTTCCAGGCTCACAGGCGGGAACCACAGCTTCATTTCAGAGAAGGGGATCACAACTCCAGATCACAGGAGGGGACCACAGCACAAGGTGGGGGGTACAGGAGGGAGTCACAGTTTCAGGTTCACGAGGGGTCCACAGCTTCAGCTCATAGGAGGGGACCCCAACTCTGGCTCATGGGATGAAACGACAGTTCCAGCTCATGGGAAGGAATGGGAACACAGCTCCAGCTTCAAGGGAGGCAGTCACAGTCCCAGACTCACTGGAGGAGACCATAGCTCTGGTTCATGAGAGACAAGCACAAAAATTATTTTCTTAAATGATTTTTCTAAAAAAGTTAAGTGATGGCAACCTTGAAATGTTGCTTAAATTTCTTGGTTGAGAGAAGATGTGTAAGTGAGCTACAAGTGACTGCACCATCAATATGACTTTGTCTTTAATTTCTCATCAGAACCAGTTGTGACTTGGCTAGTCCAATTTGGATCATCTGTGACATCTGTTTTATCTGGACTCATACCTGAATGAATTGGATGTGCAGATATTTTTGCAAGCATAGTGAGTGGGTTCAATGAAGAAAATCCTAATGGTGAAGTTGCCACATGACTGCAAGGGTTTGGAGTTTGGCGAGCTCCTATTTTACAGAAAGTTGGACAGCTCCTGCCCTTGCTTTATTAATATCCTTAGCACAAAAGTGAACTAAGTAACAGAAATCAAAAGGCAAACATTGACACCGGAAGATCCCAAGACTTAGCACAAAACACATTCTAAAAGTCATTAAACAATTTTGAAAAGAAATTCAAGCTGCGAGGACTGAGCTCTGAGATCCGAACAATAAGCTCCATGAATTGGAACAGAAGCTTTCTGAAAGAAATGTCTACAGTTTTGAAGAATTCTTTTCCCAGACAAGCTTCTTTGTGAGGGGATTTTTTTTTTTTTTTTTTTTAGCAAACATGCCTATTTTTGACTCAGCTTAGAAATGAAATATTTCAAAAGCCCTTTTAAGCCCAACATCTCTAAAACTACTCCTTCAAAGTTACACTTTAAGGGGTACTATGGGGGAGAGGTTAAGAGGGATAGCAAGTTGGTGAAATTTTTACAGGTAGGATGAAAACACATGAAAGTCATTACCCCCATTAATTTCTTTAATGTTTTAGATTAAAATAAACAGTGGAAAAGATGGTAATATTAGCCAGGATGGAAAAGTGTTTCAACATTCCGTTTTAATGAAAGAAAGTATAAAAATTGCCCTTTTTCTAGCTTTAGGAGTTTTATGAGACATATTTTCACTGGCTTTGTTTTATGCAATTAATGTCATTGAGTATAAAAATAGTACCAAAACTCAGAATATACTATTTGCAATTTGTATAAAACAGAAGGACAAGAGTCTCTAAAAACACATCTTCTATAGAAATGTTATCAAACTTGGGATTAATTGACTTAGGTAATGACTAATGACTATCCACACATTTAGGCCTTAATTAGTACAATTGCAGTTAGTTTGATATTCATCATGCACACAAACAAGTGTGGTAAGAGTTAGAATAAGAGAATATTTGCCTTTTTTAATGCTGCACAGAAATATTAAGGGGTGTGTGTGTGTGTGTGTGTGTGTGTGTGTGTGTACATTGTACATGTGTGTGCCTGAATGAGGAGGCCAGAAGCTGGATCAGGTGTTTTCTTCATTTGCTTCTCCACCATGTTTTTGGAGACTGTTTCTCACTAAACCTGGAGCTCACTGATTGGCTAGACTGACTGGCCAGCAAGCCCCAGGAATCCCATCTCTACCTTCCCAACACTGGAATTTACAGGCACATGCTGATGTACCTGCCCCTTAACCTGGGTCCTGGGATCAAACTTGGTCCTCAAGCTTGCATGACAAATGCTTTACCCACTGATTCATAGTGATATGTATCTCTGAACTTGAACATTATAAATACTAATTAAAGCAGGTTTTTTTTCCCCTTACCATCAATTTCTGTGGTTTTTGAACAATTCAATATCAAAGTTCAAATTTAATGAAAAACAATGTGGGGTTTTGAAGAAATGAACTTAAAGCAGCTCAAGTTTACTCTATTCCAGTTGGAGGGGGGGTACTCTTCACTGAAGTTTGAGGGCACTGCTCCTATTTCTTTGTGGCATTGTGTTTTCTCCATGAAGTCACCAAACAAAACTCTGTGAGGACAGGTGACATATTTTGTTTTTGCCAATTAGTTCTCTCTCTTTAAGCGGCAGCCTTGCCCAGGCTAGCCAATTAGATCTACCTGTCCACAATAATATTTGATATCTAGCTTCTTATAGAATTTGATAAATGGATGCAGGATGAGAAATGCTCTTCCCCAGAGCACATGTGGTGAAAGCCATCTAGCTGGAGTGCCAGCAGCCTTCATTTCTGACTGTTCCGACAAAGGTCTGCAGAATGAACCGGGGAGAAAAATCAGAAGGAAAACCGAGGGGGTGTCAAGCTCAACGTCAGATGGTGCTTGAAGCTGTAGACTAAGAGGGGTGTAGAGCACAGCATCAGATAGTACCTGAAGCCCTAGACTTCCTATGGGGCAATCATTTTCTTCTGTTTCATTCTACTGTGTTTTAAGCTACTTTGTGTGGGTTTCTGTCCCTTACAGCCAAAATAACCTTGGCTAATTCAACAAACAAGCAACAGGAAAGCTGAAATGGAACCATTTCCATAAAATTACAAGGCAATGCTTTTTAGCTGCATAGAGCAAAAATGGACTTTCTGTGTCTGCATATACAGAGTGAGAAAGTTCTCTCTTTAATGGATCCTGAACATAGATGATTAGCATCATCTGCTAATTATGCTGGTGGATGACATGCTTTAATTTGTCAGTTAATTGAGAAAGGTTTTAGTTTTTAAACTTCTAAATTGTATTTAAATGAAAAGATAAAAAAGTATGTATTTGCCACGCACAGCATGTTTTAAAGTATGTCTGCATTGTGAAATGTCTGAATCTAGCTAACAAACTTGGGCTTTTCCTCCCATAGCTATCACTTTTATGATGACAATGCATCCACTCTCAGCAGTTTTCAATAATAAAATAAAGATTTTAGATCTGCATGTACATATCAAAAGCACCATTACCTTAGTAAAAAGCAGGTCCATGGCTCATATTTTTAACTATGTGGAAACAAATTGCTGTTTGATAAACTGTTCAATGACAATGGGCTTTGCCAAGTAGGTAGGTAGTTTGAATTAAAAACCAGAAGTTTAGGGAGGTTAACAGTAAAAGATTCAGAGTAATTCATCTAACCTTACACTATCACCACCTCTCACTACCCACACACAAAACTGCATGCAAATACACTTAGTTGCTGAACATTGCAAAGAAATACAATCCAGACTTAAGGGCAGGTTTATACAAGATAAGCCAAAAGAAGTGAAACTGTATGGAAAATTTGGTGGTGGTTGGAAAGATTGTAAGAAATCTGAGTTTCACAGGCTGTATCTCCACAGCAAGGTAGTTTGACTTTTCATCAAAATTGCATATGATTTCAAGTCCATCCGAGTATTTGCCTGAAGTAATTTTTACTGTTGGCACAATAAAGTGGTTTGTATTACCAAGTACCCCTCCATAACTGAGAATGCCTATGTACTGGGCTACTGTCCATGAACTTTGTATATGTTTCACTGCCCTTTCACACTGATCTCCGTGTAGTACTCAAAGTCTTTGTCTTGGAACCCTGCAACTCTGCCCAGGATCACTGTTCCCTTTATAGTTTCAAACTATAGTTGCAGGTAAATCCTAAAAGTGAAGATAAGATGAAAATCAGAATTTCTCCAGTGGCAGAGTTGGAGCTGGACACAGAATGCTCAGAGACCAGTCCTGTGCTATCCACAAGCCATTACTCAGATGCTTGCACACAGCTAGACACTTTCCACTGTATTCATTTGGTTAATGCATATGTCTCAATACAGTATTACAGATCTGGACTAGAACTTAGACTATCTGGATGATTCATTGTGCTAGATAACTAAAAGCAGTATTATTGAACAGTAATAATTCTTTATCGAGTTTTGCTGAGTAACAAAAGCATTTTATTTATTTATTATTTATTTGTTTGAGTTTTTAAAAATATTTTATTTTATGTGTATGAATGTATTGCCTGCATGTATGTGAGTGCATCCATGCCGTGCAATGCCACAGAGGTCAGAAGAGGGCTTCGGATTCCCCTGGAACTGGAGTTAAGGACCGTTCGTAGCTGCTATGTGGGTGCTGGGAACTGAACCCGGGTCCTCTGAAGAGCAGTCAGTGCTCTTATCCACTGAGCCATCTCTCCAGCTCTGCATATTATTTATTAAAGATTTTATTTATATTTTATGTGTATGAGTGTTTTGCTTGCATGTATGTAAGTGCACCACATGTGTGCAGTGCTCAGAGACCAGAAGAGGGTGTCGGATCCCCTGGAACTGGAATTACAGATAGCTGTTAGCTGCCATTTGGGTGCTGGGGATTGAACCCAGGTCCCCTGGAAGAACAGCAAGTGCTCTTAATCACTGAGCCATCTCTCCAGCCCCACAAATATTTTATAGGCATAAACTCATTAATGATTCTTAGCTTATTTTAAGTAGAAAATCATACCAATTATTCTCCCAGACAATTTGATTTTCATTTCGGTAAGTCTTCTTTACTTCACTTACTAGGTCTAGGGCCATGTTTTATTTGTTTTTGAGCTGACATATCAAGATGAGGGAGACGTGTGAAGGCTGGTGAGATGGCCCAGTGTGCACAGGTGTTTCCTGTCAAGCCTGATGACCTGAATTAGATTCCTGGGACCCAGGTGGTGGAAGGAGAGAATCAACTCCTTCAAGCTGTCCTCTGGTCTCCATACATGCACTGTGGTGTGTGCATATCAAGTTGTGGTGCATGCTGGCATGCATGTGCATACACACATTCAGTAAATTAGTGTAATTAAAAAACTTGAATACGTGTAATTTAAAAATAAATGTATGTAACTAAAACTTAAATGTATGTAATACAAAATTAAATGAATGCAATTAAAGAATTTTAAATTGAAAGTTCAAAACCACTCAAGTAGCATAGTGAACACAGCAAAACTGAAGAGTTTCCTGTAAATTTCTGATAGTCCACTTTTATATGTTATCCTTCTTTTTGACCAATTAAGAGAGTTAGAAAACTGTTTTTGTTTTGCAGAGTCAAATATCCTTTTAAAAACTTGGAAGCAGTGATCTTTAAGAATTCAGGATTAAAGAACATCAAGTATGCCCCAAAGATAATATTTTATTAATATTGAAATGCAAATTTATTTCATTAGAAATTTACTTATTTTGTAAGATGGAATGATAATAGCTGCAGCATAACTTTTAGGGAAAATATGTTGAGTCTGAATAAAGTTTTATAATGAACTTACTGTTTTTTTAGTAGTTGAGTGCTTTTCTGTAAGGCTAAATTGCATAAAAATCAACGTCTCCAAGTTTTCTAATTTATGTGACTTTGACAAGTGTAATCAATCTTCTGTGTTCAATTTTCTCATCTAAAAATGGGACTAATAAACAATTCTGCATCTCAATGATTTGTTGAGACAATTAAAAGAATGCTTAAAGTCACTAAGAAGTGTTCAATAAATGTTAGCTAGTCATATTAAAAATACAAAAAGGTTTCACATTGCTATTTCTATTTGGTTTTTTTCTGGCAGTCTCCAGCCAAGTCTGACCTTGAATGTCTGGCCTTGAATCTCCAACTCTCCATGTAGCTAAGGATGGCCTAGAATTTCTTATCTCCCTTCTTCCACTTTCCAAGTGCTGGAATTACAAGTGTGCACCACAACATCTAGTCTCTACAAGAACTCTGCCAACTGAACTACACCCCTTGACCTCAGATTGCTTCTTAAAGCTGATTATACAATTAGTACTATCACCCTATATGTTTCTGTATTTTTAATGAGGAGAAGTGATTCTTTTCACAGAATAAATATTTTTTCTAGTTAAGAAAATCTTCAATTCCCCTGTTGTCCTGGGAGTATGTGTGTGTGATTAATCTGTGAATCTGGTTCTAATACTAAGATGAGCCTGATGTGAGTCAAAGTCCTAGGCTGTAATCTTTTCTTATTGCTGTAATTACCTTTCTGGAATACTGGAAAATCAGTGGTTAAGATGTTAAATGTTAATACTGCAAATAGGAATGTTGTCATAACTGCATAATAAGAAATTAATCGGAAGCCAGACCTGGTACCTTGCCGGGGCTACAGAGTGAGTTCAAGGCCAGCCTAGACAGCACAGTGAAATTCAAAATAAAAGATATGAAAATGCCATAATGAAACATTACTTTGCAAGCTACTTTCAAAAATAAACAACAAAATGGCAGAGGATGTAGGTAGGTGATACTGCTGGTTAAGCATGAATGGGCACCAGAGTTGAATCCCCAGGAAATAATAATAATAATAATAATAATAATAATAATAATTAAAAGCCTGTTGACAAATGCTCATACAGATTATGCTTTATATTGAGTACTTCTGTTTTACCAGATTGATTAAATGATTCCTGTCTTTAAAATCATTGCTGAGAAAACAGCTGTTTCATTCTGAGGGTTGGTGACATGTGTCACACATTATTCAGGCCAATGTTGTAGGGTTTTTAGTGACTAGTTTTCTAAGAAAGGTTTGCTTAAGAGTGCACACATTAGTGTCTGCAGAGGTTTTATTAAGATGGAGCATTAGATCCAGTACTAATGACTCACGAGTAAAAATGCACTGAACTAAATGGAGCAAAATGCATCAAGTTCTTGATTAAAACATGTTAAACACATATGCGCAGCCATAGACTGAAAGAAAATGGAAAAGGTCTTGCTTTTAGATTGGCTTCGAGCTTCCAGGCTGTTCCTCTCACTATTAATCACACTTGGCTGGTAGAACACTTGTGTGCTGTCATTTCTTAAGAGAAGCTGCCATTGTGTGAAGATGGATATGCCTTTTTCTTCCCTGTTTTCCCATAAGATGAATTCTCAATCTCAATTGCTTCCTCATAGCACGGGCACTTATCTTTGCCTTCTGTATGCTGGAGGAGAACAAGCTTCTGCATTTCTTTGTTTCTCACAAATATGAGACAAGTGTCACTCCCCCACATGTAGCTGCTCTTTATAGTCCCGGCCACACATACCTGCTTTCAGGAGCAAACTCGTGACAGAAACCATGGAAAAGAGAATCTCCAACAAGGTGGAAATCAACTTGATAAAAGTGATCTATTTTTTCCCATTTGAAAGAACAAAGCGTGCCCTCCCCCTTTCTCTTTCTTTCTCTTGAACCACTTTTTCAGAAGAAGACCAGTTTTAGTCAAGCTTTCAACCAAGAACATCCTCTTAACTCAGTTTCAAAGCAGAGGCAACAGGACAAAATGCCCACGTAATTAGGTTGAGGTTCTTTACCAGCACAGACTGGTTGAAATCTCTTGTCAGCAAAGAGTCAAGATTTCCAGCACAATTATCATTTGCTCTAAAGAATGCCTACATGGAGATAATATTCCATTTATAGAGTGATATTTTCAAATAAGAATGTTAGAATAACAATGCATCAGGCCTAAGAGAATTTGACCTTTGAGAATGGCTTTATTCCTTTCCCAGATGTAAACCTTCAACTTCCTGGGAATCTCACAAACAAGGCAATAAACTTTTACTTATAGTCCAAACATCTTAACTTCCCATGAAACCTTGGTGATCTGAGGATTTTCCTATTCAGCTATGATCCCATCCACTGCACCTAGGGGACTGCCCCATGATCTCTTTTAAGTTCCTTAGCAAGTCTGAAATGTATCTTCAGAACCCATCAAAATATACAGTTATTGTAAAGACATTTAAACACAACGTTTTCTCTTGAGAAGCTGCACTGACACGTGGATCTATCTTATCCTTTCCCTGAGTATTTTTACTTAGTTTTCTTCCCCAGCCCATGCTTAAATGCCTTCCTAATAAAATCCAACTTTCTAGTCCAGAAATTCTTTTTTTAAAAAAACAAAGATCCTTGGTCTTCACTAGAATAGAGTTCTCTGAGAAGTTCTGCCCAGGCTGCCGCAGGGACAGCTCAGAGCTGTGTCTCCAGGCCACGCTCATTGCTGCTGAGAATCCTACTCAGGTGGGCCAACTCCTTATGACTTAATCACCTCCTAAAGATGCTGCATCTTTTTTTGAGATTTGTTCTTATTTTGTGTATGAATGTTTTGCACACATGCATATTAGTACACCTATGCATGCGATGTTCATAGAGGCCAGAAGATGGCGTCAGATCCTCTGGAAATGATGTTATAGACAATTGTTAGCTGCCATGTGTGTGGTGGGAACTGAGCTCAGGTTCTCTGTAACAGAAAGCAGCCAGTGCTCTTAACCACTGAGTCATTTCTCCGGTCCTAAGGTCCTACTTCTTGTTGAGTACCGATACATGAAGCTTTGAAGTGGAGATGCCAACATTCAGACTGGAGCGATATCTTTTCAAAAAGATCTTCTTGTATAATCTTTTAATTTTTTTCCAAGTGAAAAATTGAGGTTTGGAAATAAAATTCAGCAAGCATTGTGTGAAAAAGAACAAGCAGTATAGGCATAGCCATATGAACTTTCTTTTTTATATACATTAAAGGAAGTAAATGGACTGAAAATCTAGTGCAAGGATACTACATACAGGGAGATATGCCCAGTTAATTGCACAGTGAACAATGTGGGAGAGCTATCTGGGAGACTTTAGATATGAGTCCAGAGAAGTCAGTGGCTTTAAGAAATACGGACATGGAATTGCCATTTCTTTATATTCGCAGGGTGAGCTGCTCACAGGGCTCCCAGTGAAGTGACATTTTTGCAAATGTTGGCTGGCCAAAATTTGACTATGGGTTGGTTGCTTTTTCGTCTTCTTAAAGAGCATACTAACTGACAACCCACTGCCATTAGGAAAAAATCTTTTATGAGAAGAAAATAACTTGAATATACTATTGGAAAATCTGCCTTTCAGCAGTTTTAATTTCATTTAAATCTCATAAACTACAAGCAAAATGAAATTATTGCTGGTAAGGAAATATTCCTTCTCACACAGAGTAGCTATAAGATTTATGGTCTTTGACCTCTGGGTCCTACAGTGTGAACTCCAGGTTCATCTTTCTTGCTACAAGCAGACATTTGCAAAGATGATCCCATCAGTAGGTGGCAGTAAGTTCTTACTGTTTTTGTTATTCTGCTCTGTGGAAGGAAGATTAAATCCACTTTGGAGAAACGGAATATAAAGAGAATATTGTTCTACCTTTAGGCCAATATAAAGAACAATAACTCAGTATTTTTCAATGGGAGTTTTGACTCTTTTCCCCCATTTTAATTTGAGGCACAATTGAAATACTTGTGTATTCTCGGTGGACTCTCCTCGAGCTAGGATGAACTTGTGTTCACAACAGAATAAACAAACATAGAACAAGACAGGGAAGGGTGTTGTGTAAATCAACATCTGAGGAAACGTGTGGTTTCCTAGGGTGTCATGGCCCAGGAAGACCTGCCAGGCCTGAGAGCAGCTGCTTCCGGTACAGCAGGCAAAGGCGGTCTGCTTTCCAGGGTTTGCATATGAAACAATTATCCTTCCAATTGCACGTTAAATGGAATAAGTGTTTCTAAGACATGAAAACAACCAAACTCAGAAAAGAAAAGGGGCTCTTGAATTTGCGGTTCTTTTTTGCTTGTGGTCTTCAGCCCTTGTGGTTGTTCATATACAAAACAAGCTTCTTTACAGATGGAATCTACCCGACTTTGCTGTGAAAGGAAACACAGCAGGAGACCCAGCAACGATTTGTTGACGCTGAAAACTGACTTTATAATTTAGCTCTGAGCCTGAACGCAGCATAAATCTCACTCTAAATCAGAGCAGCAGATCCAAAAATGTAAGGCAAGCAGAGAGAAACATGAATTTTTTCCTCATACTTCTCTTGTTAGTACAATTAGAACAACAACCGGCTCCTTTATTGCTTGTCATTTAGCAGTTAGCTAAGTAAAGTGACAATTTTAGGCTACAGTAGACAGAGCCACAGAAAAAGGAAAACATAGTGAGTAAGGAGTTGTGGTTACTGTCATATTACGCCAACAGATTCTGCCGGGTTTTTAAGACAAAAACAGCCTTTCTACTGTGGTGAATTATGTTTGCATAGCTCAACTTCACAGACTTCCTGTTGGAATGAATCAGCTTCTGTTTTCTGCTCTTTGCTTTCCCTAAAAAATCGAGTGAGGCCACACAGATTCAGTTGACTGTTTTAAAAATGACTTGGGAATATATGCTTAACATTTCCCTCTTCTTGACAGCAGAAAGCTTTTGACCAAGAGCCTTCCTGCTCACGTAACCACGATGTACAAGGTAGGATGCTTACTTTACACACAAGCCTTATGTTATAACCTTTGTTTCTGCACAGAGCCATGACATTCTGTCCCTTTCAGTCTGTGCTGTAGCAGTTGGCAGAAGAAAAGGCACTGTGGGTGCATCACAAGGTAAACGTCTCTATTCCTGCTTTCCAAATCTCATAGATGACAGGCACATTCATGCACAACTGTCATTCTGGTTTTTAAGGGTTTCTTTTCTATTTTGAAACAAATGTTTTAAAAATGCAAAATGAATTTTATTTTTGGTGAACAAAGTCCTTTAACAAGCCCCCCAGGATCAGTTGTTTTCCTACTAGAGATGAGTGATGGAAGCATCCTATAAGGGGGGACCAATGCCCCTGCCAGATACCACAGGTTAGCAAATAAACCAATTACCAGGCATGGACTCCCTCTTTTGGAGTTGTTGACCAGGAAGTCCCATAGACCCTAAATAATACTGGTTATTGCCACTGCACTTGGTTACCCACCATAACTTGACAGTAAGACCCTATTGTTAAAGACAATCGAGCAAGTATTGACCTCAGAGCTTCATCTCTCCTGGGTAGCCTTTACAGTGCTGGAAGGGACTACCCATGTTACCGGAAGAGAAAGTAATCATTAATCTAGACCAGCTGTGAACCCTGTTTGCTACAGTAATGATTGGAAGTGATAGCTGCTGGGAGAGGTAGAGTCGGTTTTTGTTGAGAGTGTGATACCAGGTAGTTGATGAGGCTCCAGGGGATGGACCCACATCCAGGCACATTTGGGGAACACAAATCAGACTCAATAGGCCTTAAAAAATAATAGACATGAAGTAAGTGGGGTGGATGGATCTTAGATGAGATGGAGGGGGGTGTCTGAATATGATAAAAATATATGGCATGGAATTCTCAAAGAATTGTTAATGTTATTTGAAAAATAAATTATTAAATTAAAATTTAAAAGTTGGTAGCTACTTGTAGTCCAGAACCAAAGTACTCACTTCTTTTATCTGTAAGTCACTTAACATATATATATATATATTTCTTTTCTTTTCTTTTCTTTTCTTTTCTTTTCTCTTCTTTTCTGAGACAGGGTCTTCCTATACAGTAGCTGACCTAGTCTAGAACTCACTATGTAGACCAGGCTGGCCTGGATCTCAAAGCGATCTGCCCGACACTACCTCTACGGTGTTCGGATTAAATGTCTATGCCACTATGGACAGCTTTATACTTTTTCATTTAATATAATTGTTCTTCTTTATTGTGGAGCTGAAAATGACCCCTGTGTCAGGTGAATTGGTTGGAATGACTTCAACAAAACATATAAGTAGCACCATAATTTGCTTTCTGAACCTCTCTAATCTGTGAGATCAAAGGGGATGAGGTGAGTGCCTGAAATCTTACAAGCAGGAGCTTGTAAGAAGTAGTGAACTCTAGCAGACACATCCTGTGACACAGAACACCATGAAGACACATGAACAGGATCATGGAGACCTACCACAACATTGTCGAAAAAAAGGTATGATGTAGTATTCCAACAGGTTTAGGCTAAACATCAGCTCAGCTGTTTTTGACACGTAGTCTGTGTTTTTGAGAAATAATTGAAATTTTGGGATCCTCAGCTCCCTTATTTTATAATAGCTGAGCTGTGACACCTACTTTACAAAAGTCCATAAACATAATGATGTAATAGAAGTGTTCAGCATCATTCATGAAACATAGTAAACCACTTAAAATGTGTAGTTACTCAAACAATAGCAGCAGCAAAAGTCATTTCATGGGTACTTGCCACTAACTGCAGCAAAAGGAGTGTGTGTGGTGGAAGCTAAGTGGGTTTTCTGAGCTTTAAGCCCATCTCCTGCAATGATGTGACCTTGGGGTGATCGTTTAACCTCCCTGTGCCTTAGTATTTGGTTTATACAGAGGAGGTAATCATGACTCAAGCATCATAGCATTGTTGCAAGTGATACAGGGAAACTCAGAATCCCCTCTTAGGGATTAAAAGAATTTATTTAAATTAAAAGAATTTAAAGGGCTGGAGAGATGGCTCAGCAGTTAAGAGCACTGGCTGTTCGTACAGAAGACCTGGGTTCAAATGCCAGCACCCACATGGTGGCTAATAACTGTTGGCAACTCCAGTTCCAGGGGATCTATACTTTCTTCTGACCTCCACAGGCATTGCACAACATGGGTGTACTTACATAATGTAGGTGTTACACATACAAACATTAAATAAACAAAGTTAAAAAATCATAAATAAAGAATTCAAGAATGAGCTCAAATGGAAGCTTAAAGACAATTTTATTAGAATTTAAAAGAAAAGCCTCCAGGGCAGACTAGCTGTAAATCCCAAAGCGATCCAAAGGAGAACAATAGAGGAGAGAAGGGGAAAAGAAGCCATGCCATTTTAAGTGAGCATAGAGCTCAGACATGCAGTAGACAAGCAGCCACATGATGGGGAGGGGAACTTAAGAAAAAGTATAATAAAGTTCAAGAATGTTGAAAAAGCCCAAAGTGTTAGGGAAAGCATGCTTAGAGAAGAGAGAGAAACAAGAAAAAGAGAAGTGACACTTTTCTGGAGAATTCAGAAAAGGGGAAAACACAAAACTGTGTATAGCCTTGTAAACTACTGTAACAGGGGTTAGGGATTCTGTGTAGGAAAGTTCTCATTAAAGCACCAATTATTCTGCCGATCTCTTTAGCATGGCTTAAGGTGAACCCACCTTCTAGGGGTGGTCCCTTGGCTGAGTGATTAATTTGACAAAACCAGAATGTTAGGTCTTCACCCAGGCCAGAGACTCTCCTATAACATAAGGATTAATTGAGATGATGAATATATAGTAGTGAGGTCTGAAAGCAATCAATGATGCTATCTTTTTGATGATGACTATTATTACCTTCTCCTTTCCAGGGGTTATATGTGGGAAGAGATAGTGCTTTTGGTGCTAAAAGCTGATATATGTATGTATGTGTATGTTTTTGAGACATGATCTCCTTGTAGCCATAGTTGTCCTGAAATTCACTCACTGTATAGACCAGGCTGGCCTTCCTCTCACAGAGATCCACCTGCCTCTCCCTTCTGAGTCCTGGGATTAAAGGTGTGCACCACCATTCCCAGCAATTGTATACTATACTGATAGAGCTACATACTGTGATAGCCTTAAAAGTCCTTACTGAGCAAAAGACCTTACCTCACTCTGAATATTCACATCAAAAACACAGATGTGAACGTGACATAAGTGAGTATGATGAGCTCATGCTTTCCAGTCATTTTGAATCTCACTATCTTAATTGGTATTTTAGGAACACTGGAAGCCTATAATTAATTATCATGGGTAGAGAGAAAAATCAAAAGGATCTTTCACATGGTGTTTTTCAGCATTTCATGAGTACAAAATAAAACACTCTTGCATCTTAATGTCACAAAGCATTTCTGCACATGTAATTTTGTTTTAGCTTCTTATAGATGGATGGGGGTGGTATTTGTATCTCATTCATCTTACAGTTAAAAAAAGAAGTTTGGAAATGTGAAGTGTTTTGTTTCAAATCACACAACTTTGAAGCTATAAGTTAAAAATATTACTCAACAGTGTTTGGTTAGGTTGAGTTTTGTAGCTTAGTTTTAGGTAACATTAAATTGCAGCATCACAAGGGCATTGGAATTACTACCACATCATGAAGAATATTTTTTTTTTCTGATTTCACCAATTCTGACAAAGAGAGACCCTTTAGACATGCCATGGCTTCTGCATTGGGCACTATTTTATTTTAATATTCTCTGAAAAAGACTCCGTGTTCAGAAAAACATTACGGATGCAAAGATTTGAAAAGCGCTTTTGCTTACAATAAACCTGCAATAATTTATACCATAATATTTCTAAGGACATATAAAATTGTTTATTCCTGTAGTCTTGCTTATGGAATTGTCTACATCTGTGAGACAATGGATCATCTCCAGATGTGCAGATGCCTCTGATAGGTGTGGCAGGATGTGTACAAATATATTTCCCTATTTCAAAAGTGAACAACAACAAAAAATAAAAGCACCTATGTGATTGAGAATGCAGCATGAAAAACAAGTGTGGGAAGATGGATGACCTTTGATGTCAACTTGATTTCTCATATCTATGTGGTCCAATTTCAGTTTGAATATTAGCTAAGAGATCTGCAGTCCTCTCATCTACAAGGCTAGAAAGGTGAAGGCAGAATATTTCAGAGGGTTCTCAAAACTCTAATAAAATCTCTCCTGCCAGATGACCCCCGATAAACTTCAGTCGTCCTTTCAGCAAAAAGTTTCCCAAGACAGGCTCAGAAAGGATGATGTTCACCACTATTAGGTTTTCAGCCAGCCATGTTAAGCAGCTCAGAAATTTCACTGGAATTTCTCCTTACTTGGCGGTTTTAGATGCAAATCCAACAGGAAAAGAACTTGATAGGAATATGTAGAAACTAGTTTTATAACACATTAAATGCACTTTTGTTTATCTAAAAGTAATATGTATCATTTACCTAATGGTGAAATGCATCAAAATTGAGATTGCTGTATACATCATGAGGTGAGATATTCATTTATGCCTCTATGCTGATGTGGTCACAGTGACACATTTTTCAATAGAACATCAATATGCTCTAGTGCCTGTAAAGTATGTTGTCACATCTGCACCCCCTTCAGCTTCTTGAGTATAAAGTCTTAAGATGTATTACTTCTATATTTTGCCTTGCAAAATGATTAGCAAAGTACGTTCTTTTCAGTGTGTTCAGAAGTTTCTTTGTTTCAGGATAACTTCAACATATGAAATCCATAGTGTTAAGCAATATTTTTTAAAACAGTTAAGCACTTTAAGTATGCTTAGAAAAGAAAATTTAAAACATTAAAGAATACATGTAAAGGAATTTTCACTCTGACTTTTATGAGGTTGAGCTTAAAGAAAAGCATGAGGAAATTTTGTTTCATTTCTTGCCTGTAAATTCTATCAAAGGAAGTATCTCAACTGTTTCTACAGATTAACTAATAGTGATTTTATTCTGTGTGGTCAGTATAACTATTACAGGAATTTTAAATCGCCTTAGGCACTATTATTAGGGTTATTTTCATCCTAAGATGAATACACAACAAAGACTAGAAGTTAACCCATCATGTGGAGATTAATGATAAACTGGCTTCCTATAGTTAGAGTGACCACTTTACACACAAAGAGGTGGATGGAGCACCAGCTACTGTGACACTGACAGTCCACTTCCCCTGTGACACTAGACCTGCTGCATCATTTGGGGGTCTAGTTAAAAAATGAGACTAAGGAGTTCCTACTTAAAAAACAGAAAAGGCCGGGCATGGTGGTGCACGCCTTTAATCCCAGCACTCAGGAGTCAGAGGCAGAGGCAGAGGCAGGCGGATCTCTGTGAGTTCAAGGCCAGCCTGGTCCACATAGTGAGTTCCAGGACAGCTGGGGCTACAGGGAGATCCTGCCCAGAAAAGTAGCCATTTGTGCCATTCTGTTATCACCTCTATTGACATGCTGCTTCGTGTGTTTACTACCTGACATCAGTGTGATGCAGATGCTCGTAGGTACTTGGGGCCCTTCCTAGAACACTACCTCTGGGGTATGTGAACCCCACGGGACTTATCCTGTATCCACGTCCACGTGTCTGCTGCTGGAGGAGGTGGCATGGCGGGGAATCAGAAGACAGAATTTTTGTAAGAGATGCAGGGAGGTGGCAAGTGTTATAGTCTGGGATCCACAAATGCCCCAAGCAGACAGACAGGTGAGTCTGAAGAAAGAAAAAGATGTATTATGCCTGGGCTACATGGCCGGGCTACACTGTTTCCTAGAGGGTCCGAGTGCAGCACCAGGTCTAAGCACTCTGATTCTTTTTATATTGACCATGTTGCTAGGCAAGCAAACAGAATACAGAAACCAATCACTGAGTGTTAAGCTTGAGCAAGCATTATCAAGGAAATACGTGAGAAAATACAATTTTTCATCCAATCCCCCCACCTGCGCAGAACTAGTTTCTTCTTTCATAAACTGACATTATCAATCTTACTGTTACTCTATTTTGTCTTTACTGGTCACAAAGTTCCCTCTATGGGGGTTTCGTTGTACAGCAGTTGTATCTTAGGAACCTCTAAATGTTGTGGGATACTTTTTGTACAGAGAAACTATAACCAGGAGTGAAAAGTTTAGGTTCTCAAGCATACAGGTGGGGAGTCCCCTAAATAATTTCTATTCTATTAAGCAACAATCACTATTTTGCAGAAGCAAGCCAAGCATAATCTACAGAAGCCATAAATCAGCAGTTAGCAGGAGCACTCTAGGATGCTCTGACCTGTTCCCAAGACAACCAGGGTCCAGGCTTGCATGTGTTCCCATATCCTGGGCCAACTGCCTGATATTTTCAGAGACTAGAGTCAGCCTAAACTTTAACATGGAGTAGCTATGGTCAAGAAGGTGCCCTATTACAGTGAGGGCATGACTGGATGGGAATGAAGGATCTAAGGTCATAACACATGCTCCATTATTCTGCCTTACTTCATTTAAAGTCAAATTAAAATATAGCATATAAGATGGGGTTACAGAGTATTAAGCTGAGAGAGATACCCCATGTAGCTATGCTGACTTCATGACTAGAAGCTTTGACCACAGTCAAAGGCAGATCATCTATGGAATGCAGAAGAACATCTTGCTGGGAGAGAAGAGGTGCCCTTCCTCTCAGTCCTGGGACGAGAAGGTTTGCAGTGTAACTTGTTTCTCCACATCAACACATTTCAGTTGAGCGCACTTTCTTTTATATAAAAAGGTTGAGGGGGAGATGTAGCTCAGGGTAGAGTGCTTGCAAAAACAAAAATCAAGTAATTTAATAGTTTTCTCCTAGAATCTTTTAAAGTATAGGATCATATGATAGGAAATGGGGATAATTTAATTTCTTCCTTTTATCAAGCATTATTTAAAGTGATGATAGTTGAAAAAAAAGGTTGAGGGTAAGTAATGTTGAATATAATCCTGATGAAGTGTAATTTCATACTGTGAACCATGACTTTATTGTAAATAAAACATGGAGGCAAGATTTTATTCAACTCAGTAGCTAATGAGGAAACCAGAAATATATCAAAACTAATTCAAAGAGCATATGTGGGGGCTAGAGAGATGGTTCAAAAGTTAAGAGCACTGACTGCTCTTGTAGAGGACTCAGGTTCGAATCCCAGCACCCACATGACAGCTAACAACTGTCTGTAACTCCAGTTACATGGGATCCACACCCTCTTCTGACCTCCACAGGCTTTGCACACATATACTGCACCTAGATATATACATGTAAAATAGTAACAAAGAAATAAAACAAGCAAACAACAACCAAAGAAAAACAAAGACCATGTAAGAAAATCAATATTAAGACCACATTGCTGAGCTATATATAGACCTAATCAATACCCACTGGAGTCATAAACTACAACATTCATTTTATATTTACAATGGAAATAAATTAGTATAATTTCTATTGGACAAAATTTTATAAGCTAACCTCTATCTCTATGAAACTTTACAATGGAACATACCACAGAAAACCAAACTGAGCACCAGAGTACTATACCATGAGTATCCAAGGGATCAATTCCAATTTGAGAATGATTTGCTTTCCAATAAAGCATTTATTCATTCTGTCCTAGTGTTCTAGGGTTTTTACTTCAGCTGACTGTGGTGTTAGATTTCTCACTGCTTCTTGGTCTTTTGACTAAGATCAAGTAGAGTATCTGATCTTACCAGTTTAGTAGGTACCCATTTCTTTAGAGGGGGAGGGTCCCCTGTAACTCCAGCTGGCTTAGATTCACTGTTGTCAACTTGACACATCTGGGTTGAGGAAGCCTCAATTGGAGAATCGCCTCCATTGGATTGACCTGTGGCCATGTCTGTCAGGCATTTTCTTAATTGGTGAGTGATGTGGGAGGGCCCAGCCCACTGTAGACAGTGCCAGTCCTGGGTAGGTGGTCCTGTATTATATAAGAATTGTTGAGCATGGGCTAAGGGAGTAAGCCAGTAATCAGTGTTCCTCCACGGTCTGTGATGAACTGTGACTCAGGAGATGCAAGCCAAATAAACCCTTTCCTCCCCAAGTTGGTATTAGTCAGAGTGTTTTATCACAACAATTGAAGGCAACCTAGAAAGTAGACCAGACTGGCCTTGATCTTATAGAGATCCACCTACCTCTGACTCCTAAGTGTTGGAATTAAAGGTATGCACTACTATGCCTGACTAATAGGTATTCTCGAAAAAAAATTCTTATTATTTTTTGATGGGAGGCGAGGGGTGAAAAATACTTGGAAATATCTAAAAAGAATTAAACTTAAAAAATATATTACTTTTTTCACATGTTGGAGACTCTAAATATAGGAGTTAGGGCATGTGACAGTTTATGAATTTGTCTCAGGAAAATTTCTCCTTCTAAACCTTTTCCTTCCTCTTGAGGAAAGTGCTTATTAGTGTGCTTTGAAAACTATTTTTGGAAACTCCAATCTAGCTTAAACCCTTTGGCACAGATGATGGAGGTAAGATTCAGAAATGGCTAGTGCTTACTTCAGAGTGGCAAACCACAGAGCTGTTACACCAAGTAAAACAGGGGAGCCATATATTCCATAAATATGCTAGTCCTTAAGTGTCTTTCTGAAGTCAGAATTGCTGAAAATAGTTAAAAATCATTTCAATACACAGGTAGCTATTTTTATCAGTGAGGGAATACAAATTTGATATATATTTCAAAATTCAGGGCAGACAACAAGGGATAGAAAAAAAATCACAGTTTATCGTGTGTCTATTATCATTGTCAACACATTTAATTATTCAGTTATACCGCATTGTGTAATATTTGAAATGGAAACTTAAGACTGTGTTTTACGAGGTGTTTTAAGTATCATCATTTCCAGATAAAGTAGTGTTGGAACAACACCACAATACCATTTTTCAAAGCACAGATAGAGCTTGATCATTGTTAAGTCAATAGCAATCAGGAGTGTTAATACAAACACAATTCTTGCTTGAAGTCATTGCTTCATTTTAACTAGAATAAACAACATCTGAATTTATGTTCCAGTGTTTGTCTCTCAGTCCATATACGTCAAGTTTTTAGCTAGCTCTAACTTTTGGCTCCAAATCACTGGAGGTTAGGTAGGCAGGTGGAAGCAATTTTTCCTTCATTTTTGTAGAATAAAAGGTTCAGCAATTTTGCTAAGGTACATGATATACCAGCAAATGGGCCAGGAACAAAATGTAAGGCTGGGGAACTTTGTCTATTGCTGAATCAAAAATATTGGTTTGTTTCCTTCCTAAATTTAAATTCTTTGTTTCAAACCAAAGCCAGGGGATTTTGAATGCCTCACATTCTATCCAGGCTTTAACTTTGCTCTATTTTCATTTTGTTTGCCAAGCTCCTCATGCAATTTGAACAGTGGTATGACTAATTATATGTAAAAATCATAGTGATTAGCACAATTTACCAAGCCATTTTTCCATGCACAAATGCTATCTGTAAATGATAAACCATGTATATTCAAAGCAAGAATAAATTCTTCTAGTTACAAAATAAATAGGCTTTAACATATCTTTCCTTATCCAAAAACATTAATAAATAGTTTCTGAATGGTAGGAAAACATATTAGCAACTTATATTTTGTTTGATTTTTTAAAGAGGGAAGGAGAGAGGGAAGGACTGAGGGAGGGAGGGAGGGAGGGAGAGAGAGAGGAGAGGGAGAGAAAAAGAGAGCTAGGGGGACCAGAGTCAGAGCCTGTTAGCATTCTATAAGAAAAAGAGAGAACAGATAGCTTCCAGATGGGATTTAAGCTACAGAGGTCTCCTATGCCCAGAAAGATCAATCAGGCTAAATGAGTTCTCCATGTATCATTACCTAAAGGCAGAGAAAATTGAAGACAAGATTTCCCCCCGCTTGTTTGACCTTGCTGCATAAATATGATATAAAAATGTGTGGAATTTGACAATGATCTTTTCCACTGGTTAAACCTTGAAATTTTAACTCTTGAAGAATTTTCAAATTCAGCATACATGACACTATTCTTCTATATTTAATTTTATTAGTTCTCGTTGAAATGTAACAATATTATGTGTAATCATGACTTCAATGAACCTTGAATTTGCAGGGGATCTCAATGTTTTCTGCTCTGTAAAAACAAATGCTCAACCCTTGTTGCCTCACTCAAGAAAGGCAGTAATAAAAGTGGTTAGAAAATCAATTTAAACTGCATTTGTACTTTACCAAGAGTCCCATGACACTTACATTGGTAAGCGTTATGCTTTCCAAATATGTGGTCCACTTTTATAAGCAACTAAAACCCCTGCAACTTCAGTCACACTCTCCAAGCAAGAATAAGTGACCCCACATCAACCCATTTTCACAATGTCTGGCTCTTGCAGAATGGAGGAAAGAAATGAGATTATAAGCAACTAAAACCCCTGCAACTTCAGTCACACTCTCCAAGCAAGAATAAGTGACCCCACATCAACCCATTTTCACAATGTCTGGCTCTTGCAGAATGGAGGAAAGAAATGAGATAAAACTGTTATACTAAGTGAAGTAACACAATCTCAGAAAAAAAATCAACAT
>NW_008353878.1:59654-66494 GCF_000622305.1 Nannospalax galili | reverse complement strand
AAGTGGAGATCTTTTTTAAACGTTGGAACCTCATTTAATTTTATGTCTTATAGAGTTTATAAAAGATTGAAGATTGTACAAGCATAATAATTAATCTGTAAACCTAAAAATGTACAGCCAATTTTGAAAGAGATGTACCCTAGCTCAGAAAAATGTTATTGAATAGGTTAATGCTGTTGTAATGAAATGTAATTAAAAATCTAATTAAAAAAAAAAAAACTTTGAAGTATGAAAAAAAAATACAAACATCTAATCCATAAAAAAAAAAAGACAAACAATAGTGATTGTGAGACTTAGGCTGTCTTAAACTAAGACTGCACTTTACATACATGAATGAAGGAACACATTTTGTTCTCCATGCCTCAACATTTTGCAAACTGGAGATGATCTCGAGTGAAAGAGTGTGCAGAAATCTCTACCTCCCTCATCTTTGTAACTCCCACGTTCGGCCACTGCTTCACACAGCAGAGGTTCTCCAAAAGCTTGTGCCAGGAAAGAAGGGACAGGTGACTGACCTTAAGGACACATATACTATAGACCTAAGTCAAAATCATTTTTTGTCACAAATATTATAGAAAACAAACAAACCAAATCACTAAAATATCTTATTGCAAAATAACAAAGAGCTGAAATAACCTGTATTTTTCCTTTTTTGTTCTTTGTAAACAGCTTTTGTAGTTTTGCTTTTCACATCATGAGTTGGAGATCAGAATATGTAAAATTAATGAGCTAAAGACAGGAAAGAGATGCAGGAAACTCTGATCTCCCTCTATTTGCCTATGAAACTTGACATAATAGATTTTAAGACAAATGACAGAATGTATGACTTCCATGGGAGGGTGCCATTGAGGAAGGGGGTATAAAGATAATTAGGATTGATTGGGATGTTCTGTATGAAATATGCAAAAATTCAATAAGAATAAATAAATAAAGAACTCCAAAAACAAACTCAGATTAATTTTCTTGCTTTAGAATTTAACAGTACATTGTGAAGTCAACTTATTTGCATTGAATGCAATTAGAGCCCTTGGATTTACACGTACCTGAAAATTTATGTCTTTCTTTAGTTTTGGAAAAAGTTTCTGCCATTATGCTTTCAAAAGTGTTGTTTACCCTTTAATATTTTCTACTCTTCCTTAAATGCTGGTGACTCAAACATATTTTCCTTTGTTATGCCTCATGAATTCCATAAGTGTTTTCATTCTACTTTTTCATTTCCCTCTTTTCTTTGACCATTTTCAAACAATTTGACTTTGGTCTCAATTTTGCTTGATAAACAATGCTGTTAAATGTTCTCATTGTAATTTTTTTTTAGCTCACTATATTTTTAGCTTTAGGATTTTGCTTTCTCCTTTTCTCCTCTTCCTCCTCCTCTTCCTCCTCCTCCTCCTCATTTTACTCCTCCTCCTCCGCCGCCTCTCTTCCTTCTCCTTCTCCTTCTTCTTCAGATTTGAATCTCTTTGTTAAGTTTTGCTAATTGTTTTGAGTTACTTTCTGTATTTTCTTGAAGTTTGTTGAACTTCCTTGACAGCTTTTGGGGAGCAGTCCCAGGTTCTAAATTCAGTACCGTTCCTTTTCTTTAACCCCTTTTCTTTCCAATGAGAAAAAAAAATTTTTTTTTCTTGGTCTTTTTGAGACAGGGTCTCCCTGTAGCCCCAGCTGTCCTTGAACTCACTATGTAGACCAGGATGGCCTTGAACTCACAGAGATCTGCCTGCTTCTGCCTCCCGAGTGCTGGGATTAAAGGCATGGACTACCACAGCTCAATTAGGGGGAGGAATTGGCTTTGAATTCTTGTTAGTCAGATGTTTCTTATCTTCACCTCTTTAGATGCTTCAGTGGTACTTTGTTTAATCTGCTTGATGTTGCTTTGTTTCTCTGATTGTTCTTTTTCCTTATGATCCTCATGAATTTGTGTTTGGACACTGAAGAAGTAGGTATTTATTCCAGCCTTTATCTGAGGCGATCCTTTAGCACAAAGCCTGCCTAGATATTCCAGGAAGGTCTTCAGTTGTCCCTAAACCCATCCTTGTTCTAGTTGATCTTGGTGGTAGTCTAAGTTTAGGATGTGTATGACAGATGCTGGATTGGTCTAACATCCTTTAGCCACCAAGGTTGGCCCCACATTGGGCTGTAATCTATGCCTGTGGTCACTGAGGACTTCTGTTGCTGTCATCTCAAAGTCATGTATTCAGGCATAGGTGGGTCAGAACATGTGTTTTTCTCTCTGTGGCTGTGAGCTCTCTTCGGGTACTAGTGTTAAGTGCAGAGACTTAATGGCTAATGATCTGGAGTCTAGCATTGCAGTGGTCTGTTCTGTGCTGTGTTTGACTGAGGCTCAAAATTAGGTTCCTCGACAAAGTTTTACTCTTACTTCCCTCTCTTTCCCTAGATGTGCTTCATGGGATGGGTGGAGAAATGGTGCAGGTAATTCAAGATTGTCCTACCTGTTCAATGTGTCCTTTTTATGATTATTCTATAGCCAGGTTCTGTGATGTCTCATCAGGTTTCCTTTGTTCAAGTTAAAACACTCTCATGAGCATTCTACAGACTCTTTTATTATTTTTTATATTTTTAATATTTTATTTTATGTGTATGCTTGTATTGCATGCATGTAGGTAAGTGTACCCTTGCTCAATGCCCACAGAGGACAGAAGAGGCTGTTGGATCCCCTGGAACTGGAGTTATGGACAGTTGTTAGCTTCCATGTGGGTGCTGGGATTTGAACCCTAGTCTTCTGTAAGAACTGCCAGTATTCTTAACCACTGAGCCATCTCTCCAGCTCCCATTCTGCAGACTCTTACTCTCCGTGCTTTAGCTATTTGTGACCTTTTGTGTTCTTGGTCCTCTGTTGCATGAGGGAGCTTCATTAATGGGAATATTCGTTATTGGTCTATTTACCCCTTGTTCTGTGAGCATTGGATATAGAGATCTCATTGTAGATGTGTCACTTAGGCTTAGGCAATTCACAGACAATTTCTGTGTGTGACCAGTTGTAGTACTCTGTAATCGTCTCGGTCTGGTGCAAAAGAAGCTTAGAAACTGACCTATTTAAACTTTCCTGTTAATTTTCACAATCCTCCTCTAACTCATGCCTATATACTTTCTAAAACACATTTGGTCTCAAATATTACTGTCCTCTAAACATCTTTAAAATTAACCTTATGGGGCTGGAGAGATGGCTTAGTGGTTAAGAGCACTCCTCTTGCAGAGGACCTGGGTTCGGTTCCCAGCACCCACATGGTGGCTAACAACCATCTGTAACTCCAGTTCCAGGGGATCTAACACCCTCTTCTGAACATGTCATTGCATGACATGGGTGCCCTTACACATGCAGACAATATACTCATACACATAAAATAAAAATAATAAATACAGTATTTTAAAATTAACCTTATAATATTTGAACCAAAATAAATCACAGTTGCTAGAAAAACTCTGTGTGCAGAATATATTAAACTCTACATATTAACACTAGCTTTGCTTTTGCCAGCTCTCCACTTGTAGTCTGTTCTCCTAGTCTTCTGATCTTCACAAATGAAGTTACTATGAACACATCAAACTCAATCATAGAGAAGGAAGTGACCAGAAGCCACTCTACCAGCTGTGTGCCACCCACTACTCACATCTAATCAACCCCTCTCCTCATCACTTTGTGCATTAAAATATTATACTTGTTTTTATTGATTCTTTTAAGGCTTCATACAGTCTATTTTCATTATATTCAGACCTCCTCCTCGATCTCTGCCACCATCCTACTGCCCCTCACAACTTTATGTCTTCTATTATTATTTTTCATTTTTAAATGTTCTATGGAGTCCAATTTGCATTCTGCAAATACTCCTGGGTGTTGATCTATCCCTTGGAGTCTGGGCAATCCACCACGCATCACACCAGAAAGGAAAACTGATTGCTCCTCTTCCAGCAGCTATCAACTGCTAATAGATCATGAGCTCGAGCTGGGGCTTCTGGCCCACCTTCCTGATCCATGCTGGAGTTTGTCTGGATTGCGTTTGCACAGGTCTTGTGCATGCTTGTGCATCCATATGTACAGGTGCCCACTACCCTATGGTATCCAGACAGCATGGTTTTCTTGCTGTATTCATCTACCACCTCTGGCTCTTACAGTTTTTCTGCCTCCTCTTCTGCAATGATCCCTGATTCTTTGATGTTATTGGGTATAATGTAGATGTCCCATTTTGGATTGAGCATTCTGTGGTCTCTTATTCTCTGCATGTTGGCCAGTTGTGGATTTTCTGTTAATCACCATCTGCTGCAAGAGAATCTTGTAACAGACAATGGAATTGAGTTATTTTGCCATAATTCTGCCTCATGGGATTTCTCTGAGGCAAGTATAGATTTTGTGGGGCCTGAAGCATATAGAATTTTAGGGCCTTTTATAACAAAAAGGATTAAAATGCACATGTGTTATATGTATATAAAGTAAATATCTCTAGAATGCCAAAAAGAAATTATAGCAAATTCCAGGGGAACCTGAAGGATCAGGTCTCTTTTTGAACTGTTTTTTATCCAGGAATTATTTCCTATGTGAAATTACTTCATTATTGCAGTCTGCTTTTCCCTCTCAAAGAGAGCTGCAACAACCCATTGCAATTCTCAGCAACTCCCAGGTTGCAGTGTCATGTGCAAGGGTGAAGGCTTCTTAAGTTCATTAGGTTCAGAGTACAGTAGCTCTGACAGCAAAAGAAGGAATGCTGGTAAGTAAGGGATAGTGGGAACTAGACTAGGAGAAGTAAACCAAAGAACATTACTCTCTGGGCAACTGATCATGGTGTGGCCTCTCAGATAGTGTTTGGATAAGTCTCACTTTTGTATCAGGTGACTCAGCATTAAGTTTCTCTTGCAGAGCTGGAGCAAAGCCTGTTGATACAGAACATAATGATACTGGCCAATAAGAATCTTTGAAGCTAGATCTTGTGGTGCATTTCTATAATCCTGGTACTTGGTTGATGGGAGGACCAAGAATTTGAAGTCAGATGACCTACATAGAGAGACACTGTTTACAAAAGAAAACTATTTGGACCCATCCAGCAAATCCCTAGTTTCTAGGAATCGTCCCAAAGCAGAAAGAGAAGAGGATTTGAAAGGATTCAGGAACAAGCATATCAGGTTTCTTCCCCACTCTAGTCTGGAACTTGAATTCTTGTCTAATCATTCAGGGAACTGGTAGTCACTAAATTGGATGTGAAACAGAAAACTTAAAACGGACCACATATTCTAATGTGTGAACCTTAATGGAAGGCAGTGGAACCTGCATGGTATCACATTAATTGAAAGTAAAGAGAAACCCCATAGATATATTTGATCACAGGGACCAAAGGTGGGGGGAGCCTCTTAATACTTAAATTCCATAAAGTTTAAACTGATTTCAATGAGTGGACTATATAGATAAATGCCTTAAGTGCTTAGCTACTTAGCACAAGGTGAGAGATGAGGAAAACTGTGAAACCACAAGTGCTTTTAAAGTTTTACTGGAAATAAGGTTGAATTTTCTCCCTTGTCTGTCTTAGCAATGGGGGCTATGTAGAATTGAAATAGTTGGAAGTCCGCTTTATCTTTGCAGTTGGATGTTATATTATATTATATTTCTTATTTTGTTTTATATGATGAATCCAAACCCGAGAAGGGCTATAAATCTTCTTTATGTTTTTTCCAGAGACGGCAGATTTTGGGGTAAGGTAGGGTTATGCTCTACTTGGGATCTCATGGTCTCCTAAACTCTAATTACTTTCAGATTTCCCACTAAGTCAGTGCCTTGCCCTGATCTCCCAAGAGGGTGACACAGCTATCCTTTCAACAGAAGCAGATCCCTACCCTTCTGCTTTAGATGTCCAGTGAACCCAGCAATGGTGTAGCAAGAACTTGCCCACAGGGCAGAGTTTTCATTGTTACTGGCTTATTTTCTACTGTAGATAAAGCAACTTCCAGCATGGGGGACCCACCCTCTCTCCTCAAAGCCTCTTTTGCTGGAAGGAGTTCCAGGCTGGGGCACCTACAGAATCCTTACACCTAGTGAGCAAAGCTGTCTACATGCTGATTACCTGCTAGGTCCTCCAATCAAATACAAATTGGTCCATCCTACAAGTGACACTTAAATTCCACAAGGATTCAAGGATGTTTTTTACAGGGATGAAGAAGAGTTAAATATATCTGAAGATATTGTTTGTCTAAATATGTGGCAAGAAAATTCTCAGAAATAGGTTATTTTGCTCCATGGTATTTAGAATGGTTGAGACTGCTGAGCTAGAATAGGGGTAGTCTGGTCTTGACACAGAATAATATGAGAAAGATCTCAGCAGGCACTGTGCAGCTACATGGCACTGGAAATGACACGGAAGGCAAATAAGCATTTTGGAGGGTTTGCAGCTTGTTATAGAACAAACAGGAAAGGCTGAGACATGATTCCCTCCCTCTCTATACAGTGTGAAAGAGTACGAATGCCATCTAAGATTCAGTGACTCCTGCTTCATTGTGAAGTACTAAGTGAATTACACACCAAATACTCAGAAGTTGAGAAAAATAGCATCTTTTTATCAAAATATTGAAAATATGTGTATAAGGTAATGTAAGGGGGAAAACAGTTTGAACGAAAAGAACAGAAGAAACAAAAGTTGACTTCCGTTTGTACAGTTTGCTAGAGTAGTGAGAGTTTCCTTAATATTAAGAAAAACCTGCTTTTTGTGGAGATCACTTAATTAAGAAAAACAGTAATGTGAGCTGCATTTCCTTGGCTGAATATAACTGTAATATGTCCATTTGTTTCCCTAGTACAGTTGTTTGGAAACTATAGCCATCAAGTCAATTCTTACCAGGAATCAT
>NW_008353878.1:58166-59428 GCF_000622305.1 Nannospalax galili | reverse complement strand
TTTTAAAATATTTTATTTATTATTTTTATTTTGTGTGTATGAGTGTATTGCCTGCATATATGCAAGTGAACCCATGTTGTGCAATGCACACAGATGTCAGAAGAGAACATTGGATCCCATGGAACTGGAATTATAGATGGCTGTTAACTCCCATGTGGGTGCTGGGAACCATACTCGGGTCCTCTGCAAAAGCAGCCAGTGCTCTTGACCACTGAGTCATCTTTCCAGCCCCTGAGGCATCATTTTTATAAACAAAGTTTTATTAGAATACAATCATGTTCATTTGTTGGCATCTTGTCAAGGGCTACTTTCCTGTTATAACAGGAGAGTTGAGTGCTGACAAAGCAGAATGAAAATGTTTACTTTTGGTTCTTTACAGGAAGCAATTTTCTGATCCCTACCCTAGCACATGGAGGATAGCACTGGTTAGTGATGAATAAAAACTACAATAACGGTCAGACATACAGAAAGAACATCCATTCATAGGTGGGAAGTACTGACTTCAAAGCAAGACCAAACCCTCTCTTATATGCCTAACTCCTTGTTAAGATGAAGACTAATGTCTGAAGTCTAAAGTTAGAGTGTTATTAATTCTTTAGTATATTGTCAATGATAAAGTTTTTAGGGAAGTGGTTACATAGTGCATACTCCCAAACTGATGCTCCTTTAAAATTATTGTTTAACCTATTTTAAAACACCTGGTGCATAAAGGAGAAAATGATTTAAACGTTACCTGTTTAATTTGCTAACCTTCCCTTGCCCTTTTAGAAACAGCTTGTTCAAGGTCCACGGAGATTCGGATGCTTAGAATAACTCTTCTGTGTCATTTTCTAGACTGAATTTCACTACATGCAATTTGGACTTCTCTGAACTGAGCAACCACAGGGGTTTGAAAATTGTAGCACAGATTTATAGAGAAATGAAAAAGATTGGACACTGTCCAGAAACATGCGATGGTACTCAAAGCAGAATGACATTTGCCCAGGAAAGCTGCTGAAGTCTTGTATCCCTTAACAGTCTTTGAACTGAAATTTGTCTTCCTGTAAGTATATTACCTTTACAGACAATCTACGGACAGCACTTGATATTACTGACTTAATGCTACTACATTTTGTGATGATTTAGTTTAGCAGTGGCCACCACAACTGTTGTGTACTTTCACTTACTACCCTACTCCTGTTTACAGTGTACTTCTATGACAGTGTCCTTTGTTATGCCAGCATTATTCTGGTTAGAGAAAATAAGTGTACATTCCTGGGAGT
>NW_008353878.1:46750-56750 GCF_000622305.1 Nannospalax galili | reverse complement strand
TCATGAAAGAGAGAGGGAGTGGGGGAAATGATGTAAACACAGTACTCATATATGATATTTTCAAAAAACTAAAAAGAAAGAAAATAAATTCCAGAAAATGCAGATGTGAAGCAAAAATAAAAAACAGAAATTAAAGAAAAATAAAGTAACAGAAAAGCCATTAAAAAGCTATTAAAAGTCTTTTATGGCTACTGGAGAAATAGCTCAGTGGTTAAAAGCACTGGCTGCTCTTGCAGAGGATCCAGGTTTAGTTCCCAGCACCCACATGGCAGCTAACAACCATCTATAACTGTAGTCCTCGGGGATAAGACACCCTCTCTTAGCCTCTGCAGACATTACACACATGTGGTGTATTAACATGCAGGAATATATTCATAGACATAAATAAATAAATTAATTAATTAAAAATTCAAAACCCTTTTATGCACATATGACATGATGTTAAATACTTAGTGTCTCTATATTTTGAGAAATGCAAGCAGGTATGTAACAAGACTTTCTTGTTTTCTTTGTAATGATTCTTTTACTCTAAACATATGAAACTCATTATTTTCAAACTATAACAATACTTTCAGGCCTAACATCATTTCAGTAGGTTGTCTTGTTCATTGCTTTTCAAGCTAGACAAGTTGAACATTCATGCATCTTATTTAAGCTGCTAGTCTGCATGGTGGCACAAGACTTTAATCCCAGAACTCAGGAGCCTGCCATGTTGAAGGGGAATTAGTAACCAGGGGTCTTCAGGGACGTAAGATAATTTTCCAAAGTCAGAATGGAGCTTGCACTCTAGCTTTCTTGGTGAGAAGAGTTGATGAGTCTCTCTCAGTATGTTCTCAGTGTGGGTGTGTACCTATTGAGGGCAGGTGGTAGTCATGTGGGGGGGGCACTTTGTTTCCACCTTGGTCTGTGTTCTTTCTGATGGACTGAAAATACTCATACTCTATGTTATTTTATTTATTTTTAAATATTATGTGCATAAGGTGAGTTACATATATGTACTGTGTTGTATGTGGTATATGTACTTGTTAGTGTTGGTGTGTGCATGTGTCCACACAAGTTCACATGTATATGTGTATACATGCCTGTAGAGACCAAAGGTGGAATTTCATACCTCTTTTCCTTGATCACTTTCCACTTTTATTACTATTATTATTATTATTATTTTATTTATTATTTTTATTTTATATGTATGAGTGAATTGCCTGTGTATGTATATCTGTGTTGTGCAATGCCTGCAGAAGAGGGAAGCAGATGCCCTGGAACTGTAGTTATGGACCATGTGGGTGCTGGGAACTGAACCCAGGTCCTCTGCAAGAGCAGCCAGTGCTCTTAACTACTGAGCCATCTCTCTAGTCCCTATTATTTTTTTAATTACTTATTTAACAACCACATAATTAGAAGAATCATTTCATTACAACAGCATTCACATAGTCAATAGCAATTTCCACAGCTAAGATGCATCTCTTTCAAAACTGGCTATAATTTTTAGATTTACAGTTGAATTAATACAGTTATACAATATTGTACTCAGTATAAACCCTATAAGATACAAAATTAGATGAGGTTTTAACCTTTAAAAAAGTATTTCCTTATTAAAATACAGTTTCATACAGAAAAATTCATTTTTAATGTAATTAAAACTAAGATGTTTGCACATGCACTTCAAATCTCTATATATCTGATTATTACTAGTCACAGTCGGTTGCTTTCATTTTTAATGAATATTTTTAGTTTAATTTTTTTTGCATTTTATACAAAACTTTTTTTCAAGTTTTTTTTTTTATTTTTATTTTATGTGTATGTGTGTATTGCCTGCATGTAGGTAAGTGTACCTGTGTCATGCAATGCCCACAGAGGTCAGAAGAGGCTGCCAGATCTCCTGGGACTGGAGTTACAGACAGTGGTTAGCTGCCATGTGGGTGCTGGGATTTGAACCTGGGTCTTCTGCAAGAACAATCAGTGTTCTTGTTTTTTCTTCTTTTTTTTTAAAATCATCTTTAAAACCCCTCCCCCATCCCTATAGCCCCTCCCCACCAGATTTCATGTGTTCTGTCATATATGTTAAGGCCTATCTAGTCAAGTTAATGTCCCCAGATGTCCCTCAGTACAGGTTCATTCACGGGGTCTAGTTAGCCTATTTACAGTCTCTTCCTTAACGAAGACCAACTTTTTCTCACCCAGCGTTAATCAGCTGCCAATAATTCTCTGGCTTAGTTTGGGGCCTGATACAAATTTCACGAATTCTATGCTGAGACAAGGTCTCACTGAACCTATATCTTTTTGATTTGGTTAGGTTGGCTGATCAATGAGCTTCAGGGGTCCACTTATCTCCTCCCATCACCACACTAGAATTGCGGTTAAGGATGTATTCTATCCCCCCTCTTTGGGTGTTGGAGATCTGAAGTGAGGTTCCTGTACTTGAGATGCAACACTTCACTGACTGACCCATCTCCCCAGGCTCTGTTCGTTGTGGTTACTGTAGGCTGCTCAACTTAGCTGTTTATGGTTTGTATTGAAATTTTAGACATAATAAGGAAAGGTAAAACAGAACAGTATCCTTACTCTAGTTGTCCCCATCACTGTCTGTGTTGTTCTTATCCTAAACTTTTGACCACCCAAGGCTCTTATGGTCCTTCTGAGGAAGTATTTTACTTGATGCTCTAGAACTCTCTAACTCCAGCATTATGGTACCTAGGAGGAGAGCTGGAACAGAAATTGTTATTGCCACAAAACACCACATTCTGGTTAAAATCATGCAAGGAGCAGTTTATAAAAGTTGAGCAGTCAAGACAGAAATTGTACCATTCTAGAGTACAAAAAATGTTTTGCTTATTTGCACACAGCTGTCTTGCAATAAGAAGGCATATATGATCTGAAAAGATTTAGACAATACATGGAAAAATCAGTTAACATTCAAGTGAATTTCTGTGAGGTAGTGGTTGAATTTAGAGAGTCAGAAACAGGTAAGAAAGGCCAGAGTCAATAATGTGTTATAGGAGACCAACAGATACATTTGCCGGAAAACTCATTCTGGTGCCCAAGTAACTCTTGCATGCCACACCAAAAACACCTACTGTTTTGCACAAACATCTTTTCTTTTGTCACATTCTCCTTGGCTTCTAGTTTGCTTTTGGGAAATGTTTATTGAAGTAAATCTAATAGAATTAACATATAAAATAAAATAATTGGAGGACTCCTTTTTTTTTTTAATTCTACTAGGATGATGGTGAAATTTTTATTTTAAAGTATCTATTAAACAACCAAGGTTGGAATGAATCCGAGGTTCTTTAATTAAAGCAAATAAGAGAGTTATTTTATTTAGTATTGACTTGGCCTAAAATATCTCAGAATATTATTATCCTAAGATAAAACTAACCCCTTACTTATTTCTCTGAGTTGGAGATGCTGATACTTTTTGCAGAATGTGAGAGGGCTTTGCCCCTCTATTACTGAATGGCAATACTGTCTGGAAAGAAATTATACTTGTTAACTCATAATTTCCAGGGGCAGAAGCTCCGGCATTGCATCCCAACCTCGGAAGGCCCTCCTCACAATAATCTCAGAAAACGCAGTAAAGACAGTAGTCAGCCCACCTACCATTTCAAAGGTTTATTGGAAAGTACTAATTTCTATGCTCATTAGGTTAGCAAAAGTCCCTTCCTTGTTGCTAGAGGTATGATGGCTTAAATATTTGTTGCCTTCTCGTTATCACCAATTGGAGGGTCCTCTAAGGGTTTTGTCATGTTGGTTTCTCCCAAATTACTACATACTTCATCAAAGCCAGGAAGAGAGAAGATCCCTTTGCAAGATGCAGCTCACAATCCTATGCAACCCAATCATGGAAGTAATATTTAATTATACCATTCTATTAGTTATTTTCTTGGCTAAAATTAGGTAAGCATTTCCATCATGTGCCATATAATAGTGGCTATTAATGAGATGATTACAATGCAGAATAACTATCAAGTACAGCTATGGTATTGTGGGAGACAGACTTGAGCCTAGGGTGATATTGCAACTGTCAGGGTCACGCTGTTTCCAGGAATCCAGGCTCTGTAACCTGAAACCCATTATGCTAATGAGGCATCCTACCTGCTATTCTGTGATAGGACATTAAGTCTGATATGCTAATAGGATGCTAAGTCTGTTATGCTAATATGGTGTCCTACTTGCTGTACTGTGATTGGACCACTACCCCTGTATAAGCTTGTGCCTTCCTGTAATAAAGCAGACCTGTGTCACTGAACCTGGTCTCCTGTGTCTGAATGTGGCTCTGCTGACACAGTCTCCTCACCAGCCCTGGGGTCCGGGACTGGGCAGAAGCAGTGATGACAGGAGGCAGCACAGGGCAAGCAGAAGAGCTGCCTCAGCACCAGGTGAGTAGAAAAGTGGCCTCAGCCCAGGGCGAGCAGAGGAACAGCCTCAGCGCCCATGAGAACAAAGGAGCAGTACCTATGAGAACGGAGGAGTTGCCGCTGTTGGCGGTGACTGCATGGTATGCTGCTTTTTCTTACAAGAAATTGATCATAGTCAAGAAAGTTATTGTATGATGGGGGGCAGTGGGAGGAGGTGGGGAGAGGGGAGTTGATCTCAATGCCATCAAACTCCATTGTACAAAAATCAGAGAAATCAATAAAAAGAGGAAATCTTAAAAAGAACACATTTAAGAAAAACTGAAAAAAGAGAAAGTTATTATGGTAGTTAATCTTGGTTGTTGACTTTATTGGAATCAACTAAAACACAAACTGTTGGGCATATCTGTGAGGAATTCTCTCTTATTTTTAATTTTTAAACTTCTAAAGTTTAATTTTTGAGAATTCATATATGAGTATTGTTTTTGCATTATTTTCATCTCTCCTAGTTTCATACCAACTCCTTCTATGTCCTCCCAGTCCCTTTAAATTTCTTGTCCTTGTCTTTATTACCTATATACATTTAGAAATACACATATATGTATATATAAATACAAAATGCACTGAGTTCATCTAGTGGTGCTTGTGTGTGTAGGTTCCTGTGTTTAGGGCTGTCCATTTGGGATTAGGTAACCTCTCAGGGAGCTCATCCCTGAAGAAAACTGATTCTCCTTCCCTCAGCATCTACTGATTGCCTGTAGCTCTTCATCTTGAGTTGGGATCCCATGACATTCTGCCCATCCAGCTTAGCATGTCAACTGGTTTTGCCATCTTGCAGATCTCCTTAGACCACTATGCTGTGGATACTTCATTGGTGAGATTATTTGAAGTGGGAAAGCAGCACATTCTAGCTGCAACCCGCTAAAAAGAGGCAGAAAGGAAGCACTGCTTGCCTCCTTCCTTCACTCTCACTGGCAGTTGCTGCTACATTCCTTTGCTCATCAGAACTCAGCTTCTCTGGACTCCCAACATGAAATGAAGACCAGCAACTCTCCAGGAACCCTCCGGGCCTCCAGCACCAGATTGGGACTAATGAGGCACCTAGGCTCCTGCAATAAGCAACTACCAGGCTCTCAGCCTCTCCAGTGTGAGACAGACACTGGGACTCCTCCCACCATATCATGTAAGACAACCTAACAAATCTTTTAATACATATTCATTCTCTCTATTTTGTTACTCTAGAGAACCCCAAATAATAGAATTATCTGTATTCTTTCCACTCAATTTCACTTTAATTTTGTTACTTTAAAAACTTTATCTGTTGTACATTTATAGTAAAAGTTAAGTGCTGTTTGGGTACAAATGTATGAATCTAGTCACATCCTTGGATACACTGAATCTACACACTTAAAGAGATTATCATTTCATTTTCCACTAAACCATGATCACATTTTCTCCACAATTTTATTATTGTCAGTCTGATTTCCTGATGTGTCACATTGACATTATCATTATCATATCTGCCTAATATTTTGTTTTTTAGGGTTGCCATTTCATTTTTCTCTTTTCCTTTCTTCTTACTTTGTATTATGGTGATCACTTTTAGACCCCATCTCTGAGCCTGAATTTTTGATAGACTTCTCTCTTTTTTTCATATTACACATAGATGTTTACTTTTACTGTGTCATTATTAACTACTTATTAACTTGCCTTATGGAAACAGTGAGGTAAATTAAGATATTTACTGTGTGATTCGGTCAATTTTTTTCTTGACTTAAATTATTTCTCAGAGGATTGAAGAAATTTGTGAATATATTCCACATTGTAAAATGAGACTTCCTCAAGGTTTGGTTTCCTTAGGACATTTTAATGAAGCAGAAAATAATTTTAATTAAGATTTCTTTTTGCTTCAAGGAGGGAAAGGATATAAGATTACAAATAAAAAGAGCTTTATACATTCTTTTCTCTAGCTTTAAATTAAAAAAATAATTATTTGATTTTATTTTACATGTATGAATGTGTTGCTTGCATGCATGTAAGTGTACCATGTTTGTGCAAACCTGCAGAGGCCAGAAGAAGGTGTTGAATCTTCTAGAACTGGCATTATGGATGGTTGTTAGCTGCCATGTGAGTGCTGGGAACCAAACCTCAGTCCACTGCAAGAATAACCAGTGTTTTTAACCACTGAGCCATTTCTCCAGCCCTTTTCCATCTCCAATACTAGAGATTTAAACATATTTTTCTAAGAAAATGAATTAAAACCAAACAAAATAAAAAAGAACAAATGTATCAACACAACTATCAATGACTACTAACATTTCACTCCTACTTACAAAAGGCAGTAGATTAAAATGTGGATTTGTTGAAATTTCCCAAGTCAAGTGCAGATCCTAGTTATTTTTACTCTAAGAATCTTTTGTCCCTGCATTTATAGTATATAACTTTCTCTGAGCAATAAATAATTGGCCATGTGCTCATGACCTAAACGATGTATGTGAACATGTGGAGGGGCTTGATATTTCTTTTCACTCACCCAGTGAACAATGATGCTGACTTCCGGTGTTTTAAGAATTTGGAGTCATGTTGTATCAGTTAGACATGAGGCTGTTCTGACCTGATGCTGACGTGGGTGCTGTTATTGTGACACAGATAATGAACACCAAGGGAAAATGCAGTGCCCTGTGTTCTTCACACACTGGGCTTCCTCGGTAATGAGGACTTCTTTGTTGTTTACTTAGAGTTCTCAAATACAGTCCTGAACCCATGAGTATGGCCATGTCCTTATGGATCTTAACATTTTTAGGGATAAGCCAAGGAATATTGATTCAAAATATGTGTCAGAAAAATCACAACAAAAACCTACTATAAGCTACTGTAAATTATTGTCAGATTGTGTGAGTCAGCTCTAAGATATTTAATTATGTAATTTCATATTTCAATGAGCTTTTCTGTGTAAAGCATGTTGGAGTTATTAGTATAGTTCTATGAGTTTTAATAAGTAATAAGACAAATTTGCTTTAACAAAATGACTTTTACATTTCTTTTTTTAGCTCTTAACAACCAACAATATTTAATGCAAAAAACAGTACTCAACAAAACTTATTCATTATTTTGAAATGTATTTTTGAACTCAAGTATTTACATTTTAATGTGAACACTACTAAATGATAACTGATGAAGAAAATAAAGTTAGGTTAAATAACTGTCATTAGGGGTTGAGTTACGTCCCTTTTAAAATCAAGTATTAGAGTTTTAACTTCAGGTACTTCTGTGAAAATATAGTAATTACAAACACAATTAGTAAAGATGAAGCCAATAATTAATCTAATATGACTGGTGTCCTTGTACAAAGTAAGAAGTTGGACACAGACCACACAGAAAGGGAGAGATCTAGGTGATGCACCTGTAAATGAGGGAAGGTGAAAGCTTGCCAGCAAACCCGAAGTCAAATGAGACACTAAGTAGGTTCTTCCCTACTGTCATCAGAAGGAAATAACCCCATACACCAAGATTTTGGACTTACAGCTTCCAGAACTGTCAAAGCTAAAAGACGTTTTGCAGTTCATCTTTAAAAAAAATTATTTATTATTTTTATTTTATGTGTATGCGTGTATTGCCTTCATGTAGGTAAGTGCACCCGTGTCGTGCAATGCCTGCAGAAGACAAAAGACGTTGTTCAATTCCCTGGAATTGGAATTCCGGAGAACTGTTAGCTGCCACGTGGGTGCTGGGATTTGAACCCAAGTCTTCTACAAGAACAGTCAGTGTTCTTGACCACTGAGCCATTTCTCCAGTCCCAATATAGTTCATCTTTTTAACGTTACTTTGTTTTGAAAAATAGCAATTACTGCATTGATTTTATATTTCAAGTATCCTAAAATAGGAACAAAATGTATGGTTGTTGCATATGGTGCTTGGGAAAATTGAATGTTATTTTTCTTTCTCCCAAAATATGAAAGCAAATATGGTCACATAGTGAAACTTGATTCGTTTACATTCAGTCTTTTCATTTAAATAATCAGAAAGAAAAAAGGCTCTGTCAAACCCAACCAACTTATTTTGGGACAATTAGCAGAATAAATGGGTTCTGTAAAATTGAACCTGAATCTACCCTCATTTGGATAATAGCACAGAACTGCATCTTGAATGGCTAAGGTCTACAGATAAGATGGTGTTGGGCAGGTGTGTCCTCCAAGGGAATTAGAACTGATCCCCAAGAGATTCAGAGGGGGAGGGTCTAGGGATGGATGTTGAGGACACTAGGAAAAGTTGATGACTCAGGCAAGTGCTGAGCACTTTGGGAAGCACTGAGCAGGCAGGGAAGGGGAAAAAGGGGCACCATGGGGACCGCAGGCAGGTCTCAAGCTTAGCCAAGATGTGGGAGAGAAAGAGCCCACCGGCATGTATGCCTTTGTAAGTGACTCTCTCCTGAATAGCATAAGCTTTGTTGGCAAGCCCAAATAAATATTCTTATTCCCCAAACTGTAACTTAAGAAGGTTTTGCCACTGGAGACTAACACACTTTCCCTGAACACCAAAAGAGTTGCATCTTCCCTTCAGCTTGCTGTTTAGTCAGCTCAGGTCCAGATAACACTGACATGTTGTACAAAATCCCTCTGTGTGATGAAATGTACCATGAGAGTGTACAAGAGTGAACTGAGCAGAGAGTAAAGAAAATTCTCTTCTCATGTCCAGTGCTCTGGTTCATACTCATCAGTCACAATGATAACACAATCAGCATCATAATTGAAACTTCTTCTTAATGTTTCCTTTCAACCTTTAACAACATATGTAATCGAATTACCACCATTCATATATGCATAAGATTGAATGCCTTCAGCAAGAATATAAGAGTAACAATTGAAGTTTTAATGAACTGCAATGAGACCCTGGTGTTCAAGCTGGTAGGCATACAGTAGGCATCAGCTCAGATCCCCAAACACACTCTGGTACCCGAAGCTGATGTCTGAGCGGTATTACAGGTACAACTGAATGAAAACCATCATTTTGAATGTTAAAGTTTGAATATTATATGTCCCCACAGAAGTCTCATACACTGAAGGCTTGGGTCCTAGTGCAGCAGTGTGCAGAGTGAGGCTTTATAAAGGGTTAGGTCATGAGGGCTCTGACTTCATCAATGATTTAGTCCCTTGATAGATTCCTTAGTTTTCCTGGAAGGTAGTGGGAAGTAGGAGCTTGCTGTTGGAAGTGGGACCTTGTTGGAGGAAGCAGGCATGCTTTGGACCCTCTGTGCTAGGCCTCTTACTGTTTATCTACTTTCTGGCTGCTGTGGGGCTAGTTCATCCTTCAGCTCTGAGTTCTGCCTTATCACGGCCTAGAAAAAAATGAAGCCAGATGACAGTAAGCTCAGAAATCAAGAACAAAAATTCCTTTTAAATTGTTTCTTTCTGGTGTTTTGTAATGGTGAAGAACTGGTGAAAAAATTCTGGTATATCATGAATTTAACAATTAAGTTATGACTCCAAGAAGAAAACAGTGGTACCGAATGATCTCACTTAGCCTTGTGTTGCCTGAGTTCTCTTAGGGTCCTGTGCTCTTGACATGGGTATCCAAACCACGTAACATATCTTTATCTGAATTTTGCATAGTTTATACCTCTGGGCGGGGGTGAGGGTGGGGTTGGGGGT
>NW_008353878.1:34215-46434 GCF_000622305.1 Nannospalax galili | reverse complement strand
GGGGACTTGACTTATAAAGAAATGAATACCCGACACCCAGAGCCCAGCTCTGTGCTGCTAGGCCTGGTTCCAGATCACTTTGGCCCACTGTCTGCCTCTACTCATGGCCCTGCATGCCCACTCACCCCACAGAGATCTGTGAGGGGTACACAAGGTACTCGCAAGGTCCCCTGGAACCCCATGGGGTCCAGGGCAGGCTGGCTCGCCTGCTCCCTGTTCCCTACTTCCCAGAATGTCACCAAATCTTTTCATTCCAATCTCTCCCCACACTAGACTCCACCCTTCTTCCCAGGGTGCCCTGCATTAGCCCATGGCTCTTCAGAAGTCTGGGAGGAATAAATCATTTTCCGGCTACATCTTGACACAAATAAGCAGCGGGTTGTGGAAAATCTGCTTTCAGAGAGCAAAGTCACGTTCAATCTTGGAACACCAGTACATCTCCATGAATCCTAGCAGGTTAAAGCAACTGCAATTGAGTTTTTGTTTGTTTGAAGTCTCAATTTTTGCTCCTAAAGACAGTTTCCCAATTATTTTCTCCAAGAATCTATCTTTTAAGTCTCAGAGGGTGACACTCTTTGGATTCCCAAATAGGGAAGGCCAGGCACAAGTTTCAAGATGTATCAATCAATAGACCCCTCACATGTCCTAGGAGACTGTTTTCCTCTTCTCTTTTGCTCATTTCCTAATTCTATTTATATTAGTGACTCCAAAGTTTACTGGCAGATCTTTTCATGAGCTACATAACTCAAACTATTATCAAACCTCTTATTTACTAGATAATCTAGTATCTACCACAAACTTTCAAACTCCATACATGCACCCAAGCCACAACATCCCTTTCTTCAAGGACCTCTGCCCATCTTAGTTTTGACCATATGTGTTGAAAAGTGAACTTGTACTGCTTTTTAACAGCTCTGCTGTTTCAGCACAAAACTGGCAGAGGATGGAATAATGTCTCCTTCTTTTGTCATGAGTAGACAGATATGAAGAAAGCTCTAAAGGACTGCGATTTATTAGACCTAATAATGGGAGTAGATGGGTTTTGTATTTCTTCTGATCCAAGGCCCAAGCTTTGTTGGAGCTCTGAAATGTCTAAAAAAATCAGCTGCTGTTGACTGCACATAGATAACCATTAAAATGGTTGGCTTCTTTTCTCCCCAGACTCTCAATTATCCAAGAGCTGCCTTTTGTGTGTATAATCATTCCTAAGGAGACAGGTCTTTAAAGTACGTCTTTTCTAATAACTCCTTGTGAATCAGACTATGGAGAATAGAGTCTGACATCAAGATATGATCTTACAAGATAAGAGCGCAGAGAACAGGCATGGAAAATCAAAGTGGAATCATCAAGATAATAAAAAATACAAACGGTGACTGAAGGAAATGGACTCCCTATCTGACAAGAGTGAACATGCCTTTCTCCTTAGAATTTTTCTTTAAGAGGGGGAACCTATTTGTTCCTTAATAACACACAGGAATAAAATAGATAGGTAGGGGAAGGAAACATCTTCAAACCAAAAGGAGAATGAATTCCCGATAGGAGGTTATTCTTGTTTTTTTTCTTTTTTTTTTAGGTTTAAATTTAAATATCAGAGTATTACATGCATTTGCTTATTTAAAAAATAATTTCACTTAACTAATTAGTTTTACTTATTGGTGTGTGTAGTAGTTTGGATGAGAATGTCCCCTCATAGACTCCAAGTATTTAAATATTTGACTGTAGTTGGTGGTACTTTTTGCCAAAGTTTAGGAGGTGTGGCCTTGACGGAGGCAGCACATTATTGAGGGTGTCACTGGGGAGAGGCTTTGAAAGGTCATAGTTTTGTCTCATTTTCAATTTGTCTCTCGCTGCTACCTGTGCCTGCTTGAAGATGTGAACTCTCAGCTTTCTGCTCGGGCTGCCTCCTGCCATGCCTCCCCACCACAAGGAGCTCTCTAATCCCTCTGGAACCATAAGCCCAATGTGCAATTAACTCTTCCTTTTGTAAGTTGCCTTGGTCATGGTGTTTTATCACAGAAACAGAAAATTAACACTGTGTGTGTGTGTGTGTGTGTGTGTGTGTGTGTATACGCATGCCTGCATTTGTACACAGGCATGCAATTGTCACCTAGCATGTGTAGAGGTCAGAGGACAAATTTCTTGGGAGTTGGTTCTTACCATCCACCTTGTTGGAGACTAATCTCTCATTACTGTTTCTGTGAGTCATTGTACTCCAGGTAGATGGGCTTCAAGGTTCTAGGCAAGTTCCTGTCACCTCTGCTCATCTTATTTTAGGAATTCTGAAATTTCAGATGTGTCACTGAATCAAAAATTTTAAGCTTGAACTTACTCTGTAGCTCAGGCTGGCCTTGAACTTGAGGCAGTTCTCCTTCCTCCGCATCTCAGAGTTCTGAGATTACAAAATAATATCTCGAGTCAATATTTAGTTTTATTTTATATGCTCAATTCTGTTTTAAGTTAGGTGATTTTTATGTTTATGAAATATGGTGAGGTGGTGGCAAATAAACTTTTTGTTAAAATTGATTGTACATGTCTATATTTATCTAAGAATATGGTGACTCGTAACAGCTGAAGTGAACTGAATTTTAAGAGACACTAACTTTTTTTTTAATTGTTTTAAATGTTATCTGAATCATAAGCAAACAAATTCAAAATCAGATGTATCAAGCCTTGGAACCAAGTTAGATAAGAGATATTATGTAAAGTGTTTCAGGAGGGTTCCTTTAAATAACCTTTCACATATGGGTCAGGATGCAATTCCTAAAAAGTGCTTGGACAGAGAAAGTGAAAAGAAATCCAAAGGCAGAAGTAGAGCTCGTCTACATCTCCATCCCTCTGCAAGGGAAAGCTAGCAAACAAACATAAACCAAGCTAATCCAACCTCTTCTTGGTTTACCCAGTAATGTGACAATTTGTAAACATATAATCTCTCCTATACTAATTTACAATCATCTGAGGAGGTGTGGCTTCCAACTGGGCAATCTTTGAAAGTTCTAGTTTATAATTGTGACTTTAAAATAGGAGGTGCCAGGGTCTGGAGAGATGGCTCAGTGGTTAAGAACACTAGTTGTTCTTGCAGAAGACCTGAGTTTGAATCCCAGCACCTACATGGCACCTAACAGCTGTCCCTAACTCCAGTTCCAGGGAATCTGGTGGGCATTGCATGACATGGGTGCACTTATCTACATGCAGGCAATACAGGCATACACATAATATAAAAAAATAAATAAAATAAAATAAAATAGGAGGTTCCACTTAGGTTTGCTACAAATGACCTATTTTACGAAACTCCATATTTTTCTGTGTTCGCTTAGCTTTGGGATGCATTTTCCACATTTTGATGGCTTAGAACCTTGATGTTTTGTTAAATTTCTTTCATTCAAAGTTTTCATTGTGTACCACTCAGGAGTATCAGGTTGGTTGTTTTTTCTAGTGTAACTTACATGCTGTGTATAGAGCACAGGGTAGTGTTCATATGGAAAAGACCGAGTTACTTACATGATTTGTAGGAATTAGTTCATACAGCAGGCTATATTTAAAAAATGAACAAGTGCCAGTGAAATTTTCATGGTCTTGCACTTGAGAGTTAAATATTGATTAAGATTTCCCACACTAGAAAATGCTTTCAACACATTATCTTTTTAGCTTGTCAAAGGAAGAACTGAACTTTAGTGAAGAAATCAATGAATTGAGTTGTTACCCTGTGAACAGGGATCTAGGGAAGTGTGCATACAAAAGAAAGATGTGAGATTATTTTGTCTATTAATTATAATCTGAGGAAACAAACCTTAAGGAAATTAGTCATAAAATAATATGTTACAGGTCAGCAAGATGGCAGAATAGGGGTCACCATATTCTCCTTCTCCCACGGAAACAAATATTCAACAATACAAGCATCAGAATCTAGATAAGGATTTCCCACATGCCAAGGAATCATAAAGCCAGCTACAGTGAATCTGGAAAGAACATTCATGGCATCTCACACTATAGTCATTTCCCCAACACACAGAGCTATATCACCAGAAGAAAGGTCTTAGTTCCCATTTTCTCCTTGGAGAGGAGATGAGAATACTGAAATTGACTTGTATAGTGTTTGAATAAAATACTGGCCGCAAAGGGCTCCAACCTTAGGGATCACTGACAACAGATGGGACAATCTGGATTAGCACGCACATTCACCATGGTCCCGTCACTCTAGTTTATGGCATGGGTGAGAAAAACCCAATTCATCTTCTCCCTGAGCAGTGCATGTGGGGAGAAAGGGGTTGCTGCCCATGGGACTAGTTTCTGTTTCATTTGTTTCAGGGTCTGGAGAAAGCACAGTAGAAAATATTTTGAATTTCTGGGAGCTGCTAATAGGAAAAGAGAGCTGAACAACATTCTCCTGTTTCAAAAGATGTAGTATACAGCAGTGTGTAGTTTAGAGTCTCTTCATGGGGAATGGGGACAAGAGAAGAGGTGCACACCCACCTAATCCTCTGCTCTGTAGGGTGGTGCCTGAGCTGCTGTTTTTCACTTGTGCAATCTGAAATGTTGTTGGAACATGCCATGCCCAAGAATCTAAAAGCTGCTGAGAATGATTTTGCCAGTTTTTTCATCTCTATGGATTAAATACCCAAGAAACGTAAGGAAGAACTCATTCTGTCTTGTGGCTTTAGAGGCTACACTCTGTGGTGAGCTGCCTTCATTTGGGGGCTGGGAGGACAAGGAAGGGCAAAAGTATTACATCACAGCAACCAGGAATCAGAGACAGACAGGAAGGTGGCTGGATACCATCTAACCCCAAGCATCTCCCTCTCCCAGTGATCTGCCCCCTCTAGCTAGGTCCCATTTCCTAAAGTTTCCTCTACCATCAACTGGGGACCAAGCTTTTTGAGATTTTCATATCCTAACCATAACAAGGCGATCATTATCAGACTTGATCTATGAACACTGAAAAGAGACTGTCAAGCTAAAATAAATTTGAAAAAACATTTCACTCAACAGTGTGAAAATGTGAAAGCCTGAAGGTCCCAGTAAAGATAGGGACATGGTACATGTGTATGGGTACACGCCATACGAGTGAGCCAAGGACAGGCTAGAGCCATCTTTTGATAGTTTGTATCAAAACCCATGACTCCTAAATTTAAATTGTTTCAGTTCTCAATATTCTCAGTGTTTCTGCTCTCATTCCGTATTCTATATTACACAATACTGAAAGGCATAATTCACAATGGGAAGTCCCTTGTGTCCTTCCCAAGATACAGTCCCATGGAGACTTAAAAAGAAGAGGGTATGTGTCACAGAGGTTGTTATTAATGCTCCTTGACCTAGAAAGGGTTATGTCATAATAAGCCCATTACAAGTTTGAAATATTATTAAGTCAAACTATATATAATACATTTAACCTAGGGGATCTCACAGCTTAGCAACACAGTACACTAAAGAGTATTGGCTGTATACCTTTATGACCATGTGGCTAACTAGAAGGTACAGACAGAGGTGTGCTTTCTACTGAACATTTAAGCTTTGAGTCACTGTAAAGTTGAAAAATTGTGAGTAGGACCATCTCTGCCAGGGTCTGTTTGTATATCCCATAATCCTTAGACTGCGATCTGATCTGAAACAATCCCTTTGTACACAAACTCCATAAGCATGACTGAACTGAGTTTTAGGGCTATTGCAAGTGAGAAACACTGATTCATCTACTTCGGGGACCTTGAGCTGCACTGAACATAAAGAACAGAGGGTTCTAGAAGCATATGGTAGTTCCCACAGTTGTAGCAGTGAGTGGTCATTGAGGCTTTACAGAGCCTGCAGGCATTCTTTGTCTACCACACTAAAATTATCCAAACTATTTCCATTTTAGTCATAAGTTCTACTCTCATGTGTGCACTTGAATTCCTTGGACCACTGGATCAGTATTTTTTTCAGTCAGCTTCAAGGGTAAAGTGACTGATGTCAAGGAGACTATATAGGTCTTGTCTATGGCCATACCACCCTGAACACGCCCGATCTCATCTGGTTTCGGATGCTAAGCAGGGTCGGGCCTGGTTAGTAACTGGATGGAGAGACTATAGACCATATTTTTTATTGTCCATAACAAAAAATATATTGGGTACTCGAATTCTATGTGTGAAGTATGCCTTTTAGTAATGTCTTAGTAGCCTAATGCATTTATTTATAGAAAGTTATGGCACTTCCAATGTAAAATGAATGAGAATAAGAGGTTAATAAAGATGTAATCAGACCCAAAGCTTTACACTGGATTTGCCACAAAATGATGAGTGTTTTGAGAGTTTTTTTATTTCTTTTGCCGTTTGAATATTTTATGTCTCAAATGTGAATATTTGGACTCAACATGACTTTTTAAAACAAGTTTTTGTTTTTCGTTTCGTGCCTTACCAATCCACTTGAATGGCTTAAAGACTCCAGGATCAGTGACTAAAGAGTAGCTAAGTATGTGGTAAGGGAGCAGGAAAGCATCAACAGGAATAAAGCCTGGGATCAAGGTCTTCCCTCACCATGGAAACATTTTGGAAAAGTCTGATACTCAGATTTCTCAGTCATGGAGCAGGGATAATCATTGTCATTTTGTGGGGTTCTTATAAACATCAAATGGGACAATGCATATGGTCCTACTTTGGAGGATGTAATGTGCATATGAAAATGTTAAATGTTTTATGTGCCTGTTTTGGAAGTCTATATATGTGCAACAAGAAGCTATATAGAACGAATGGAAATAAAGAGGACTTTCTAATTCATTAGGGTAGCACATAATGCCAGCTTCAGTGTGAATCAAAATTAGCACTTTGGAGTTCTAATTATACAAATTAACTCTCTGTCATTGTCAAAAGTACCAGAAATTCTTTATCTTAAATATTTTGCAATAAAGTCATATTAAGGAGCATGTAACCAACCACATCATTAAAATGAAAAGAATTCAGCAAATCGCTTGGTCTTTGGAGCCTGTCTTCTTTTAACTTGGCTTCCCCCAGTGTTTCTAACAAAAGTTCTCTGGCTGATATGCATCTGCAAAACTGAAAATGGACCAACATATCCTGTGAAAACATAAGTTTCATAAGTTGTATCTTAGTATTTCTTATTCTTTGGCTGTCTGTTAAAAGAATCATGTACAAAGAGCTGGAATGGTGTTGCACACCTTTAATTCCAGCACTCAGAGGTGGATCTATGTGAGATCAAGGCCAGCCTGCTCTACTTAGAGAGTTCCGAGACAGCCAGGGCTACATAGTGAGACCCTGTCTCAAAAATTAATTAATTAATTAAGGTAATTTAAAAAATCTTACACGGTACATTGTTAAAACAGAAAAGCATTTTACTGTTAAATTTAGTAAAAAATTTTCTCGACAGGCAAAATTACATACATATTTAATTATATATAATGTATATGATTAATATTGGTTTAAACACTTATTTAAACTCCTGAGGGTGCAATTGTTGTTTGGAACTGAACATTTGCATAGAGATATGGGGTGTCTCGGTGTCTTCCTTATGTATTGGAGGGTTTCTAGCTATAGCTATTTCAATCATAAAGAGAACCCTAAGACTTCCAGTCAGCATTGTGGAGCTAGAAGTCAAAGAGAAGAGGCCATTATTGTATGTGCTATTGGTAAGAACGGAGTAACTTCACACATGGATAGCAAGTACTTCTTCAATGAGAGCAGTACTTTATGGATCACAATAATCTTGAAATATGGCACCAACCAAGTGTGAACATTTTCAGTTAGATAAAAGATCTATTTCTTTTGTAACATAGCATTTCATTTTCTTTCTGTCCTCCCGACTTTCAATCAGAATTTGAAATGTTTTCAGAAAGTTGAAACCCCTCACAAAACAAAAAAAGGGCTTTATGTGTATAAATAGGTATTGATAAATATTAAGTGCTAACTGTGTTGACATATGGTCTTACTTATGTATTGGAGACTGTTGAAGAAGTAACATCGATGTTAAATGATGCTCAACTCCCTAGGCAGGAATTTCCCATTTCTGGAATAAGAAATGAAAGGCTATATACCCACAAGCAGTGAGATTACACTGTGATACAGCTATCAGAACTCACAAAGCATGCTGCTAATGTATCAGCTAGTACTGTGTTTCAGAGATAAAGTATAAGGTCAAGAGAATTTGTACAATGGCAGAAATCATTCTTACACAATTGAAAAATTTAACAGGCATTTCTAGAAATGATGCAATGAGAGGAATAAATGCATATACTAAGGTGCATGGTGTACTTTTTAAACTCTGTATTTAGAATTTTAAAAGTCAATTCCAGGGATATTACCTGGATGCTTGCCTTTGTAGCAATAGCACTCGTATTGTAATGAAGCTTCTTCCAAAGAGCTTCCAAGTTGATTCGCTGATATTAAGGTATTTTTGTTTTGTTTATTTGTGGTGTCTAAGTTTTGTACAATGAACATATTTAATCTGTAATTTTAATTTTGACCAACTTTCCCAGTTTTTCTGGGCTTGAAGGATTTCGTAGGGTGTAGGATTTTCAGTGCTAAGAGTAGGATGATTCTGGAAAGGAGGACCACTTCAGTCATTACATTTTTAAAACAAAAAGACTATTTTATCATTATTAGTTAAATAATGTATTCATATTTTTTTTTCTTAAAATCACATTGTAGACTTAGTAGAGTAGAAAACAATGAATCTAAAAGTTTACCATTCCATCCCTTCTCTAAATCACACAGATACCAGGGGTTTTGGAAGAAGTGACTTTGGAGATTTCAAAAATCTCACTAACACATCATATATTTCCTTATTTCATTCAGGGATGGTAGAAACCTGTGGGTTCACATAAGGAAATTCCTCTTTTTATTCTTCTCTTTCTTCCCTATTTTTCAACAAATGACAGATCTATTATCTTCTTAATTCATCTACTATCTTGGTAATGTATATATGAACTATACTAGAATATTTTCCACAGGGAGAATGTCATCACATTGATTTTTATAATGTTTTGTATTTCCTGGTAGATGAAATTGTGTTGTAGGAAGCAAAAAACACTAACGCTCTAGAAACAAATTAGACATCATGCCACATAAGTTGCCTGAGGAAATAGATCTAAGTGTGTCCTTTATGTCTTTCAAGTATCACTGAGGTCAACTGAGTCTAGTGATTTACAGACCCAAGGATCATATTTTGTGATAATCCATTGACTATCTGAGTGATCTTAGGCAAACCACTTAACCTTTCTTCCCTGAAGTGTGATTATTCACTAAAGCAATATAATCATTCCTAGCTCATAAATGGTTAGTGAGAATCACATTATTTAATGTACATAAATCATTCAGTGCTAATATTAAAATCCAAGTTAGAGCAATTATTTGCTGACTAGACAGGGATCTCTAAAGAGATTTTTATGAAAATAAATTACACAGATTGAAGTGCTCATCTACTTCTACTAACATTGCTTATAATGGAATTCCAAATTCCATTATTTGACTCCAAATACTGAAAGTCTGATTTGGAAAGGACAGTTTATTTGTAAATACTTTATTCAAAATGAAAGTTCAGGGTATCCAAAACCAGGAAAATGGGTGTAAAAAAATCAAGAATAGATTGTCAAGCACTTCCTACAACTTAATTACACCCAGCTGTTAAGCAAGAGTTGTAAAATAACAGTAATATTAGAATGCTATTTGTATTAAATAGAGTTATAAAGGCAATTTGGATTACATGATATCAGCTTTATGAAAATATGCTTAGAGCTAACACCATAACTGCTCACTAGCATTATCAATGATTATTTGTATATGCTGAATATGATGACAATTTTTAATTTGTGCCTTTTGCCTATTTATGCTTTTTAAAAAAATTATTTTTATTTTACGTGTATGCATGTATTGCCTGCATATAGGTAAGTGCACCCATGTTGTGCAATGTCTGTGGAGGTCAGAAGAAGCTGTCGGATCCCCTGGGACTGGAGCTACGGAGAGCTGTTAGCTGTCGTGCGGGTGCTGGGATTTGAACCAGGGTCTTCTGCAAGAACAACCAGTGTTCTTAGCCACTCAGCCATCTCTTTAGCCCCTTATTTATGCTTTTTAAAATTTGGACATATGATACTTTACATTTTACCTCTTAAGACAAAAATTTGGGAGATGGAGAGAAGACTCGGTACTTGCTGCTTTGCAGAGGACCCCAGGCTTTGATTCCCAGCACCCACGTTAAGTAACTCACTACTGCCTTTGACTCCAGTTCTAGTTGATTGGACACCCTTTTCTGGCCTCTGCATGCACCTGTACTCATGTGATCCACATACAGATAAACACACAAATATACACAAAAATAAAAATTACAAACTAAAGAGGATAAAAAAAAATCGAGTGCTTTTCTTTTATAGAAAAACAAAGATTGAACACTGATACTTTTTGTGCTGTTCTTTGAATCCCATGCCTTCTTTCAAGTTGCCCTGTATGTTGTCTTGCTAAACATATCTTTAATACTTCTTGCATCTGTGGACAGTGAACTCTTAGTCATGATACCCTTCATCTCACCCCTGAATAATGGAGCCATCATGCTTAGAATTTTAGAGTGCTTTCAGAACTTTAAATACAGTATCTGATTTTCCATCATCTATTACTGATGGGAAGTCATTCTTACCTCAATATAAAAGCTATCCTTTTGTTACTTTACCTTTCTCTCTGGCAGCTTTAGATCCAGTATTTCTGTGACAGTGAGCATAGATGTTGATTAATCACTATACATTCTTTTCAATATTCTAAGTGTACATTTGATCTCAATAATCATATATTCCTTCTGTTTTGGAAATTCATCATCTGAATCACTTCACATGTTGCATTTTGATATCTCTGATCTACAGTTCCTATTAGGCATTTTCGAAGCCTGTAAGTTTTCCTTTAAGTTGCTTCCATTCCTTAAAAACTATCTCAGTTTCTCTCTGTATTCTTCTCAGGTAGTGTTTGTGTCTTTAGCTGTTTCCAGACTAGAGTTTATGCCAGCTATGAACTTTAATTTTCTTCTGTGTGTGTGTGTGTATGTGTGTGTGTGTGTGTGTATTCATGCTTGTGAATGTGGGCACAAGCATGCCACAGCACAGTGGTGAGGTCAGAGGACAACCTCAGATGTCCATTCATACTTTCCACCGTGTTTGAGACACATCTTCCTCTGCTGCATGTGTCAGGCCATCTGGTCCATGAGCTTTTGGGCATTCTCTCGTCTTAGTCTCCTTTATCTCTCTAGGAGCACTGGGGTTATAGATGCATGCTATTGCTATTGTGTCTGACTTAAAAAAATATTTTATTTATTATTTTTATTTTATGTGTATATGTATATTGTGTGCATGTAGGTAAGTGCACCCATGTCGTGCAATGCCTACGGACACAGAAGAGGCTGTCAGATCCCCTGTAACTGGAGTTACAGACAATTGTTAGCTGCCATGTGGATGTTGGGATTCAAAACTGGGTCTTCTGCAAGAACTACCAGTGTTCTTAACCACTGAGCTATCTCTCCAGCCCCACATCTGACTTTTAAGTGGGTTCTGAGGATTCAAACTCAGGTACTCATTCTTGTGTGGCAAGTGCTTTTCTCCACTGAGCCATTTCCCCATCCCCAAACATTACATTTCTATGAATATCTTTAATTCCAAGATTTTGAATCTCTTCCAAAATTTTTCTGTTTGTAATTATTCCTATCCTAATGGAAACTTATCTTTTCATTTATATTTTCTGTCACTGTAAAATACTTATTTTAGAGTTATCAGATTCAGAACAAAGTTTCTAGAATGGCTCATGTTTCATTTTGTTATTTACTTGATTCCTTCTCAGAATTCTCATTGGTGCTGATCTTCTGCTCAGCAGCTTCATTTTTGAATCGGCGGTGACTTTAGTTTTCTCTCTTCTCCACTCCCACCATCTTCCTCTCTTCTTCTGCATGCCAGCCCTGTCTGCATAATAAGAACCCTGCCCAATCTTCTGACACCAAAACCAACATTTTGGATGATGGCTGCTGGTGCTTCTGTGCCATGGTGATTTTGAAAGCATCTACAACTCCAGTCATAGAACTGGGAGATGACTGCCCTGCATTTCAGGTCCTGATACTTTGAATATATTCTGCTGTTTTCCTGGGCTGGCAGCTGAGACAGCATCTCTATTATCAATCTTTATCATTCATATATCACCTATTTAGCTATCAATTATCATCTGTCTATCATCTTTCTCTGTTACCTCGACCTGACATCTCTCTCTACATATATAT
>NW_008353878.1:30290-34161 GCF_000622305.1 Nannospalax galili | reverse complement strand
TGAGGAGTCTAGCTTCCTTTCCAGACATATATCTTGGCAGGTCTCTTATGTCTGTTGTTTTATCTCATTCTTCCATTTGTATATTCCTTTGTTTATCAACTAAGGAGATGTTTATCTTGTTTTGTACTTCCTTTGTGTTTTGAGCATTCTATTTTTAATTTTATCATACATGTGTGTTTGACACTGGATGTTAAGTGTAATGTTAAGGAGTCATCTTGATATCCACATTTTTTTTAAAACAAAAAAAGGCAACAATAAAAGAATAGACCTAGTCCTTCCTCTGAAGGGCTATCTAAATAGAAGGTCATCTTTAATTTGTGAGAGGCAGAATGAAGAAAAATAAACAAACCCTTTGGAAATAAGTGTCTTTACATTACAGGTTTAGAAGGAGTTATTTGTCTTTTTTCCATCTGAGATTTGTTTTCTGGTAAAAGCAACTACCTCATGTTTTTCAGTGGTATATTTCAAAAGCCATAAGCAAAGTGGTCCCCACATAGAAATAGGAAGTATGGATTATTTCTCCCTTAGCTACTTGTGTTGGTTTATCAAATCTTGAGACACTGACATTAAGCCATAATGAAATTAGACACTTTTAAAGGACTACTGTAGTACTGTACTGAAAGCACAGAAAGCAGTTCATGCATAACTGCAGGATGAAGTCATGATAAAACAGCAAGAAGGCTTGTAGAGAATACTGCAGAGTTGATGCTGCTGCTGAATCCCCTCACAGGTGCGAAATGTAAGTGTTCTGTTCTTTAGGTTTGGCTATTTCCCAGCTATCATATTAGTTTGTTTATTTAGATTTTAGGCTATGTTTTGAGTTTGAATGAAATTTGATGGGAAGTTTCTCTCTGCCTCCCCTCCCATGCCCTCCCTTTCCCAGCCCAGCTGTCACTGTCCTTCCCATCTCTCCCTTCTTCTCCCCTTCCCTTGCCCCTCCTTTGTCTCCCTCCCCTCGCCTCTCTTTTCCTTCTTATTCTCTCTTTCCTTCCTTTCTGGGTTCCCCCCTCTCTCTATTTCCTGGCCTAGACTTTTAAAATAAATGAAGAATCTATGGTGTTAATTTGCACTATAGATAGCAGTTAAGTGAGCTTCCAGAATAATAACTATTGAATTTCTAGCCAATAATAACTAGCCTTAATGTTTACCAAATGCATGTACAGGAGTTGCTCTGGAGGTAATAAATAGCATCTACATTAAGTGCTGCCTCGGAGACTTATTTAATAGAATCTTGAGCTACGCTTAGGATTGTGGCAGGATGAGCCATGTTTAGCTGAGTAGTAATAGTAAGCTCTACATAAGAATAGCTGGGGTAGAGACTTACAGTTCCGAGACCTGCCATCAGCAGATGGCAGTAAAGGCACACAGCAGAGACAGAAGGGCTGAGTGGCATCTGGTCCCTCAAAGACTAACTTAGGATCTAATTGATAGTGTGATTGTTTTAGCTCTGTTTGTAACAAGAAAACACAGGAAAATATATTTCAAAGATTATACATTGGGAATATAGTTGAAACTGTCTAGAGAAGCACAGCTTTCCCTAACAGTGCAATTGTTGTTGCTATATGAGCAAATTGAAGAAACTGTTGTTTAAGAATATGATGATTTCTGTACGTCCCTATCAACCCAGCTGTATTTCCTTAGGTTGTCAGAGCAACTTAGCACAACCTAAATACTAAAAGAATGTAAAACCGTAATCAAGTATAAAAACCAGAGTGCTAGGAACTTTGCCAAACAAAGGAACATGTGATACCAGCCCGATGCATCCCTTTTGTTTAGAGCATTAAAGAGTTGGCCAGCCTGACAGCATAAACAGCTTGTTCTAGAACATTCTATGACCTTTAGTAAGTGATTGTCATGAGTCCTTCCAGCTTCTAGATGAGTCATGATATAGCTACTGGTTTTAGACTTTTTAAAACTAGCCTGAATGAAAAAAAAGCCCAAACATATTTCATAATAAATTACAGAGAAAATCAAGCCATTTTTCCTGTGAAGCACTGCTACATATATGTTTAAAGATCTGTGATGATTCCTGAGCGCTGCCAAAGCCCGAACTTCACTTACACTCTTGATTAATCAGAGCAGTTGTCAAGGGAACATCCCACCAGCCAGCATGAGTAGTGATTTGACTTCTGAATTCATGTGTGCAGCTTGAAGTCTCCTGCCAGAACTCTTAACCATGTAAACAGCACAAACTCCTTTGTGTTCTTTACCTGGTAAACATTCACATAGTAATGACTTCTGCAGCTGGGAAAATATAAGTGTGTGTGCATAAAGACCCATATTTCACCCCCAGCCCCATGAAGCAATCACTTGTCTAAGTATGATTAGCAGTTTTAGTGGTTGTGGAGCAGGCTAGCACTCCTTATGGGAGCTGTTCTTGTCCATTGCTTCCTAAGTCCATATCCACTGACTCTATGTTGGCAGCTCGTAGTTGACCATGGTGGGGTATTTATGGCAGAGAAATCATCCAGATGTGACAATTATCAAAATTATCAGATTTTAGTTTAATAGTTTCTTGAATGTTTCTTAGTAGCTATTAAGCATTCACTTAGAACAAGGGCATTAAGAAAATGTCTGAGCTCATCATCAATGTTGTCATGTTTTGTGATTTCAGTACAAAATCTCCTGTAGCTATAATTGATTCCTATGTGGCTCTATATTGAACCAATCAACTATGTTGGTGAATGTGGGTTCCAAGAAGTTTTCCTTTAAAACCTACACATGTTCAGTTTACAAATAACAAATACAATTTAATTTTAGCTTTCATTTCCAACACTTATTTGCTGTTCAGCAGTTATGAAGCATAACGTACAAAACCTACTTACTAATCCTTCATAATGTAAGAATTAAAAATATTGATTCCCAAGTCTTCTGTCTCTAACATCTGTACCCAGACACATACATGTTTTCAGAGAATAAAACTTTCCAAGTTGACAGATTATCTGGGAAAACTAGATCAGCCATTGAACAGATTACCAAACTTTAAACACAAACCATTTCTAATGATTCAGATATTGGTGATTCACTCCCAGGGTGTTGTAAATGGAGTGAAAACACTTTGCTTTGGGGAAGGTTATATATGCTTTTGTTGGTTTTTAAGGTATGTTCCTCAGGTGTGTCTTCTTGTACAATTGCTTAACATTAAGGGTAAAGACGACCATTCTTTTGCTGTGTATGTAGCTTCCACATGATTGGCACTATGTCAGCACGTGATTTTCCTGGTGTTGCATTTTAATGGAGGTTTATTTGAAAAGCAGAAAATATTTTAATGTTAAAGTGTTTATATTTTACCTTATTTAACCCAGCAAATTCCACAGTAATTCTAACTATTCTGTAAAAAGACTGAAATGTGTTCTGTGATAGCCTCAGATCAATACTTCTTTGATTTCACATTTCTTTGCTAGCTAGATCACCATTTAAGTTGTCCATGTCTCACCTTACTTCATTTTCTGTGATCAGGAACATCTATTTCTCATTCTGAGATGCAATGTTTTCTTTGTGGTATTTAAAGTTTATGCCTCTTCTCCCTCTAACTGTCCTTACACAACTTTGCCAAACATGGCTTCTTCATTTTAAAATTTTCTTATAGGAAAAGAAAATCTGTCAAGTTAAATTCTTAGATCAAAAAAACTTTCAGTCTGGAGATAATTAGGCAAGAAGACTTTTAGAACTTCAACCAATATTAAAATGGATTTGGCCAATATCTGTAATCTAGGCTTATTAATTGAAATAATTATTAATAATCTCTAATTTTAAATCCATTTTCTTAGTGAGGTTTCCATGAGATCATTTCCACTTTAAGGATGGAGAGAATATATTTGAATAAGTGATCATAATGGTGATGAAATGCTTTGCTTCAAAATTTAAAAAA
>NW_008353878.1:22561-30203 GCF_000622305.1 Nannospalax galili | reverse complement strand
TTGCTGTTTGAATAAGTGATCATAATGGTGATGAAATGCTTTGCTTCAAACTCTCACATTTAAAAAAAAAAAACCACATCCCTAGAATTGTTCCTGATAAGACCAAACAATTTTACTCAACGTTTTGGCACTTTTTTCAGAAGATACCCAAAATATTGCAAGTGGAACAAAAGTCCCATCACCTAATGAAGAGAAAAAGCACTAGTATTTGAATGCTTTGTAGCACTGATGCAAACAGCAAACCACAATGAAATTTACAAACTCTAAAATCTGTATTAAGGTATTTATGTAATCTCAGTACATAAATAGTTTATGGTAGCTTTTAGCACGGGGTGACATAACAAGAAGCACAAGAAAAATGTGGAATAAAGTGGAACATAAAGAAATTAATTTTTAGGCAGCATTCTCAAATACCAAGGAAATGGATCTTTGGATTCTAAGATGACAGATCCCAGACTTACTATGTAAGACATCGTGGTAGGTGATGGGGAGTTAAGGATGACTAAAGCAGTTGTCTTGTGAAGCCCATCATAGAGGGCACTTAGTGAAGATGTGGTTATTCTTCTAGGGGTCATATTTCACTAAAACCTGTGTGCACATTGCTGGTATATGTTGTCAGTACCAGAGTCCTAATGAGAGTTGACATTTAGGCAGCATCTTCAAGGTAGCAAGTGATGACTGGTTGACTACTCATGGGATAAAAGATAGGGTCTGGCTGCCGTACTCACCAGAAGAGGAGGAAAGTAGGAACTGCAGGGAGCCTTGCTGCTGCCAGGAAACAGGCACAGATCTTGTCTCTAATCTTTAGGAGTTTTAAATTATTACTTCTACTTTGGTGAACTCCAGTCCCCGGCCTGGTGGTTTTTGCTCTGTGTTCCACCTACTATTCTAAGTGACAGTTGACCACAATAAACATTTATGAAACAGGCTTTAGCTCAGGTACTTTAAAATATTAAAGTCTATCCTATGAGGAAAATTGAAACAGTTTTCCCATTTACAGGTGAGGAAGTTGCAGCATGGGATTAAATGCATGTGCAAGATCATGCCATCCATACGTATGAGAGCTGGGCTTTGTAAGCTATTGGCTCCAGAATTTTCACTTCTATCTGTGGTGCTGGCAAGCTTTCAAAACTTAAAATGAAAGTATTACAAATTTCCCATCAGCCACTTCCAACCAGCTGATCTACTTCTCATCAGCAGAAACTAGCTAATTCTGCTCTGTAACTGAGATAGAAAATCTTGCTTCCCTTTGCTTTCACAGGTGTCTTTGTCTCCACCACTCACCCAGTTCCCTTAGGCGGAGAAATTCCTCCACCCAATTTCCTTAGTCATAGCTTTTCCATCTATTCTTTTTTAATTTTTAAAAATATTTCATTTTTTAAATTTTATGTGTATGCATGTATTGCCCTGCATGTACGTAAGTGCACCAGTATCATGCAATGCCTGCAGAGGACAGAAGAGGCTGTCAGATCCCCTGGGACTGGAATTACAGACAGTTGTTAGCTGCCATGTAGGTGCTGGGATTCAAACCCGGGTCTTCTGCAAGAACAATCAGTGTTCTTAACTGTCCATCTATTTTACTCCGTGAGTACGCCATCTCTTCTTCCCTAATTTGTACTTTCTGTCTGAACTTTCCAAAACTGTGCAACATTTAAAGGTAGGACTAGATTCTAGCTTGAGGGCACCAAGGGAGCTGAAAGCAAAGTTTATTATGACCCCACCCAGAAGCAGCTTTCTGAGATCCTGCTGATAGCACATAGTGGAAGAAGAAGGCTGTGTGATGTTGGTGCTGTACTGGTGACAGGCTGCTGGAAACATACCCAGAACAGAACCACAGGCTCTAAAAGAGCCATGGAGCAAATGTATTTCAGAATATCTGTGCTCTGCAATTATAGGACTCTACATTCTGGAAGCAGAGAATTAGAAGGGGCTGGAGAAGTTCAGAGAATTAGTATAATATGGGCTCTCAGTTGCTTCTGTGGTCTGGTGAGGCCTGGTAGACATCAGGAGAGATGGTTAATCTTCATTAACATCTTAGCAGGATCTAGAATTACAATGGAAATAATGCTTTAGGTATGTGAAAGGAATAAAGTTCATAGGAACCAGTTAAAGTATTAGACAACGTGGCACCTGTGCAGACTTCTGGAATGACTTGGTTATGATGGCTGTTACCGGATGTTCAGTGAACCATGAGTAAGCAAAAAACATGACTGTTATGCAGCTCGTTGTGGAACCAGTTTTGGCAAGAAGTCACTTTTGTAAGGTTCTCTGTAAAATGTCCCTGGGACCAAAGGCACATGCTATCACCTGAAATAAAGTATGTCACATCTGCCAGTGGGTCTATTCATCTTTAATCTCTTGTCTCCTCTGTCCATGGTCCTGAATTCATCCCCTTAGCATGTCTTTGAGGTAGTTTCTAGAATAGGTCAGCAGAGATGTAAAGATGCACCCCAAATAAAGGCAGCATCGTTCCACAGGCAGAATGGATTGAATAAAAAGGAGAAAGTGAGCTGAGCAGCAGCATTCATCTCTCTGTTTCCTGACTGTGAATACGAGGTGATCAGCTGCCTCAGTCTCTGTTGCTAAGCCTTCCTCACCATGATGGAATCTCCCCTAGGAATATCAATCAAAATAAATCCTCCCTTTCTTAAAATGCTTTTATCAGGCATTTTGTCATAACAGTGAGAAAAACAGTGATGATATCAGGCTGTTACGCTGCTCCATGTTTGTTTTCTAACTCTGCTTTTCTCTGGCCTTCTGCCCCTCAGTGAGGCTGTATCCGATCTCATTGGCAGCCTCTGCAGACAGCAGTGTCCAATACAGAATCCAAATGAAAGGAGTGTTTGCTGACTAGAAGTCAGTGATGTGGCTTATCTGGGACCCACCCACACCCATGGGGCAATTCTGCTTTCTTTCACCTGCTACCTGCTATAGCTATAGTAAGGACAGTTCTGTCTGTTCTCCCTGTGTGATAGGCCAGGCTCACAACACAGAAGTTCATCAATGAGGGGAAGGTGATAGTCAAGTACTCCCGGTAACAGACTGAAATCTGATCCCTCTAGTTATTTATGTGACTTTGGGCAAGTCACTTAACCTCTCTGTGCTTCCTGATATGCAAAGGAGCTTTTACATTAAAATCCTCTTCTAAGCCCTTGTAGTCTCTTGCATATAGCCTGGAGTTCATTTATTTTGTATGAGATATAATATAAGAATTCAGGAATCCATTGTTTTCTGAACATGTTGTGTGTATAAACACAACAAGTTTACTGACACTTATTCTGAGAAAATATGTGTAGATTGTATATTCTGTATATTTGAAAACATAAATTAATGCAGTTTTCTTGGGGAAATATATAAAGATACAGATATCAACTATATAGTTAAAAACAAAGTTGGTCATGGGAGCACATTTCAGGAAAACGATACCTTTTTTAGGTATTCGGTGTTTCCATATTTATTTTTGCCTTTTGTTTGTTTGTGTTTTTACAGACAAGTCTCTCATTTTGCAACCCAGGCTGTCTACAACTCACCATGTAGTCCAGGCTGGGCTGGAATCATGGCCCCCTGCCTTAGCCTCTTGAGGGCTGGGATTACAGGTGTGGGCCAACACATCAGGCTTTTCTTGTTTCTTTTCTTCTTTTAAAATATTTTGTTTATTATTTTTATTTTACATGTATGCATGTATTGCCTGCATTTTGGTAAGTGCACCCATGTCATGCAATGCCCACGGAGGACAGAAGAGGCTGTTGGATCCCCTGGGACTGGAGTTACAGACAGTTGTTAGCTGCCATGTGGGTCCTGGGATTCGAACCTGGGTTTTCTGCAAGAACTATCTATGTTCTTAACCACTGGGACATCTCTCCAGCCCCTTTTCTTTGTTTCTTAATCAAAATTCCTTAAATATGTGTAGATATGTATAATGTATTTTTATTCATACGTTTTTTGCAAGAATCAACCATTTCTTTAAAAACTATGTGTTTCAGATTTGTGAACATCTAGGTGTGATACCTGTATTAAAAGTGGACTTTTTAAGTTTCTACTTTTCATGTGCTGATAGCATATGTTAGAAAAATGGAGTCACCAGGAGATTCTAACAATAATCCTTAGAATGTGTGAACATGAGCTCATTTTTAAAAAGTGTCTGTGCAAATATGATTAAGACTTTTGAATTGAGATCATAGTGACCATTCCCTAAATGTCATCACATGCCCTTACAAGAGAGGGGGAGGGGACCGAGAGACCGAGACTCACATAGGAACAGGAAAGAGTAGAAGACACAGTCCAGGAATACTAGAGAATATTTTAGATAATGAGCTCTTCCTCAAAGCTGCTGAAAGGAATGTGGCCAACTAACATCATACAGTCCTATACATGAGTGCAAGCTTCCAGAAAAATGAGTGGCAAAATTTCTATTGCTTTAAGCTCTTAAACTTGCAGCTTTTTGTCACAGCAGCTGCAACAAACAAATGTAGTGCATATTTTCTTTCTTTCTAAACTGTGAAACTATTAAAAATGAGGCAAATGTGGAATATCAGCAGCGGTCAGTAGTGAAAAAAGAATTCAGACATGAACGAGATCAGAATACTGTGTATAGAGTTGTAAGTGGATACCATATTAAGACATGCAGATAATCTAAGGGATACCACAGGAATCTCAGCTGTGGAGAGGGAACAAAAGCGATCAGAAAGTAGTAAAACAGTTCCCTCTTAAACAGTTTCACCAGGTAGTCTACTTTAATAGGAAGCACTGATACAATCAACAAAACCCCACTACGAACATTGACATTTGCATTTATTATGACTTAGGTAACCTAACAGAAACCTTATAATAGCTTCTGTGAATCTCAAGGGGATTATATTCAGTCTTACATGACAAGGGCTCTGCTTATGACAATAACTGGAAAACAAAGGTAACAATTTCAGTTTCCATTTTTCTACTATATGATATTTTGGAGTCAAAAGCATCTTCCCCTTTGAGTTTTTTTTTCATTGTTTCTTGGAGTTAGGATTGTATTTACAGTCTATGATTATAAGAAGCATTGATATTTAATGGTGCAATCAATGGTTTACAATCAATGTAGCAAACATTTCCATGATGGAATGTTCTAACTTTGCATCATTTTATAATATTAGAGCCCTAATCTTAGAAGAATAATACATGTGTTAAAATGATTTTTTTTTACATATATTGCAAGGAAAGTTTTTGTTGTTAGAATTGTAGAAAGATGGGATAACTCTTTATACCTTCAAAGACTGCCTGGGCATCAGGAGTTACAATAGAGAGGACTCCATGTTCCAGTATGAAAATGTAAGTTGGTGTCTACAACACCAGTTATCCTTTCTGTAGACTTCTGAAGCATCCTCACTTACTCAAAAACATTTTCTGAATTGAGAAACGGTTCCTATTGTGTTTATATGTCATTCAGACCCAGAAATACTTGAATTAATAGTTTATAAACAAACAGACAAGCACTCTAGATGTTTCAGAAAGATTAAAATATAAATGATTAAATGATTAACATGGAATACTTAAGTGGAAGGCTATTAGGATCATGTTACTTTTCTTCCTAGAACTTGGCACAAAGGAGTAGACTTCCTTTTCTTTATTGTTTTCCCCCCCAAAGTTTCAGGATACAATATGTTTTCATTGACTTTTTATCAGTAAAATAAAACAATTGGACAAACTTTACAAGGAGTATTTCTCAGTCAGCTAATAGTCACATAATAGAAGTGCAAATATAGAATGCACAAAACCATACCCAGGACTGAGGAATTCCAGTGTTGAAAGATCTGAGATGCACATTCCATTCTCCTACTCAAAGGAATTCACTTTGTACAGGCTTTGTGAAGAATGACCTCCAGCTTCTGTATGAATTCCATCTGGAAGAGAGTTGATTTCACTACTAGGCCATTAGCTCATTGTTAATAACTCTACTGCCTTTTATGTGAAGATATTCCTTTTTATTTTCTCATAGAACTACCCTTGTTGAACATTTTCCTGATGCCAAGTACTGGGTTCAGCACTCTTTGTAATTATTACCAAGTGTTTGGTTCTAGACTGCAGGTTTTTGCTCCTGGGATATTTGGCAATATCTGGAAACATCAGACATGTGGATATACTATTTGGTTGACAGGAGTTAAAAATGCTGCTAAACATCTTACAATGCACAAAACAGCTCCCAACAACAAAGGATTCAGTCCTTGTCTAGCATGACAAGGCCCTGGATTTGACCCCTAGCACTTCAAACAAAACAAAAATGTCAAAAAAATGTCAATAATGCATATCATGAAAAGGCCTGGTTTAAAAAAAGATTTTAAAAGTTTGAGGAGGGATTTAGCAATCTATGCTAGGGATTTACCTAGTCTGGATTAAGAAGCTAAGTATAGGAATTGAATGCAGAGGGACTGGAGTGAGCCTGGGTCCAAGGGCTAGCAGGGGACAAGGTGGGTTGGAAGTGTTGAGGCTGCAGAGGAATGGAATAAAGATGAGGTGGGTGGCATCTGAATTACTGGAGTCCTAGGTGGGCCAGTCTGTTAGGCAGGTTGGGAACCACTGGAAGATGGGGATGGGGAACACCTAAAGAGGGATTTATCAATCTGTGCTAAGGGGTTTAGCTATCTGTGTGTATGTATGCCATGTGTGTGCTAGTACCCATGGAGGTCAAAAGAGAGTGTTGGATCCCCTAGAGCTAGAGGTGATTGTAAGCTACCCAATGTGAGTGCTGGAAACCAAGTTTGTGTCCACTGGAAGAGCAGCATGCACTCTTAACTGTGGAACCTTCGCTACAGTTCCAGATAACTGTTTTAAAGTGAAAACAGACTCATGTTCACCAGCTAGAGAAGTCATAGGTCTTGTTATGTATAGGAAGAATGATTGAATAATTTTTTCCATAGTGTATGAAGTTTTTACATTATAACTAAATTAGCATCTGCAAGCCTCCATCTTTCCTTTCCCACCTCAATCCATTCATGTCTACTTCCTAGAAGAAATAATATTGCTTATTTCTCATTGACTTATCAACTGTTTCTGCACCAATTTAAAATTATATGGGCACAAACACACTCATACTTACACACTCAAATGTACAGATTACTTGAGATGTTGTTAGTCTATCCATTTTGGAGATAGTTTTCTGTCATGACACAAAGACTTCCACATTATATTTATTAAACCATTCTCTCCATAGATGTTTAGGTTATTTCCATTTTTTTCTGTTGCAAACATTATAAAATTAATAACTATCTATATGATAAAGATCTACAAGCAAAAACAACTAATTTTTATCAGATACTTTTCAAACCACCTCACATTGAAATTGTATTGGCTTCCATCTCCACTGGCAGTAGATTGTGAAGAGTTTGGATAATTTCCTAATTTTAAAACCTTGTTCTCAGCTGGCCATGTCTTTAATCACAACACTTGAGAAGCAGAGGAAGGTGAATCTCTATGAGTTTGAGGCTAGCCTGGTCTACTCAGCATTTCAGCTAGGGCTTCATACTGCTATCTTTAAAAAAAAAGTAAAAAAAAAATCTTGGTTTTCCTCTTTATATCCTTATCCAAAAGTCTTGTGGGATCAAAAGGCAGTACATATAACATATAACATATAAAAGTTTATGCTCTCAATTTCTCTACACTCAGATAT
>NW_008353878.1:13766-22363 GCF_000622305.1 Nannospalax galili | reverse complement strand
TATTACCAATGTCTACTTTTTAATGTTTCCATTACACAAAATGGAAATTTTAACTACTCAGCAGCAATATCCTATTTTGTCCTCCCCTAGCCTTTGATAATCTCTAATCTAATTTCTCTGTCTATGAGTTTGTATCTTCTAGTATTTAATAAAGGAAAAATGATGCAATAATTGCAGCTCTGTGTCTGGATCATTTCACTTCCTGTGAGAATTACAAAGTTAATGTTTCCATTACACAAAATGGAAATTTTAACTACTCAGCAGCAATATCCTATTTTGTCCTCCCCTAGCCTTTGATAATCTCTAATCTAATTTCTCTGTCTATGAGTTTGTATCTTCTAGTATTTAATAAAGGAAAAATGATGCAATAATTGCAGCTCTGTGTCTGGATCATTTCACTTCCTGTGAGAATTACAAAGTTCATTCACAGGCTGGATGTCACCCACTCACTGTACGTGCACACTGCGTCCTGGCAGATTCTTATACTGTCCATAGATTTTTGACTTCTGTGAACAATTCCACTGGGTACGTTGGCATGCCAGTATCTGTTCTAGTCCCTGTTTTCAGTCTTTTGAGTGGAACTGGAGGATCACATAGTAATTCTGTGTTCAACTTTAGGGACAACCATAAATTTGTCTCCTCCTGTGAGCATACTGCTTCCATTTTTACCAGCAGTCTCCAGTATATGCATTTCTCAACAGAGCCACCAATACTTTATATTTTACATTAGGAACATTATTGCTAGAGCAGCAGTTGTGTAGTGATATCTTAAGTGGTTTTAACTTACAGCTGCCTAATTACCAGTGACTTTTAGCTTCTGTTTTTTGTACTTATTGGCCATGAAAAGGAAAATTTTTCTTTCTATAATAATAACAATTATGACAACAGTCTTTCTGCCTTGTAAATTTTCTACACCAAGCAGTTCTCTGATTTTCCGAGGACATCATTAAGTGGATGCCTTATATCTTTACTCAGATCTGTTACTAATTACACAATCCTAGTGAACGTTCCACAAGTTAAGAACCTAATACCGTGACTTCTCACTTCAGAAGTCACTCACAGGAACTCACACTTTTGTCTGACATGGCTGTAATTGTAACTTCATGGCCCCTCCTCAGTTACAGAACTTAGGGAAACAGTTTCTTGTTTTGTTTTAAAGGATCCAGCCAAGGAGCAACCACATGGATGAGATGCAGAGGGAGAAGGTGGGGGAGGTATGGAGTTTCGGGTCCTCTCTGGGTTCACCACTCCAGAAACCCTCTGAACTCTATTGTTTAGGGTTTTCACAGTTTCCATTGTGGAGTCAAGATTGATTAGATCATTGGCCATTGGAGATGAACTCAGTCTCCAGACCCTCTTTCCTCTACAGTCTTAGGTGCTCTTTTATCAGGAACAAGGGACTAAGACCCAGGACAGTGAAACAGCATGCTTCTACAATGTCATAGCTGAGGAAATTACAAGACTTTGCAGTGTTTTGTGTGAGAAACTGGGGTAGCGGACGACCAAATGACAATTTCTTTTTACATCATAGCTATCATAAGCCTTCTTTGGAGAAATATTTATTCAAATAGTTTGTCCATTTAAAAATGTGATTGCTTCTCTCATCGTTGATTGTTTCTCTCATTGTTGATTCTATTCCCATACATAAAGTAATAACAATCCTTACATTTCTATCCCATTTATCCCAATCCTATTTCCTTCAGAGAAGCCAGGATACTTTTGTCCTAATAGATTTAATGCTGTTCAGTGTTTCTTGCTAAATTCTGGAAACACATGGTATTGTACTTTTTCAAGATGATTAACATCAAAATGAAAAGCATCAATGATTTTATTTTACAAAATATATTAAGTAAATGTTCGAGAGATAATTTTATATCTGTATTTGAGACAGAATATTAATAAATTTAAAAGCAAGTAATGAAACTACTGTAAAGATAATCACATTCTGAAATACTACATAAATTTCACTTAAAATTTTTTTAAAATTTATTTTTATTTTGTGTGTATGAGTGCTTTGCCTGCATATATATACATATACCATGGTATGTGCAATGCCTGCAGAGGCCTGAAGAAGGCATCAGATTCCCTGGAACTAGAGTTAAAGACAGTTGTTAGCCATCATGTGCGTGCTGGTAACTGAACCTGGGTCCTGCAAGAGCAGCCAGTGCTCTTAACCGCTGAGCCATCTCTCTAGCCTTCCAGTGTTTTTTTTTTTTTGTTTGTTTGTTTGTTTTTAACAGAACTTGAACCTGAAGCCTTCATGGATTACCAAATTTTCTTATTGATTAATTCACAATAAACCTTTTTTTTAGGTTGATTTGATTATACTTAGACATGGTTAACAAAAAATGAATTTATATTTGATATTAGCCAAAAGGCTGAGAAGCAATGAAAATAAATAAAATAATTAGAAATATTAGAAATCATCAAATTTTCTAGATCTTTAAGTTAGCTATATTGATCATGTTTAAATATATAAATTAAATAATTATAATATAGTTTGACACATGAAGTTAGAATACATGTATTTTGAATTGTCAGCAGACTAAAAGTCACACAAAATTTGCCTTACCAAATATTCAGCTGTGAAGTAGCTAAGAAGAGAGATCAGAAAACAGCAGCATTTCAAACAACCTTTACAGTGAGGTTCAGTTCAGCAGGAACACTGCTTCAACCAACACAAATTCAGTGAAGTCAATGGAAGTAGAGAAGATCTAGAATCCTAATAGTCTGACACTGGCCATGCCTCTAATAATCCGTGGTCTATAATGAGAGTGTGCTCAAGCTAAATGTTAGACCAGATCTTGGGTCCATTAAGAACTAAATTAAATGATGCATGCTTGTAATCCCAGTGCAGAGACAGGAGGATCCCAAGTTTGAGAGCAATCTGGACCTATAAAGTGAGCCTCAGTCTCAAAATATGTAAACAAACAAATAAAAAACAAGAAAAGATAAATTAAAATGAAAAATTAGATATAGAATTAATAAGGGTGATAGAAAGTGATCACTACCAGTACTGCTGTAAACTATCTAAGAAAATAATGATTCACGAAGTGTCAGGAGACAAGTTCTTTTATATACTTGATCTCACAATAATCTTTGGAAGTATTTTTACATACAAGACAGGAAAAGCTGGAGGATACAAAAGACACAAGCTCCCTAAAAGCCCCAAGCATCCCAGCTCTGCATTTTGTATCCAGTATTCCCCGATCTTGACTCCACATGGGAATCACCTGACTGGTGGACTGATTCACAGTGCCTAGTCAATGCTCACTCTCTGGGGATAGCGTAAAGGTCCCACCAGCTATCCAGGTGATTCCAAAGCACACAGAAGATTGTGAATGTCTTTGTGAGGCTGGACTACTTTAAAGTGGTAGAGGTCAAAGGAACCAGGATTATCTAGCCAAGAAATGTGCAACCAGTGTTTTAGGAAGAATAATAGTCTGGGCTATAGATCCACAACAGAGTGCTTGCCTAGAGTGTGCAAAGTTCTGGGTTGAAGCCCCAGCACCATAAAAATAAACAACTAAACATGTTTACACATATATAGTAAATAGTAACAAGTAACACACGACACCCTCTTACCACTAAAAGGCAAAAAGAAGAGTGAAAGGTACAGCAACATAAAGTTGCATATTTCTAACCTTCACATAAGACAGTAAGCATTTGAAAGAAAAATATACCCATTTTCTATTTGGAAATAAAAATGGAATATTCAGAAATAGAGGAAGAGCTGACCAATCTAACACTTTTGGTGTCTTAACTATGGCTCAAAATTTCTGGTGTTCTTTAAAATTTGGTAGGTTTAAAAATCTAGTTGCTAATATTTTAGAATATAAGGCACAGTATTTTATCATATTCCCCCCAAGATGCTACACAAATGAAGCTAAAAATTATGCCACATGGATTCATATTGTACAAACCCAATAGTATTTGTGAAGTGCTATTTATCATCGACTTCAAATTTGAACAAAATTAATTACTGGTTTTGTTCCTTACTGGGAACTCCTATTTTGAACCCTAGTTGCTATGGATAAAACACAGTGTAGATGTGTAAGAAGCTGAGAATAATGATAAAACAAGATGATGTCAGAGTGGGTGGAAGTTGAGAGGTCACTTCACTCCCTGGGAATTCAGTTTACTCAGCTGAGGACTAGCAAGCCTTTCCTGTAGAGCATCAGGAAGAATTAGACTTTGCACATTCTTTACAGTCTTTATTACATTTTTTCCCCGTTCTCTGCTCCTCCTTCCACTGATCCCTTCCTCTTTGCAATACTTGAAAAATATGTAAACTGTTCTTAGTTCATGAGCTATATGAAACACGATTTTGCAGTTTGTCATCCTCTAGACTAGGTATTGGGATTCAAAAAAGTAGAAACTATGCAGTGTTTCTTACCTGGGATGATTTTTGTCTTCCCTCAAAGGACATTTGTTGATGTCTGCAGATCAATATAACTGTGGACTCAGGTGTGGGGTGGATGCTGCTAACAGCTGGCTCACAGTACCAAATATGCAACTAAAACCTCCTCTAGTGTATGCAACACACCCCCACAAGACTGGCCTGGATCAAGTAATTAACAGTAGAATTTAGGCAGACAGATTGTTGGGAAGGATACAGAAGTTGTATAAGTGAGTTGGGAGGGCATTTACTAGGTGTCTTAATGGGGATGAAGGGGTAGGGGCAGTTCAAGGAGTTTTTAGATGTTGAGGCAGGAAAACTTGAGCCTGGTTTGTCTGTAAATAATATGACAAAGAAGACTCAGTAAGAGCCCCTAGATCAAAAAATTTATGATGTTGCTAAATGTTTTGCCTGCACAATTAAATTTAGTTATGATATAATAATTATTAACTGAATTATATGGCTAAAGACACGTGTTAAATACCTTGTCTGAGACCATTCAGAGAATAGTGGTGAATTGGAATTTGAAAGCAAGGCCATGTAAGTCCACAGTACATTCTATCACGTATTCTCAACAACTAAGATGTGTGATATTAGGCCCAAGAGAATGTTTGGGATGTAAGTAAGAAAAAGCATGGCATTTTGGAAGGGCAAAGCCTCAAATGAATATAGATCACAGAGCCAGATCACTGAATTAGCCACTGTGTGGTTCTAATTTTTGAAATTTGGTTTCACTGCCTTCTTTGTTGTATTGTAGCCTATGGATTTAACAAGGATAATCGTGACACATATTTACACATAATGTCCAAATGTACGAAGAGCAGCAAGAAAGCAACGTATGCCAGGGCATATTGGGAAGCAGACTGTGGAAAAAGGTTCCATTAACTTTTTCATTAGGCATTTTTAGCCACATTACACATCAACACTTCGGCACACTTCACAAAATAGCAATTTAGGCTTTTTATTCAGCCACATTTAGTAGAAAAGTGGGAACTGAATTAAATACAATCTAAAAACAAATAGTACAAAAATGTCATGAATATTAATAGAAATCCAGACAAATGCAATGCATTTGAGTTTGTATCACAGAATGTACAATTCATTCTATTGTGGAATTGCTATTTTCAACTAAGATAGATTGCTTTAGTCACTTTAAGAAATGTAAAATATGAAACATTCATAGAAAAAGAGGTAGGCCCAGATCATGAGAAACAGGATAGATTTTTTAACAAAGTGTGAGGCTTTGAATAAAGTGCTCCCTTTGATGGCATCTTAACAAGATCATAGTCAAGGAATGTGAGTCATTAGCCAGCTCAGCAACAATGAAGAAACACGCACATGCACATGAGATTGTAGGTTGCTATGGATTTGCCAAAAATTCCCATCTGTCATTATTTCTGCATTTTCATCTCATTCTGAAATCATTAACAGGGTGCATGTAGTCACTATGAATTGCATGTCTGCTTCAGAACACATAAGGGCCTAATTTATTGAATGATGTTTCATTAGTTCAGATGAGCTGAAATGTGGCATTTGATTTTCTAAAACTGTGTGGAACCATTAATCATATAGGTACTTAAATTGTAATCTAGGAACTCAGTAAAGTTTAAATTTGTATGAGTAAAACTGAATAAACATGGAAAATGAACTCAAATGCATTTGAGATCAGATTGACTTTTTCTCATTAGTGATGATTTAAAATCTCTCCATCCAAGACTAATCAGTAAAAATTTCTACACGCCCCCATTTTTCCTTAAAGATATGTGACTAGTTCTTATTTCTGGAACTAGTTTCACAAAGAACACTTTTCAGTAGTTCGATTTATTCTTTATTCTAACTTCCAAATACATGATTGACAAGTGAAGCAATCAATGAAGCAGTTACTGATCTTAATTTGCACAAAATAATCTTTTCATATTAACTTACAGCAATGGGGCCAGCATGCACAAGAGCCATCCAAGTTCAAACTAGACAAAAACCCAGAGAGAGAGAGAGAGAGAGAGAGAGAGAGAGAGAGAGAGAGATTGTTTTGTTTAAACGAGTGATGCTAAATAGATTGACTAGGCCATGGTAGATTGACCCCACCAAGGGGCATTTGGGGACACAAATATAACTTGATAAGCCTTAACATGTATGACAGAATGCATGAGATTATTATGGAAGTAGAATTTATCCGATGGATTTTGCAATGTGTTGATAACTAAGAACTCCGGGAATGGGGAAGTAAGCAAACTCTCCCCTGCCTTCTTTCCTTATCCAGGATAAGAAGTCTTTGTTTTCCAAAGCTGTCACACTCCTGTATAGACCTAAGGCTTTTTCATTCCTGTAACCTTTGCATTTTAATAACCTTTGTCTCCCTTAGTTACTTAATTACCATGTATATGCTATGTATCTTTTGCTTGCATTCCTTACTTGAGTATAAAAAGCCCCCCAAACTTGAACAGGGGGTCTGACTCCTTGATTTGCGGTGTCTGTCCCACTAGTGTCGAATTAAACTCCCTCACTAGATTTCGGCTGTTGATCTCTGATTATTTCCATAACAAGATCTGGTAGGGGGCCTATGAGGAGTGTGGATAGGGAGGGTGTCTAAATATGATCAAAATATATGAAATTTGCAAAAAATTCAATAAAAATAGAATAAAACTATTTATTATTATACTAGTTGATAAAGGAAAAAAAAAAAAACCAACCCTGAACATTTCAGACTGAAATCTAACCTGATTCAGTTGCTAAGAAAGTAAAATTCATGAAGATTTAGTTCCTAGAATTTCCAAGAATAACAGACTATTAAATAGTTGTTAATTGAATGACAACCATAGAATTTACTAAAGTATATCTGTGCAGAGTCACAATTGGTTGTGGATTTTATTGTTAGTCAAGGAAATCAGAATGTATTCAACAGTAGTAAATCTCTTAAGAGCAACTGGAGTGAAGTCAGTTGATTTGATCAATTATCATTTTATCTGAAAGAACAGCATCGGCCTAGTTGTGAAGTAAATACCACAAACAAGATGAAATCTCTGTTTTCTGTTATTTCTTTCACTCCACATTCTAGAACAATGTTGTGCTACTTTTTGTGACAAATATCTGCCATCAGCAATGTAAAATGAGGGATGATTTGTTTGGGTTCAGAGTTTCAAGTCTGGCTTTATCCACTGCTTTCAGTCTGAGGCAAGGCACAGTATCATGGCTGTGGGAATGTGTGGTGGAGGAGGCTGCTCACCTCATTAAAGACAAGAAGAGAAGAAAGGCTGGTATTTTCCAGTACTGAGTCCTTGGTTGTAATACTAAACTTAGGATATTGCTGCTGATGAGACATTTTAAGGTGTCAGGCATGGTGGTACACACTTTTAATTCCATCACTTATGAGATCGAGGCCAGTCTGGTCTACATAGTATTTCAGGCAAGCTGAGGCTACAGGGAGACCTGGCTTCAAAAAAGATGAAAAAAAAACCAACTTTTTTTTTTTTTTTTTTTTTTTTGTCTTTTTTGAAGCCAGGTTTCCCTGTAGCTCCAGCTGTCCTAGAACTCACTATGTAGACCAGGCTGGCCTTGAACTCACAGAGATCTACCTGCCTCTGCCTCCCAAGTGCTGGGGCTACAGGTGTATACCACCACACCCAGCAAAAAAAGGACATTTTAAAGAAAATTTCTTCTTTTCTTACTAGGAGCATATTAAATTCTGAGGGTTGAAGGTAACCTACTACTCTGCAGAATTCTAGTGTTCTTTACATCTCCATAAACTCAATATGTGAAACAAAAAGCTTGGATATTTGATTTTTTTTCTCCCTGATGTTGCCTTTTGTTGGCCATTTAAATGTTGGTCATCATTTATTGTCTAAAAACAGTAGCTGACACTCCAATCCTCAGGCCTCTTGGGGTAAGTCTATAGCGCAGCTCTCCGCGCCTTGACTCCCCAAGCCACATTCACCCTTCCATTTGCCCCGCTGTTCGCTACACCTAGTGTGGGACCTGCGCCACTCCTAGTCTTGGGGCCCCAGACACCTGGGGAACCAATACTGCTTCCTGACCCTTCTCACCCAGACCAACTTAGTGCCTTTCTTGGGCCACAGGAGCACTGCTTCTGGTCCTGGCCCCACCCTCACTTCTCTCTGCATCCCTGGACCTGTACCACCGGCTAACTCTCCTAGCCTGCACCCCTATCCTCAGGCCTCTTGGGGTAAGTCTATAGCGCAGC
>NW_008353878.1:13393-13714 GCF_000622305.1 Nannospalax galili | reverse complement strand
CTCCTAGTTTGGGCCCTGCGCCATTCCTAGCCTTGGCGCCCCAGACACCAGGGGAACCAATACTGCTTCCTGACCCTTCTCACCCAGACCAACTTAGTGCCTTTCTTGGGCCCCAGGGGCACTGCTTCTGGACCTGGCCCCGTCCTCACCTCCCTCTACTTCCCTGGTCCTGTAACACCTGCCAGCCTCTTGCTGGGGCTGACTGCCTCTTTCTGGGGCTCCGAGGCTAACTTTTCCTCTCCCTTATCCTCTGCATCCAGTACAACCCAGCTACTCAATCCACTCCCTGGGAAATCTTGGGGCTTCTTCCCACCCCATCTG
>NW_008353878.1:8813-9452 GCF_000622305.1 Nannospalax galili | reverse complement strand
TCATCTCCACTTGTAGAAGAATGAAACTAAACCCCTATCTTTCACCCTGCACAAAAGTCAATTCCAAATGGCTCAAAGACCTCAATGTAAAGCCTGAAACTCTGAAACTGTTAGAAGAAAACATTGGCAAAAACCTAAAAGATAAGTGTAGGAAAGTATTTTCTAAACCGGACACCAATAGCCCAGGAAACAAGGGCAAGAATTAACAAGTGGGACCTCATTAAACTAAAAAGCTTCTGTACATCAAAGGAGACAACCAAGTAAACAAACAGAAAACCCACAGAATGGGAGAAAATCTTCACCAGTTATACATCTGATAGAGGTTTAATTACCAGAATATATAACGAACTTAAAAAACAGAGACCCATGACAAGAAGCAACCCAATTGAAAGATGGGCTAAGGACCTGAACAGAAAGTTTTCAAAAAGTAAAGATGGCTATGAAACATCTTAAAAGATGTTCAAAATCACTAATAACCAGGAAAACAAATGATACCAAATGTTGGAGGGGATGTGGAGAAAGGGGAACACTCATCCACTGCTGGTGTGGCTGTAAACTGGTTCGGCCCTATGGAAAGCAGTGTGGAGAACTCTTAAAAAACTACAAATGAGCCTACCATTTGACCCAGTTATACCACTC
>NW_008353878.1:7351-8158 GCF_000622305.1 Nannospalax galili | reverse complement strand
CAAGATTTATCTGCATGACACACAGTAATTAAAAATGCCAGAATAGTGGAAATAGCCTTCTTGGGTGTTTAATAGATATACCTTGAGATCTATACTAATTGGGTCAGAGGGATACAAAGCACACTTTTTGCTCCCTGCCCTCCTAGGTCGATTAGTTCCCAGGGACCATGAGCATCTCGCAAAATGTCCTGTAATGGTGGTGGGTCATCTGACCTCTTGATCAAGGAGGCCAAGGAGACCCCACCAGATGGACTTGAACCAGTGTCCAGTCTATAAAGAGGAGGGTCAACACGGAGGAATCATTTCCTCCATGCTTCCAAGAGAAGCCAACAATGGTTGAGTAGGACCTTTGACTTATCTTCACATAGATGGAACTGGTAAAAGAAAGGAGCCAGGCGCTCCTCCCAAGCCCATGGGACCCCTGAGGAACAGATCCTCAAACGACCTCAAGAGTAAAAGCAAATCTGGTCCAATGGTCCAATTGTATGTCCTTAAACACCCAAAAGGGAAGTATAACCAAAGATTAAAGGGGCCAATATAATTTCGTAAGAGCATACATATACATAGCTAAAAGTTACTTGACAAACAGCAAAGCCAGACAGGCGATACCTTCAGTCGAGCTGTTGGCCAGGATGGATAAAGGCTCTTCCAGATAGTAACCCAACACACTACTGGAAAAATGAACAGCAGACCCCAATTCTATCCAAAGGAATACTGACAATGGATTGCCGTAGATGAGGAACAGCTGATCCTCCTGCAACAGGGACCTCTGGCTGACTAGATTTACCAGAAGGGCAGATGGGGGGA
>NW_008353878.1:0-7206 GCF_000622305.1 Nannospalax galili | reverse complement strand
TGGAGATCTTTTTTAAACGTTGGAACCTCATTTAATTTTATGTCTTATAGAGTTTATAATGAGTAAAAGATTATATAAGCATAATAATTCATCTGTAAACCTAGAAATGTACAGCCAATTTTGAAAGAGATGTACCCTAGCTCAGAAAAATGTTATTGAATACGGTAATGCTGTTGTAATGAAATGCTTCTTTTAATTAAAAAAAATAAAGAAAGAAAGAAATTTTAAAAAAATTGAAAGGCTTATAAAATAAAAAATTTGCAATAAACTACAGTTAATTTATTACCGAAGAAAGAAAGAAAGAAAAAAAAAAAAAAAAAACCAGAAGCTGAAGGCTATATAACAAGAAACACAGTACCAGATAGGAGAAACCTCCCTTCCAGTTATTGGTCAGGATAGTCCAAGACACTCTCAAAATAACACAGGCTGTTTTCATAGCCCTTGATTACTCCCAGAAGTGATGGTAAGACTCTATTGCTGAAGACAGGACATTCCTCAGACACAGGAGTTAGAGCAATGGACCTGGAACTGATCTGGAAGCCTCCTCCCTGAAGACCAGCTCTCATAGTTTTGGAGGACACTATGCAAGCTGCTAAGGGAGAAAAGCAATCAATGTTCCAAGCCTAGCTTTTATACCCTAATAACCACAACAATGACCAGCACAGCAAACTATGGCCGCAGAGTAGTGGCACTGTTATCTTGGGGATAATCAACAGCTATCCTTCAGTGACACATTTATAATGGAATCTCCACATGTAAGGCTCGTAGAACATAGTGAAACATGGTGTAGAGAGACTACCAATGCATCTCTCAACTCTCACTAGTGCCGTTTTTCCATGCAACAGAGTGTGATGCATACAAAAGGCCACAACTAATCAAAGTATAGAGAATAAGAAACTACAGAGAGTGTGTCCCTGGATAGGACTCCTATACTGGACCTCACCCATCTGTGGTTCAGGGATCATTGTGGAAGTGGGAGCAGAAAGATTGTAGAAACCAGTATTGGTAGATGATCATAAGAAAACAGATTTTGCAGGCCTCTGGGAACTTGCTCATTTGATCTTACGGTAATGGTGACAACATGCACAAGAGCCATGTAAACTCAAAAAGACAAAAACCCAGCATAGAACTGGGGAAATGGGCAACAGGCCCCAAACTTAGCCAAAGAATTACTGGCAGATGATTATGGCTGGATGAGGGACAGTTGATCTTCTTTAAGGGAAAAACTCTCGATAGGCTAACTAGACCTTAGTAGATGAACTTGTAGTGAGGGACATCTGGGTACAAACTTGAGTAGACAGGCTTTAAGATATATAACAGAATGCATGAAATCTGGTAGTGGGGGATATGGGGGATTGTGGATGGGGGAGGATGTATAAAGATGATTAAGATGTACCAACTGGAGGCCAGCCTAAGCAACATAAAACCCTGTCATAATATAAACAGTGAACAACAACAACAAACCACCCCAGAAAGCTGGTGAGGTGGGGATGTAGCTCAATGATGCAGTTCTTATCTAGCATGCCTGTGGCCCTGGGTTTAATGCTAAGTACTGGAAGCAACAGTATTTTCCCCACTTTAGAGAGGAAGAAATTGAAATTCAGAAAGAACAAGTGTGTTGCTTTTCACCAAAGCAGGACCATGTTTCTACTTGATTCACAACAAAGAGAAAGAGATGTTCCTGTTTATCTTGCTTCCTTAGAAGAATGATAATTATGTTATATGGTGATTATGATCACTAGGTACTGATTCTATGGTCACTGCATCTTGGCTACCACTGTATCCAAACAATCATGGACCTCAGATGAAAGTTGTGGAAGCATATTTGTGTCAGCTGCAGGAAGGAGACACTTTACAGTTCAGAGCTGAGTTTTTCTGTGTGACTGAACTCTTTGAGGGTAGTGGTAAGAGTTAAGATGATGAGATTCAGTAGGATATAGCCTAGGACATTGCCTGATTCTTTTACATAAAAAATATTCCTTTACTGAAAAGTAGGAGAAAACTTAGAAGAGTAAAAGCATCGAAAAGCCTGTTAGAGACATTAGAATGAAAGTATGAGAGTACACTTGGGAAAAGAGGACTTCAATTCAAACATAAGGAGAAGTTAAAGAAGTGGCCTTTTCCATGTTATCTGTAAGTAACTCTGCTTTTAAACTGCTTTTCTTCAAGAAATTTTGAATTCATGCAGATATATTGGAAATGAATAAAAATTAGTTTTGAGGTATTAAAAGATAATTACATAAATTGATCATTGATTTAAAAGTAAAAAATGTTTCCATAGCATTTAATTATGACATAGGTATGTCAGTATTGGTTTGAAGGGCAGGAACTCAGATCACAAGGAAAATTCCTAAAATTTATATATTTTATTATTCTCGGATTGTCCACAATTTCAAGTTTTCTTATTTATTTATTTTAATTGATCAATAAAATTTTGACTCCTTTTATCATTTGGGATTATCTACAACTTAAAGAATTTTGATGTATAGAGTAAAACGTCATATGATGGAGTCTCAGATTTAAATTTGTTCTTATTGAACCTCAATGCACTGGCAAGACCAAAGAGAAGAAGGAATTCTCCAATACAAATATGTTCAGCACTATAGTTAGCAAGTTTTTAAAGTTTTTATAAAGTTTCTGGTTATGTCATAAATGTTTTCTAGTTAGAAGTTTTGAATGTCAACTATTTTTTATAGAAATATTTTTATGGAGCTTTTGTAATTTTGTATAACAGTTCTTAATCAAATTTACATCCCCTCCCCCATTTCCCCACCAGACCTCATGTATTCCTCCATATATATTAAGTCCTATCCAGGTAAGCATTTGTACCCAAATGCCCTTAGTACAAATTTGTCCACTGGAGTCTAGTCAGCCCATCTAGAGATTGTATGTAAGGCATACTCACCCTCACCCAGCAGCCATCAGTATCCAATAGTTCTCAGTCCAGTACCAACTGCCATTCATTTTTCTCCTCCCCTCTGGGTCCTTGTTTGATTGAGTTGGCATGGGTCCTCTGCTCGATGCCACCACTACCACAAGTTCACATGTGCAAGCTTCCAGTGGCCTGAAAGCCTCTGCTTCACTGTGTTCATGAACCATCCTTGGTGCTTACAATCTTTTTAGCCCCTCTTCCACAATGATCCCTGAGCCCTGGGTGGGTTAGGTTCCATATAGGAGTCCCATCCTACACTCTGCAGTCTTGCGGGGGTCTCTCCCTCTTTTCGTGGGTCGTTGGCCACCGGTACGTGAGGGCAGGGGGAGCAGAAGCGATGAACGGGGTCAGGATGGCCAGTGAGCACTGATGGAAGAAAGCCCCTCCGGGGAGGCTGGTCTCAGGTGCAGTGAAACAGCAGTGATACAGCTCCAGACACAGTGAAACAGCTCCATTTATTCACTGGGAGAACTAGAGAAATTATAGTGTGTCCGTTTATTCAGTGGGAGAACTAGAGGCAATATCCAAAGCCTTAGCTGATAGGTGCTCATAGTATACTTTATTTACATGTGGTAGCAGGCAATGCCTGATTATCATATAGAAAAAACCTGGGGGTAACTATGCCAAAGGTCTTGTTCCAAATAAGGTCAGGCATCCGTGCTTGGTGGCACTTTCCAGGTAAGCCAGGAAGAGAGCAGGAGACCCCCTGCTGAAAAGGGGAGTCCTTCCATTTGGCACCGAGCCCCTTAGGGCTATCCGGACATGGAGAACTGCAACCCTAACAGCAGGGTTTCCCAACATATTCTCTTATTCTTTAAAACTTGACCAGTTGTGGCCTTCTGTGTACATTGCACTCTTTTTCATAAGGAAGCTTTACTGATGAGAGTTGAAAGATGCATTGGTTTTCTCTCTACCCCTTGTTCTGCTAGGCTCCATGAGCCTTAGTGGCAGAGGTTCAACTGTAGACATGTCACCTAGTACTGGGCACCTCTTAGGCATATGTTCTCTGTGTCTGACCAGATGTGTAACTCTACAGTAGAATCCATCTGTTGCAAAAGCAAGCTTCTTTGATGAGTGGTGTATGATATGCTTGTCTGTAAATATCAGAATTGATATTTAGCATATAGTAAGAAATTTCATTTTTCTAGAGATTGAAAGAAATGGGATTTTCTCTAGGATTTATGTCCTCTCCTGACATGTGTATTTGACTGAGTTTGCAGAGCCACCCTTGAGTTCACTTCCATTGGGATTGCTTTAAGTCCAATTAGATAGCTGTTGATTGCCCCCCAGATATGTTTTTAAAACAGAAGAAAAAAAGATAATATAGACATATGGTAATGTGGAGTATGTAAATTTATTTTCTTTTTTAAAAAATTACATATTTAGCCAGGTATGGTGGTGCACGCCTGTAGTCCCAGCACTTGGGAGGCAGAGGCAGGCGGATCTCTGTGAGTTCAAGGCCAGCCTGGTCTACATAGTGAGTTCCAGGACAGCTGGGGCTACAGGAGACCCTGCTTCCAAAAGACAAAAAAAAATTACATATTTAATAACCACATGATTAGAAGCAGCATTTCATTATAGCATTCACATACTCAATAACAATTTCCAGAGTAAAGACACATCTCTTTCAAAAGTGGCTATAAATTTTTAGGTTCACAGTTGAATTAATACAGTTATACAATACTGAAATCAGTATGAACCCTATAAGACATAAAATTGAAAGAGATTTTAACTTTTAAAAAAGATCTCCATTTCATTTTAAAATATACTGTTTCATACAGAAAAACTCATTTTTGATGCTGCTAACACTTAGACGTTTGCATGTGCATCTCTAATCTCTATGCAGCTGATTATTACTAGTTACAGTCGGTTACACTTGGGTCCTCGGCACATGAGCATGGATATAAAGTCATCAGGTAGATTTCAATGGTAATGTTTTTAACCTCTGCAAATTAACCTGAAGCAAATTTTTATGCTTCTTCCTCAAATATAACGCATCTTTTTATTTGTTGATTTTTTTTGTGCATATTTCATACAGGACGTCCCAAACAATCTTATTCATCTACATACCGACTTCCCAAATGGCACCCTCCCGCAGGAACACCCCTCCCACTGGAGCCCATGTACTCTGTCATCCCTGTTACTGTCCACTGTGTTGTTGGCATCCCCAGCCATTCCCCAGTGCTTGTCCATTGTTTTAGGAAGATCAACTCTCCCTCATCTAGCAGCAATCAATTGCCAATATTCCTATAGAATATTCTGCTGTTCATTTTCCCAGTTCTACACTGGGTTACTGTCTGGGAGTCTCTTGGGCCACCCTGGCCAACAGCTCAAAGGAAGATATCACTTGTCTGGCATTGTTTCTTGTTATGTAGCCTTTAGCTATACACATGGACGCTTAAAAATTGTATAGACCCCTTTAATCTTTGGTTATACTTTCCTTTGGGGTATTTAAGAACATACAGTTGGCCCAGACAAATCAATTTGTTTTTACTCTTAAGGCCATTTGAGCATCTGTTCTTCAGGAGTCACATGGGCTTGGGAGGATCCCCTGGCTCCTTTCTTTTACCAGCTCCATCTATATGAAGATAAGTCAAAGGTCCTGGTTGACCATGGATGGTTTTGTTTGGAAGCATGGAGGAAATGTTTCCTGTGTTGACCCTCCTCTTTGTAGACTGGACACTGGTTCAAGTCTATTTGATGGGTCTCCATGGCCTCCTTGATCAAGAGGACAGGTGACTCACCACAGTTATAAAACATTTTGAAAGATGCTCATAGTCCCCTGGAACTTAGTCAAACTATGAGAGCAAGGAGCAAAACCTGTCCTTTATGTCCCTCTGACCAATTAGTATAGGCCTCAAAGTATGGCTGTTAAACATCCAAGAAGGTTAGTTCCACCACTCTGGTTCTTTTAATTACCATGTGCCATGTAGATAAAGCTTGGGAAAAGACCAAATGTTCTCAGATAAACATTTCCTAGATATCTATTATATTCCTTGAGTTAGTTGTGTGTATAATTTTTCAGTAGGTTGTTTGATTAATGTGATTACCTCTGTTTTTTTTTTTTTTAAACTAGCTAGGTATTATTTATCTATCACATTGTCTAACCTTTCCACCATGGTTTCCCCATTTAAAATATTCCCATTTTCCCCATTTCTCCCTCAATAATATCCTTCTCTTATGGTCCCACCTCTCTTGAGCTCCTTTCCCTTTATCCCCAAGGTTCCTTTTGTAACATTTCCTTCCCCCTCCCCTTAAAATAACCCCATATTTTTTGGTCTTTTGGGGACAGGGTCTCCCTGTAGCCCCAGCTTTCCTGAAGCTCACTGTGTAGACTAGGCTGGCCTTGAACTCACAGATATTCACCTGCTTCTGCCTCCCAAGTGCTGGTATTAAAGGCATGTGCCACCATGCCTGGCAAAATAACCTCATTTTTATCCATATCTCTCTTATTAACACCTGTTTCTTACTGTACTTCTCTTTCAGAGTCTTTCTTTTCCTTTACCTCCCTGGCTCCTTTTCATTATCCTGTTTTCTGTAGTTATGACTGGATACATACTCACTAACAAGGATTTGGTGCTAGGATCGACATATGAGGAAAAATTTACTTCATTTTCTTCTTCTGAGTCTGTGTTACTTCGCTTAGTATAATAGTTTCCAGTTCCATCCATTTACCTCAAGATTTCATGATTTCATCTTTCTTTACTGCTGAGTAAAATTCCATCGCATAAATGAGACACATTTTCATTATCCACTCATCAATTGAGAGATACTTAGGTTGCTTTCATCTCTTAGCTGTTGTGAAAAGAGCAGCAACAAACATGGATGTACAAGTGTCTCTGCAATAGGATGAGCTCTTTAGGCATATGCTAAGTAGTGGTATAACTGTGTCAAATGGTAGGTTCATGTGTAGTTTTTCAAGAGTTCTCCACACTGCTTTCCATAGGGATTGTCCAAGTTTGCAGTCCCACCAGCAGTGGATGATTGTTCCCTTTTCCCTACATCCTCTCCAACATTTGGTATCATTTGTTCTCTTGATCTTAAACAGTCTGACTGGGGTAGGATGAAATCTTAAAGTGGTTTTAATTTGCATTTCCCTAATTACTAGTGATGTTGAACACCTTTTAAGATGCTTCTTAGCCATCTTTATTTCTTCTTTTTTATGTTTTATTTTATTTTTTATTTATTTAGTAACCACATGAGTAGAAAAAGCTTTGCGTTATAGCTTTAACATATTCAATAACAATTTCCAGAACAAAGATATATCTCTTTCA
>NW_008353877.1:354817-367449 GCF_000622305.1 Nannospalax galili | reverse complement strand
ACTAGTAATGATTTAAAGATGCATGATATCATATATTCTAATAATATAACTGTAGATACTAAAGAAAAATTAAGGCAGAGCAAAGGATGAAAACAGGGAAGAGGGTCTAAACAATAGGGACTATTTATTGTGTTTGTCAATATATCCTAACACTTTAGAAGAGCCCTAGGATAGTTATTTCTTGAATAAAGGAATAAAAATTATTTAAGCTCAGAGCAAACTTGGAGAAAAGCTATATGGACAGCTTTTTCCAATCCAATCTACTTATTTATATGGCTCTTGTTTTTGCTTCTACTTGGTCATTAGCTATCACTGCATCACAATTGCATATCTGTTTGCCCCCACTGACCAAGGGCAAGAACCATGCCCATATTCACCAGTGCTCAGTACCGGACATGAGCAGCACACACAAAAATGCACAGCAAATGTGTGACAAATGCCAAATCAAATGCCAACAGTCACACCTACCTTGCAGATCAACAGTGCATTCAACTTATCTGTTAGCCCAGAGGCCTACCCACAAATCTGGAAGATTTGAACTACTAAAGACCTTTAAGTTTGGAAAATGTTATTTGTTTGTGATCTGGGTCATGAAACACATCTGTACCATGCTTTCTTGTTTAGAAAACTCTTTTCTGTACATCATCACACTGAACCGTAATAATATTCCTAGGGGAAAGCATTGTTACTCTCATTTTCCAGACAAAGAAGCACAAGTTCAAGAAGTTAAAAATGGTCTAGACAGATGGCTCAGAGGTTAAGAAAAGCCATTGTTCTTCCAGAGGACCTGGGCTCAATTCCTAGCACCCACATGGCAGCTAACAACCGTTCATAACTCCAGTTCCAAGGAATAAAATGCCCTCTTCTGGCCACCACAGGCATTGCATGACACAGGTGCACTTACATGCAGGCAATATACACATACACAAAAAATAGAAATAATAAATATTAAAAAGTTAAAAACTATGTAATCAAAAATAGGGAAACGAGACTAGATCCAAGGCCCCTGACCTCTCCAGCACCTTTCAAAATCATGGGAAGAGCTGAATAAAGCAAACATGTCTTTGAGTTGGGCTTTAATCCCTCATGGACAAGTGGAGAGGGCTTTGTGGTTGGAAGGACTCACGAGGCATGAGGTTGCAGCAAGCTAAAGCAGGCACTGGGCTTGGACTTCTTGTTCTCATCTGTTGGCACAGTCTTGTGTAAGGGAAGGTGCTCTTGAATTTAGAACCTGACCTCTCTCTGCTGTTTATTAATACCCTTGAGCAAAGGACTATTCCTGTCTGAACCTTGTTATTCACACCTCTAAAATGGGGCTTTAATCTCTATTCCTGAAGATATTGTAAAAATGACATGAGAGATTCAGGCAAATGCATCTTGCTCTTGTGAAGCAGACCCTCTGCCTTAGACAGTTTTCACTGGCTCCTTCCTGAAATTCAGTCTATCAAGAACGTTCTACTTGATGTTTCACCTCTCACTGATATTGGACAGAGGAGAAAAGAGGATGGTAAAGCTGAGCAGAGTATGGGAATTGTCAACTACCCTTGTTGCATCATAAGAAATGGCCCTGGCCCTGTGGGGACAGTACGGGGGTAAAGTCAGCTGGTATCAAGCCATAGCATATATAGAGTAGTGGAAAAGGACAACCCAATGGTCATTTGTTGATTGCTATTTACTGTTTATTCCAAAGGTATTATTTATCTTTGCTTTACTGTGATACAATACTTGATGCAAGCAACTTAGGGAGGAATGATTTATTTTGGCTCATAGTTTCAGAGATTTCAGTTCAGAGTCCTTCTCTCTGTTGATTCTAGGTCTGTGGTGAGGCAAAACACCATGATAGTCTATGTGGAGAAGTCTGTTCAGTGAGGAAAAGACTGGAGATGCCAGTGACCTACTTCCTCTAAGTTTGCATTATCTCCTAAACTCCCAAATAGCGCCACCATCTGGGGACCAAACATTCAATACATGAGCCTATGGGACAGCTGTATTTAAACCTTAGCACATAAATATAACAACAGATGAGAGCCCAAAGTCCTTGGGTGGACCCTTTGGGTCCCTCCTAGATCATACACCCCTAATCTTTTCCCACCCCTAATCTGTGGGCAGCTGGAGTCTACTCTCTATACCCAATATCTGCTGGGAATCGTGGTCCAGACCGTCCTCTGGGCCTCCTCCTCTCATTATCAGCATCAGCAGCAGCACAGATTGGATATGGTGGGATATGACTCCAATACTGTTTCCATCTGCATTTCCTGTCAGTTTTGGCCTTCACCCCACTCAGTCTTCTGCAGTGTTTCCTGGATCATGCTCAGAACCAACCTGCCTCTATACTGTTACCTTTGCTTGGAACATCCTTCCGCAGAGTTTCCACTGGCATTTGATCACAGATCTTTGCACAGCTTCGTGGCTAGTCCGAGACCACTTACTCTACCAACACTGACTTGTTTTGCTTAGAAGGACCATGGGACTATGGTCTTGTAAACCTCACTGCATATAAGGTAGAATGCCAGATTTACCAAGTGAAAATAAAAGATATCCAACTAAATTTGAATTTCAGAGAAATAAGGTTTAGTTTTTAGTATGTCTATATAATGATTGGGACATATTCATACTAAATAATTATTTATCTGAAATTTACATTTAATTAGAAGCCTGTATTCTATGTGGCTGTCTTTTTTCCTGTGCTTGTAAATCTATGATAGCTTAACATCCTTTTGGGAAGGGTGATGGATTAGTTACTACTTGGACTCGAAGAGGCCTGAATACCTGGAAGTGGTGCTGGTCTGAGGACCCACTTACTCTAGAGTCTGAGTTTCACAGACCAAAGGGAGGATACACTAGTTCACAAAGTGGGTGACTGCCCTTGGCTGGTTTCAGAGGGGCGTCTGATGACGAAATGTGATCCTGCCATAAAATCTATACCAAACCAACTCTTTTCACAGCCCACCCGCCCTCCTCAAAGGGGGCACATAATCCCCATTTATGGAGCCTAGCAGCTGGATCGGGTCTGAGTCTTTGAAGGTGAGCTTGAGGTACCCTGTGTCAGTCAGCCCTGGACGGAGGAACATGAGAGTGAGGGCATTTAGCTGAGCAAGTTGAAGGACCAGCAGGTCATGGGTCATCTAGCTCAAGGGGCACAAGGCAGAGCAGAGCAGTCAGAGGGGTTGGAGATGGACATTCAGCACACTCATCGCTCAGAATGTGTAGGAACTGGAACTTTTTCCAGCAGCTGAGAAGGAAGACAGCAGGCTTGCTGGAGAGACATTTGGTCCTCTTAGGGACATGATTTCAGAGCCCTTAGAAGGCTCTGGAAATAGTGCAGGCAGAATGATTTCAATTCTGCCTCAGGGTGGAAGTGTAGACCCAGTGAACATATCAGGAGGTAGCATCTGGGCCCTGCGCCTGGCAGGGTCAGGGGATGGAGATTCTGAGGTGGACATCTTCATCCTCAGGACCTGAGCCCTCTGTTACAAGGCCAACCTTGACTGAACAGTGAGACCCAAACTAAAATCAATAAATAAAAGCAGGGGGTGGGTGTCACATGGTCACAGGGCTTCTGTCAGTAGATTTCAGGGCAGGGGCACTATCTGGAGGAAAGAACAAAGCTCAGCAGGCCACCTCAGAATTCCCCCCTATATTTGAGACCAGAGGAATATTCCATCTGGGAAAGTGTAGGAGTTAAAGACAACAGTTTTTTTCTCTCTTTTATTCATAAAAACAAATTTGCAACAATTTATTAAAAATCGATACCATGCAGTAGGGGTGAGAGAAACTTCTCATTTACATTTGATCCTGGCAGTTCCGGTCTAATTTAAAGCGTTTTGTGCACTAACATCATTGGAAGATGCCGTCGGGCGGAAGCCTCTTGGAAATGGACCGTGTGTTTGCTGCATATAAAAGAACAGAACCAGTAGATAGCTAGAGTTACTTTGTGGGGCTTGTTAACTGGGGGGAAATAAAAAAAAAACAAAAAACAAAATGGGTGAACCTACAGGATCAGCAGACAGAGAATGTACCTGTGGGTTAACCTAGAAGACGGAGCACATTTTGGAGTCACAAGGGGTTACAGACGCACGCTCACCTCTGACAGTCCAATACTTTTGTTTTCCTGCTATGTTGGAATAATATTTCTACAGGTATTTTTTTGTGTGTATACATTATGTACAATTAATTATCTCTTTCCCTTTGAAAAATTAATGTGATCCTTTAAATGAAATTTGTTTTTGGTGAAATCAAGAGAGCAAGGAAATACTGATTAATACACAGTGAGTGACAACACGATTTTTTAGTGCCTAAACAGAGTGACCTCAACTTGACCTGTGATGTGTTGACAGTTTTTTCTCCCCCTAAAAGCTACAGAACCTCGGTAACCTCTCTTTGAGGGAGGGGAGGGGAAAGCTATGCTATGTAAAGTAGGGTGTTTTGAAATGTTGGCGATGGTGATTCCCATGGGCCCTTTCGACACAGCCTGGTAGTTGACAACAGTGTGTTCCTGACTGCAGTGGTTTTGGGAAGAGATTATTGCCTGCCTGTTGAAGCTGCCATTAGGGTTCTTTAGGGAGTGAGCAAACCGCTCAGTTGTGCAGACACCTGGATACCGTCATTCAAAGAATGAACCTGCCTGGAAATGTCAGAAGGGTCACGATCTCTCTCCAGCTGGGCTGTTCCGCACAGACAGCATGCTGGAAGATTCTCTGAGCCACACGGCACACCCAGCTTGTGGGGAGCTGAAGGTCATAGTCACACTAATACCTCACGGGTCAGGGCTGCTTCACTGGTGTAAAGCTTTCCTGGATGAGAGCAAGTGTCCATTCTCAGAATGACCCTGTGAGGTAGGCAGGATGGGTGTTATTTCAACCCCAGAGGGGAAACAGGCTCAGAGAGACACTGGTGACTTGCCCAAGGTCACTGAGGGAGTTGGAGGGGACCAAGGACTCAAACCCAGGTCCGTCTGACTCCCAGGCTAGTGCTCTTTGGGCCTTCAATTCCAATGGAAGTATGACCTAATGGATGAGAACCAGCCTGCCATCTGACCACCCCCAGTGATACTGAAGGGGACAGCTCACTGGCTGGAGGGGTGATGAAAGGCTGCCTTCTGGAAGCCAGGGGAAGCCCTGGCCAGCAGCTCTTGCCCCTGGGACATGGGGATGACTTTTAGTAGAATGCCCCTGATTCACTTTGGTCAGAAACAAAGAGGGAAAAAAAAAAACAACCAAAAACCAAAAACCAAAAAAAACAACAGAAAACCCCAGCAGCCCTTGGGCCCCCATGGGAGAAGTTAAAGTGCACAATCTTTCTTTATCATGTTTGCTCGGAGCAGACATTCCAAGATTAGCTCAGGTGGTCCCCCTTATTACCGGGAACCCTCAATTTGAACACGAGAACATGGCTGACGTGGTGGGTGCATGACAGACTGTCGGTGAATACTGCAGAGAGGGTCTGCAGCAACGTGCCCTAAGTCCCCACGGTCCCCAGAACGGGTGTTATTGTTAATGTGTGGCATTTTTCAGAGAGTAACAAACATCTCTCTGATGATGGAGGGCCCCTGGGAGCATGCGCAGTTGCCTGCTCAGGTTCCCCCAGCCCCAGGGCTCTGCCCAGCTGCTCTTCCAACTCCCTGTTCCATCCAGGGAGGCAGGGGCGGGCGGGGCCAGCCGCTGGGAACATGGTGGTCCTGCTCACCTCCTCCTTCAGAGTGGAGAGGGGCTGGCGGGGAGTCACCGCCGATGACGTGTGTGCAGAGTGCAGAGGCCATTTCTGCGGAGCCCTTGCTCTGGGCCACTCGGCGAGGCTGGCTGGAGTTCGAGGTCTCTCTCCTTGTCTAGAATTTTTTTTGTTTTTGCAAGTTTCAAACATCCCAACTCCTCTTTGTTTGTAGACATGAAGGAAGAAGTCATTGCCCATCTCTCTTCTGTGAAAGAGTAAGAACTTCACAAATAAGGCTCGAGGTCAGGTGCCGAGTCCCTGGTCCACCCGAGTGCCATCCACGCAGTCTCGCGAGGCAGTGCGGTGCCCAGCTTCTTGCCAACAGTGTGCCGGTGTCAGGTGCCTAGGCCCAGCATGGTGCTGTCCCCGGGGAGGTCCCGGCCCCAGGCCTCCCACCCCTACAGGCCCGAGACCATGACTCGGAAGGAGGGTGGCACGTGTCTGTGGCGGGGGCTGGCTGTGGGGCTGACACAGGGGCTGACGCAGCTGGCATCCACGCCTCCAATGGACGGGAGGTAGGCGTGGTGGAGGATGGGGAGCTGGAGGGACAGCCGGCGCTGGATGCTGCAGGGAAGAGAGGCCGAGTTAGCGAGCTGGTCTCAGGAAATCTCCCTGCACCCACATGCTAAAGTTAGGAGCCTGTGTCCTGAATCCAAGATCTGTTTTCCAATCATCTAACACTTCGATCATGCCCCAAATGCCCTCTTGCCCCACTTGCTTACTGTCTCGGGAATAGCCAGGGAGACCCGCAGGAACAAGGGGGATGCAGTCTTCCCTCCTGTGGTCCAGGGCTCGCTGACTATTATAACTACCATCTCAAGATTATGAAGGGCAAGCCAAGGCTTCACCCACAGGTACCCCTCATTCTCCAGTCTCACAGAGCCTGGGTGTGGATGTGGTCAGTCCCATCCCTGAAAGGCTTCCCTGCTGCCCGGTCCTCCCCTCTACCTTCTGCTGCCCCTTTGCCCAGCAGCACATGCCTGCCAGCAGGTTCTTTCCTGGTCTTTAGTTTCTTTCCAACACTGGGAAGCCATGGAAAGGAAGAAGCCACTCCTAACCCCCTCTCCTCCCCCATGTGGCCATGACCCTCCAGGTCCCTCAGATCTTTCCAGACTCTCTAGGTGAATCTTCTGTCCCACCCTGGTGCCCTCTGGTGCCCCCCTTCTGCCATGCCTTCTGGTGACTTGTTTTCTTCACAACCCACCCACCCCATCTGGAACAATCTTCGTTTACTTCCTGACTTCATTACCCAGTTTAAATATCATCCTATTTGTGCCACCTTCTCTAAGCATAAGCACCTTCCTCCTCAAAGAAGCTGGAAATGGGGCTGAGCTGGGGTGGAGCAGGGGTGAGGGCAAGGGGGGTCATGGGAGGCACTTGTATTCCACTGATGGAGGGACAGCAAGAGAAAAAGTGTCTGTCCTCTGGCTTCCTTCTCTTGGACACATTCTTAAAATCTTAATGATTGTCAAGTCAGTAAGTTGCTCTGATTTCTGGAAAGGCTGCTTATGGGGGAATGTGCCCAGGGGACAGCTCCCTGCTCTCTGCTGCATTTCTGCTCAGTTCTGCATTGCAGTGCTCCTTAGACTTCATCCCTGAGGGAAGGGACTGGAGTCTTTGCCTCCTGGTATTCCCAGTATCTGGCCACTCCAGTGCAAATCAAACCAAATCAAACTCAGATCTTCACAAAACAAAAAACAGAACAACAACAACAAAACAGCAGGCAAAGAGAACAGTATTAGTATACCTATTGTGAAGACAAGAGAAAGCGTCAGGGTTTCTTTAACTTGTTCAGCGAAACAGAGGCTGAACCCAAAACAGGGAAGTTGGGACCTTGCTTTTTATAGTGGAGACAATCAATCCGCAGAGTGGTCCATCCCAACAGGATGTGCCCCTGGGGCTTACTCAGGGCTCATGGGTTCTGAGATGTGTGGGTACAGATGAAGTACACTACTGCTCCCCAAGGATTTGTTGCTCAGAGAGACTGCTTAGACAACTCAAAGGTGTTCACAGAAGACAGTGCTGGGAATTTTAACTGTGATCTCATGCTGACAGAATGAGCTGGAGCCCTGGTGGGAAGAGGGGACATTCTAAACTCTAAAGAGAAACACTTATGTCCCCCCACGCTAAGAATAGAGATATTGGAGGAGGCCTGGGGTCATGTCACCTTCTGCCCTAATGGTTAAACTGTCTCACACCTAAATCAGCATATCCAAAGTTTTCTATAAATCCTCAGACAGCCACCAGCACACTGGAGAGGAAATAGGCTCTTTCTCTCTTCAGTTTGGCCAAACTGTAAATAAATCCATTTTCCTTTACTAATTTTTATATCCCAATTTCTTTTGAAACACAGAATATAGGGACACTAAGGCAGCAGATTAGGGAGCTATGTGACAGATATCAGTTTCACTTTGAAATTACAGTCGAACTTGTGTAATGTCATTCCTTAGGGCAAGATGCCCACCCAAGTAGCCAGGGCAAGGCTGTCTGCCTAGGCAAGGCGGGGTTACCATTTGATCTGAGAGTCATGGTCTTCTGCTGTCTGTTGAGCTCCTGTTCTCCCACAGTCAACACGTGTTTGCCAGGAGCCTACCCTGAGTTCAGTCCAGGAGACTGACAGAGACTCTCCTCACTCTGGAGGTCGTGGACCAGTGAACTGATGCTGGGCACACTGGCAGCTATTCTGAGGCACAAGCTGGTTGGTCTTGGCATTTACTGGGTCAACAGCCTATGGATTCTAATATTACATGGAGGGGGTGACTTGCTTGCCTTTTCTGATTCCTTTCTGCTTGCCACTTCCCTGAGGCCTCGTAGAGTTTGCATATCTAACCTCTGCTTCCAATCTGCTGGAAAGAGCTAAAGTCGCTGGTGGGAGCAGAGCTAACTGAGATGCTCCAGGTCTTTGATTAGACATCACTGTCTCATTGTGTCTCCCCGGACCCACCTTATTTAAAATGAGCACCCTTCCCTGCTCCATTTTCCCCCAAAGCACCTATCATTAACATGCTATGTTTTGCTTTTTAATTAAGCCATTGGCCTGCTAGACAGAATGGAGAATCTACAAGACACAGGAAAGATGGAGTGAAGGAAATCTCTCTCTGTTTTTTACACTACTGTGTCCCCAGCATCTACCAGACACTTAATAAGTTCCAATTACCATTAAGCAAATGAATCTGACAAAGTTACATTTTGCACACAATAATGAGATGTTGGACGGTCCTGAGTTCAAATCCTACTTTCTATACTCAAGTGTTAGGTGAGCTTGGATGGGTATCTCTCCCTTTTGGATATTAATTTTCTCACCTGTAAAAGGAACATTGTCATATGGCTGCATTGTTAGATCATGCGGAGTTCAAATAAAATAACAGCCGTGAAACTGCAGTTACGGTAAGCAGCTGTGTACAGTAACGTGTGTGCTCCTGGGTTTGATTCTCATGGAGAAGGTACTTACTGCTCTGGTGAGTTGATGTCTTCTATAGGGTCTTTGCATGTCCGAGAGGGCTCTGTTGTATTCCACTGTAGTTGGGGGTTTTGATCGAGATGATTTTTTAAAATGGTCTTTCCTCCATCTGTTGAATACAACATCACAAGTTCTATGAAGTCAGTTTTTAAGAATCAACCATGCAACCCTGAGGATGCGTTCCATGGAGAGAGAATGTGACAGAGTCCTGATGCCTCTGCATTCTCCCAGTCGGGGGCTATGTCCCCAGGTTCTGTCCTCCAGAGCTACTAAGACGGAGGCAGTGAGCTGAGGAGATGGCATCTGTGGATAGCAGCGACAGGCTGGGGCAGTGTATGCCCAAGGAAAAAAAGGGGAAAATCAAGTCGACTGATGTGGATAACTCAGTTTAGAAGTGAGGAATTCTAATACTACACCCCTTCCCACTGGACATGGGGATATAACAAGAGAGAAAAACTTTCTATGGTATATTTTTGGTAAAATTCACAAAAAGTAAAAAGAGTAAGAGCAAACTGCTGGTAGAATAGAAATTGTCATAACCTTGCTGAGAAGCCTTGTCAAAGTGCATTTTTTTTCCTACAGCATTGGGATTGAACCCACAACTGGTGCATGCTAGACAAGCACTTAGCACTGAACTCTAGCTCTAGGTCCTTTTATTATTATTATTTAGAGACCATGTCTTGCTAAGTTGCCCAGGCTGGACTTGAGCTTGCAAATCCCCTGCCTCTGCCTCCTGAACAGATGGGATTGCAGGCATAATTGGCCAGAATTTCTGTTTCTGGAAACTATCGTAAGCAAACTACCAAGACGTGTGAAGGCGCATACAAGATGTTCAGCTTAGCACCATTTATAACATGGAGATGCTGATGCTTGTCTGAGGTTGTCCAGTGACAATATCCAGTTATATAAGTTTTGGGGCCTCCATTCAAATGAATATGTGTGGCCACGTGAATCTATCCTCAGGCTTCCAAAGTATCAGGGGATATTACAGAGGTATGAAGACCATACCCCATCCAAGAGATTTGGGTTTACTGGGCCAGGCATGTGAGTGCTTTCATTTGGTTTCTGCTGCTGTGGGGGATGTTATAAGCATGCCATTTGGCACCCACGGGAGCTGATCACCACCATTCATGGATTCTTTGTGAACTCATCCACTTGCTAACCTGTACTTGTCACACTCTGATGAAAATCTGGATGAGTCGAGGTCATTTGCTGATATGTCTGAAGTGTAAGAAATGTCGAGTTGCCTTGTGGCATACAGGCAGCTGAGGTGAGGCTTTTAACTTTCAGCTTACTATTAGTAGCTTTCTTGAGGTCAGTTAGTGTTTGGTGACTTTGCTGTTTAAAATGGTCCCCAAGTACAGCTCAAGAATATTGACATATGCCTTGTAGAGAAAACACATCTGTGAGGCAACATCCACCAGGCTCCAGCTACAGTGCCACTGGCTGTGCTGATGGATCTACAGTATGTATTAGGAAAGCATCTTTAAACAAAGATATGCATAAAACAGGGTAAGATATTGCTGACTGGGAGGAGCTCACAGGAACCTCAGCCTGTACTTTCCAGGAGCAACAGTGCAGTACTTGCCACTGTTCATGGTGACTCTACAGAATGTAACTGTATCAATGCCATGAATAAAGAGAATCAACTGTCTGTCGCTAGTGCTGTGGTCTGAATGTGTAATCTAATTTTTGTTTTGTTTTTTTTGAAACAGGGTCTCCCTGTAGCCCCAGCTGGCCTGGCACTTGATATGTAGACCAGGCTGGCCTCAATTTCACACACAGATCTGCCTGCTTCTGCCTCCTGAGTGCTAGAACTAAAGGCATGTAACCACCATGCTTAAATTTATTTTTTTGGGATGGGGTATTCGCTATGTGGTTCAGGCTGGCTCAAGTGATCTTCTTGCCTCAGCCTTCTGGGTAACTAGAACTATAGGCTTGTGCCATTGCACACAGCACCCATGCATTGAAACTTGACCACAATGAAGAGGCAGAGACTTTAGAAGGAGATTAAGTTAAGAGGCCTTTATGGAAGGGTTCAGTGCCCTTCTAAAAATGAGGCCAGGCATGGTGGCCTTTGGTCCCAGCACTTGGAGGCACAGGCAGGTGGATCTCTGTGAGTTCAAGGCCAGCCTGGTCTACATAGTGAGTTCCAGGTCAGCTTGTGCTACAGGGAGACCCTTTCTCAAAAAGATCAAAGAAAAAAGTGAATGAGGGAGTGGGTTTGAGCCTTTCTGTCCCTTCTACCTGTGAGGATAGTGTTCCTCTCTTGTAGAGAATGAAGCTGTCAGACCCAAGGGTCTGTTGTCTCAGAAACAGAAACAAAGACCTTTCTAGACCTTTCTGAGCCTACCAATACCTTCATGCTGGACTCCTAGCCTCCAGGAGTATGAGAAAATACATTTCTTGTGTGTGTGTGTGTGTGTGTGTGTGTGTGTGTGTGTGTGTACGTACATTGGGTTATCATTCTTCAGCTGCTGTCTACTTTTTTTTTGAGACTGGATCTCTCACTGGTCTGAAGCTCACAAGTTGGTGAGGCTGGCTGACTGGTGAGTCCCAGGGATCTGGCTGTCTGTTTTCCCAATACTGGGATTACAGTGTGCCATCAGACCCAACTTTTTTTTTTTTTTTTTTGGAGGCAGAGTCTTACTACGAAGCCCTGGATGGCCTGGAACTCTCTATGTAGACCAGGCTGGCCTCCAGTTCACAGGGATCTGCTTCTGGAGTTCTGGGATTAAAGGCACGCACCAGCATACCCAGCCACACCAAGCTTCTTATGAGTTCTGGGCTGAACTCGGGTCATCATCTTTTAAAGCAAACACTTTACTGAATGAACCATTTCTGGTTCATTCTCCCTTGCTTCCATCTCTGTTGCTTTTAAATTACCCAGTTTGTGGTTATAGCAGCACAGTTAATGACACACAGAATAAACACCAACAGTAGAATTGCTGGGTTGGAACAATGTCTGCTTCAACTAGCGATGTTCGAAGTCTTCTTCCCCATTTTCTTACTTTATTAGTAACTTTGTTGGTGTCTGAATCAGGATCTTACTATGTAGGCCATCCCAGCTTCAAACTCTCCATCCTTCTGCTCCAGCCTCCTGAGTGCTGGGATCACAGGTGTCTACCGTCATACTCAGTTTGAATTAAAAATATTTTTGGGCATATTTTATTGCTTGATTTAAAAAATACTTAAAATAGCTTATGTGTTGTGAAAACAGACTTTTTAAAAGCTATATTTATTAACCTTTCCTTTGGTGGCTTCTGTTTTATATCAATCCAAGAAAGACCTTCCTCTTCCGAGACTATTTAAAAAAAATTATCCTTTGGTTTCTTCTCATGCTTTTATGGTTTTATTGTTTAAGTCTTTGTCCATCTGGAATTAACTTCTGTGTTATGTATGAGGCAAAGATCTGCATCTCTTTTTTTCCACATGGCTACTCATTTATTCCGGTGAAGTTAAC